>NW_016107575.1:2445976-2504473 GCF_001604975.1 Cebus imitator | reverse complement strand
GAGCTACAAGTCTGATGACTCAGAATTATTTGTTTCAGCTGGAGTTCCACTTCATCGTATGCACATGGTAGGAGTTTGGGTCTTAGAGCCAGAGAATCTGAGTCTTGTTTTTTCCCCTGACATTTATTTGATGTGTGACTTGGGGCAAGTTATTTATCCCTCTGTCCCCGGTTTCTTCATCTTCAAATGGGGTTACAAATCAAATCTCTATCACAGAATGTTATAGACAAAATAAGCTAAAAGTGTTTTATACAAAACATCTGCTCTACAAAGTTACCTTATTCATAGTAAAGGTAATCACAAGCCCTACACTTGTATTCATTCATTCAAAAACCAATAACTAATCATCCACTGAATGTTGGTTTTATATATCCATCAATGTGACCAAATTTCAAGACTCTGCTAGGCTTACATTCAACATGTTGATTAAATGAATCATATAGACAAAGCCCTTAGCCCGGTGCATGGAATATAGGAAGTTAGCTTCCCTACCACCAACATGTACTGAACGTGGGTTGGTTTCCTAGAAAATAAAGAAAAGATCGAAAGCAAATGGTGTTCTTATTTTCCCCATTTTTCAGGAAGGCTAATGTGTGTCCTTATGGGGAGAGTCAGGGAGAGTGGGAAGTGTCCCTCAATCACACCCATTAGTTCAGAGGTCCTGTAACCCCATAATGCCCCTGAAATGCCAGATTCTGGTACATATGTGCTCCAGCAGGGTCTGATGGGAGCCTCCTGCTGGCCTGAGAGTGGGGGCTCCCAGAAGGGAGCCCTACTAAGGAGGAAAGCATGTAGGGGATCCAGCAAGTGAGTGACAGCTGCTGTCAGGATCCCCAGCTGGTGCCATCCCCTGGGGTACCTGGGCCACAGGGGTGGACTAGCACCCTTCACAGATTGCTAAATATACCCTTATGGAAATTATCTGTTACAAAAGTGATAGTTAATGCCTGCTAAATTAATCCACTTTCCACTTTTTTAAAACAAATATATTGCCCCTTTAAATGGAAAAAAATCTGATTTCAATAGGCTAAAGTAGACTCCAGCCCAAGCATTATTGTTCAGAATGAAGTGATAAAAAAAAGGTACCAACATCCCCAATTGCCATGATTTAGTCAATCAATCAATATCCAAAAGGAAAAACATGTATATTATATACGCTCAACATGGTGTAAAGGGCTGCTGAGTCAGAAAAGCAAAATAGAATAAGGCCTCTGTCCTCAAGAAGATCCCAAACTACTTGGGAGACAAAACCAATACCCAATAAACAATGAAGATATTTCCATTATATGTGGTAATATAAGTAAGTACTAAATTGTGTGGGACAGACCACATAGTCTGCAGAAGTTTTGGAAAGCGGAAGTGGCATTTGTATGAATGAAGAAGTCAAGGAAGGCTTCCTGGAAGAGATGGGAGCTTATCTATGGCTTGAAGGCCAAGCAGTGTGACATAGGCGTGAGTACGGTCTACTTTGGGCAGGCCAGGACGGGGAGTCACTGTGATCTTTTAAACAGAGGGATGGCACAAAGAGAATATAATATAACAAAGATGAGGCTTTTTAGAAAAGGTAAGGTAAACTGGAATAGCCTGAATTAAGGTGACCAGAGAGACCAGAAAAAAAAAAAAAAAAGACTCTCAGAACCATGGAGACTCCATGTATTTTTTCCTCTAACCTCTTCCTACTTGAAGCTACTCATATTAATAAACCTACAAGAATGGCTTATACTAATAATGTTTGATTTTTCAAAGCTAATAAAACATAGCACAAGAAAGCCATACTCAGAAAGGGGACACCTTTTCTAGATACAGAATTTCCTTCCTGTGACTTGTGTCATGAACCTGTGCTTCAGGTCCCATGCGCATTATTAACACAGCCACAAAAAAGCATCCCTCCTCTCCTTCCCCTCCAGCAAAGGGCATCCCTCCATGACGGCCCCTCCCATGTGCTTCTTTTAAAGAGCACAGACAACTACTGAATACTGATAAGCAGGTGAAAGAGGATTTTGCCTCTCGCTCACGCTTGGCATCTTCATTCTTTCTGATTTGATTGGGTTTATCTAGCCTTTTAGCTGCAAGGGACTAGGCTACATGAATGACATTAATGGCAGTCAAGGAACTGGAATGTGAATTCAATCCTATTAACTTCAGCTCAGTTGACCAACTATATCTAGCACCTACTATGTATAAAGAACTTGCCGGATTCTACTTGGTATACAGATCTGGAGGAGAGAGTCCATGACCTTGAGAGTCTTTCTTTCTTTCTTTTTTTTGAGACGGAGTTTTACTCTTGTTGCCCAGGCTGAAGTGCAATGGCACGATCTTGGCTCACCGCAACCTCCACCTCCCGGGTTCAAGTGATCCTCCTGCCTTAGCCTCCTGAGTATCTGGGATTATAGGAGCCTGCAATGACACCTGGCTAATTTTGTGTTTTTAGTAGAGGTGGGGTTTCCTCCATGTTGGTCAGGCTGGTCTTGAACTCCCGACCTCAGCTGATCCGCCTGCCTTGGCCTCCCAAAGTGCTGGGATTACAGGCATGAGCCACCACGCCCAGCCCCTTGAGAGTCTTTCAAGAGACCAGACAAAATAACTCAAGTACATACATGACTACCACACCTGGTAGAAAATGAGAGGTGCAATGCGAGAGAAGCAGAAACATAAAGAGCCTATCTAATGGGAATTAGATGACCAGCATTCTGGAAAAGAGCAGAAGAACAGGGAACACATGATAACCTCAAGAAAGGGTTAAGATTTAGACCCAGAAGGGTATAGAGGGAGTACTGACAGGAGTAACAGTAGGAAAAGTCCATAAGGAAAGCACAGGGCCTAACCTGCAGTAACAGGTGGTGCGCTGACTACAAAAACAGTGCCAATTCATTGGGTAGGTATGAGAATTAAATGAGTTAATATGTACAGAGCACTTAGAACAGTGCTCAGCCCCCAGCAGGTGTTCTATGAGCATTGGCTACTACTTTGATTAAGGCTGTTGCTTTACTACTATTACTAGGATTGAAATCATGGCTCTTACTGCTCCTTCTATTTTGGGGTAGTGAAGTGATGGCAGAACACGACACTGGAAAGATGATTGAGGATCATAGTTTGGAAAACCCAATATGTCGCAGACCATAAAATATTTTTGACAGAGCTTGTGTGACCTGGGTTTCACCTGGGGAACATTAATCCGGCAATAGCACAGGACGGAGTGGAGTGGAAATAGAGAGAAGGTAGAGACACCAGGAAAGTTACTCTGCTCATCTGTTGAAAAAGTTCAGGAGAATCAGGACGGGGGGATGCAAGGGCTGTGAAAACCACTTGGCCTGTAGTGGGTGTGTAGGAAGGAGATTTTGAATGAGTGAAAAGGAGAGATGGATGCTGGTGACACTGCAAACAGAAGTCACAGGACTTGTAAGAAGTTAGATGTGGAAAATAAGAGATGAAGGTGTTGAAGAGAACTGCACTAGGAGGTGGCTAGAGAATTGTGCCACAGAGTGGTCGGATGGGGGGAAGTGCTAGAGTGGGGAGGAAGGGGAGATAATGTGATGGAGCACATGCTGAATCAAGATGCCGGAAACACCCCAAGGGCAACAGTTTAACAGGGAGTTGGGCAGCAGGTCTGAAGTCTGGAGAGGCTAGGGCTGGTGATGTAGAACTGAGAACCACCTAGATGATGGTGGTCATGGCAGCGGCCATGGTGGCAGAAGCTGAGCAGTGGATGAGAGCCCTGGAAAAGAGAATGTGCAAGAGAAGAGCAGGCAACTCAGGACAGACCTTGCTTCGGGAAGATCCACATGTGCTGGGCAGAAGGTGCAAAGACGACAGGGTGGCAGGTAGTGCACAGAGCCAATGGAGCAAGTTCCCTCCTTTGTCTCAAAAGAGGATAGAACCCATTCAGAAGAATGGAATTCTGACATCCTGTAGCCACTCTGCCCCACCCCCCTCCCCAGGCATCCACCCTTCTGTTCTCCTTTACCTCCATCTTTAATTGCCAGTACCTCACAGAGCATGAAAGATCTTACAGGTGGGAGGATAAAAAGGAGAAATACGTAGTGCTTTTAAAAAATCGAACCGATTAATAGCCATATACTGTAGCTGCCTGGTCTTTTGGATTAAAGGCAGCTTCCTTCATCAGCCCTAGATATTTAGCTCTTGCAATGAGCACCAGCCCCTGAGTGGCTGGCTATAGAACTGCTGAAAGAATCTGGAAATTTGCATCCAAAAACCTGATTGCAATGTAGTTTCTACTGTTTGCTGGCTGTGTGGTCTGAGACAAGTCACTGAACCTCTCGTTTCTTTCATCTCTAAAATGGAGACAATGATACCCATACCTCCTAGAGTTATTGTAAGGATTGCATAGGCAATACGTTGCATGCACTTTGCATAGTGCCTGATCACAACAAATAGTAGCTTTTGCTATTATTAATATTAAAGGAATTCTTGATGATAAATATTCTTTGCTCCTTTTTCCCCTGCTTTGGGAAGAACACTACATTTTCTTACCCCCAAAACTTTCAATGTCTTTGCCCCCATCGGGTGATGGGGATTGGTGGAGGCATAAAGTAGGAATTATTGATCCTAAAGCTCTCTTTCCATCAAAAACTGGTTGTACATGTTGCACAGCCTGGGGAAATAACAGCAAGAGCAGCCTGAGGCCTCATCTCTGAATTAATGAGTCCCCCTCACAGCTGAGCATGGCACTCTTCTTACGAGCATGCAGCTCATCATGAATGGGGAGGCCATCTCTGCAGAGTGGGCTCTGTCTGGGCAGCAGGACACTGGCTGTCAAAGTGAAGCCAGCTCCTACAGCAGGCATTTCACAAGGACAGGATTTGGATGGGTTCTGAATCTCCCCTTAATTGAAGTGTAATTGTTTGATCCTTACCCATGACAGCTATTCATGGAAGATGCTGCAAACATGGTATTTGGCCTTGTACTTTCTGGAGGCTACAAGAATCCTGCTAACATAGGCGATAAGTCTAGCTAGAAACATTTCCAATCCCACAGAAACACTACAAGGTCACATGATTGAAGAGGAGGAAGCATAGCAATGGGCAAAGACAGGCTAACATCTCCACAATGACGCATGCATCCAAAGAGCCGCCTGATTCCTGGCAGGAAGGAACAGCACTGAATAAAGATGTGATACCTCGAGGAAGGACCTAGTTGCAAATTGGTTAGCCATTTGAATGACCAAATTACCCAAGACATAATTAGGACAACATCTCTCCCCCTGGAACTCCTATATGGGAATTAATGAACCCTTCTCAGTAAACCGAGCTAGCAGCAATAGCATTTTCTTTGCCTCAGATCGTTTAAATCATTAATCCCTTTTCCAAGCTGGCATTTGTGTTTGCATCTTCTGTGCCCAGAGGTCAAGTCTCTATCAGGCTGCGTTTTGTTCTCTGGCATGCAGTAATGCTGGGCATCTGTCAGGACTGAGAGAATCTTTCTAGTTCTGTGTACACAGTGTTCACAGGAAGGCAGTTAACACTCATCAAAAGAGCACTGGGCTGGGACAGTAGACAAGTTTTGTTGTCACCTTGCAGCCTGCCAAGATTTTTTCATCTATTGTGGTAAAATATACATAACAGTAAATTTGCCGTCTTAACCATTTTTAAGTGTACAGTTCAGTAGCATTAAGTACATTCACTTTGTTGTGAAACCATCACTACTGTCCATCTCCAGGCTTTTTCATCTTCCCAAACTGAAACTCAGTACCCATTAAACAACAACCCATTCCCTCTTTCCCTCAGCCATTGGGAACTACCATTCTACTTTCTGTCTTTATGAATTTGAATACTTATATAAGTGACTACTCAAAGTGGACTACTCATATAACTATGCATACTCATATCAGTGGACTACTCATATAAGTGAAATCATATAGTATTTGTCCTTTTGTGACTAATTTAAGTCACTTAGCACCATGTCCTCAAGGTTCATCCATGATGGAGCATGTGTCATAATTTCCTTCTTTAAGACTGAATAGTAGTCCACTGTATGGATATAAATCATTGTTTTAACCATTCATCTGAATCTTTGCATTTTTAAATCAAAGACTAGTAGTTATAAAACCTTGTTTTCATGACGGTAACATAGACATAGCACTTCACCATTTTCAGTGAACAGTTTAGTGGCATTAAGTACATTTACCATCACCATCAACCATCTCCAGAAGTTTGTCTTCCCAAACTGAAACTGCATACCATTAAACATTAACTCCCCACTCCTCCTCTCCCCAGTCCCTAGCAACCACACCTGCCAAGACTTTCTGCTGTATCCAACCTCAACTTCTTCATCTGAAAAATGGAGACTGTCATCACAGCCTCAAACCCAGGAGTGGTTTAGGTGCTCACTGTGTCATTTCCATTCACCTCAGGACTCTCTTCTCTGTGGGGTGAGGGCCCCCTGGGGCTCCCTTGAATTCTTTCTGCACTGGTGCTCACAAGCAGTCTGTTGGTGGCGGCTGGATTTGGAGGATGTCTGTGAACACGCACAGGTCCCACACACCACAGGAAAAGAGGCCAACACTTCCCACGCAGCAAGGAGTGGAGTTGTTCCTGACCTTTACACACACCTACGAAACACTGCTCTTGGAATAATTAAACACACTTAGCTCAAGATTGAAAAACCAGGCACAACAGGAACGATCTAAATTTAAGTCCCCATTTGGCTTTCTTTCCATCACAATCTTTCTGCACCTGAACAAAAAGAGGAGAATGCGTTACTGGTTTTGATTACTCATTATCTCCTACAAGAGAAAAAAAGTTTACAAATAGCACCCACCCAGCAGTAGAACATAAATACGTGAAGCAACCTCTCCTTAAAGAGACAAAAAATAAGCCCCTATTCAAATTAAGAATCTCACTTTTGGAAAAAGAGCCAGTTTCAACTTTATATATTGTACGTGTTTATTAAAGTTTAACAAAGAAGAGAAATTTCATGTAATTAGTCACCAGAGGATACCCACACAACCCCGTAAATGTAACAGAAGCATATTGACAGTGGCATAAAAGGAAACGATAATTAAGTCCCAATTTCCTCCAAATATTGCCAGGTCTTTCAGGTATAAGCTCACTTCCTGGGCAGTGGAGTATTCTCTCTAAGGTGCTCACATATCAGAGCTGGTGCTGCAGTACCCAGAAGGATCTAGAACAAAGCCTCTTGAGCAGAGTTCAGTGTTTCTCCACAGTTGGGATGTATCTTGCCCAGGAAAGTGGACTGGAAGCCCAAGAGAGATGTGGGAGACATAGGCAAAGCCAGCTGGGGAATTTTCTAGAAACATGTAAATGTAATACAAAACTACGAATTGTGGGTTTGAAAGAAAATACAATTAAAAACAGAGATGGACACAGAAAGAAAAAAGATGAAAGAAGGAAGGATGGGAATGGGGTCTGGCAAGGGGAAGAAGTGGTGGGGTGGGGTGTTGGGAGAAAAGCTGGAAGGGATGGGACGCTGGGATTCTGTGCTATCCTGTGTAGGTCAACAACCTTGGTAAATGTTGGAAATAAAAGCTTTCCCCCACCTCTCCAGGATGTTCCTTAGCCTCACATTGAAATTAGCCACAAATGGTGAGAGACGGGAGGATCCAAGAAACTAAGAGATGGAAGGAGAAGCAGCAGAAGAGATCCAAGCTCATGGAGAGGAGGAACAAAGGTTCTCACTCTCCTCTGCTGTTTCATCAGAGAGAGGGGATGGACAGGGACAGGAAGGTGCCTGAACTCTTGTTCTAGCGGACCAGGCGTGTGGCCCGTCCTCCCTCACTGTTTCTCATTTATCTCTCCCACATTGAGACTCATCAAATAAAATAGCCTTTCTTTCTGAGGACGACCATTGATTTATCACAGATATATGAGTCCCGTGAGGACATGTCTTACAAGCAGCTGAACAGAAGCTAGTGGAACCAGTTCCCCTCCCACTGGATTCGATGCCTGCCAGTGGGGCAGTGGTGGCTCACACCTGTAACTTTGGGAGGTGGCTCACACCTGTAATCCCAGCACTTTGGGAAGCTGAGGTGGGAGGATCATTTGAGGCCAGGAGTTCAAAAGCAATCTGGGCAACAAAGCAAGACCCCATCTTTACAAAAAACAAGAAATTAGCTAGACATGATAGTGCATGTATGAAGTCCCAGGTACTTGGGGGCTAAGGCGGGAAGATCACTTGAGCCAGGAGTTCAAGGCTCCAGTAAGCTGAGATTGTACCTGGGTGACAGAGCAAGACCCTGTTTCCAAAATCAAACAAATAAGTCACTCTATGGACCTCACAGAACTGATTTCCAGAATTCCAGATTTTATGGCCCATAGGTATGTGGCCAGGAAGAAGGGACAGAAGAGAGGACATCTTCATTTTCTCTCCTCCCCTACCCTCAGTGGATATTCTGGAGGGAACCAAAGGGAAAGAGCCCATGGATCTTCCTATCCTGCTTAGAGAAGGGTGTTAGGAAACCCCCAGGATAAAGAACCTAGGAAGCTGAGCAGGAAGGAGGCAGGCCTGGCCAAGGGAGGCCTGGAGAAGGGAGGCCCTGGGGGAAGGCTGTGGATCTGGAAGGTGGTGTTTCAGCTCTGCCTCAGAAGGGGTTTTGGGTGCAAAGAGTGACATTCTGGGAACCTGCTCTTGGAATGGATAATCCAAAAGACTACTGTCATGAATGTAAGTGAAACCCCATCTCTACTAAAAATACAACAATTAGCCAGGTGTGGTGGTGCATGCCTATAATCCCAGCTACTTGGGAGGCTCAGGCAGGAGAATCACTGGCACCTAGGAGGCAGAGGTTGCAGTGGGCCAAGATTGCACCACTGCACTCCAACCTGGGCGACAGAGTGAGACTCTGTCTCAAAAAAGAAAGAAAGAAAAAAGAAACAGGATCTCTAAGAAGAAAGAGGCAGTGGATAAGCCCCCTTCTCTGAAACAACATTCTAGCCCTGCCACAGCCACCTCTACAGGGAAGCTCTCCTTTTCCCCAAAATATATCTTTTCCAGTGACATCTCCCTCACCCACCCCTCCCAGAAACAGCCTTCTACTCCTGTCTCCTGCAGACAAAAGCCCACATGATCCTACCAAAGTCAGGTGTGCCTGCAAGCAAAATAGGACTGGGAGACTGCTGGAGTAGGGGCCGAAGTCCTGGCTTCTAAATGAGGTGATCTCTCCATATCTTTCTCAACTTCAATCTCTGACTGACATTTACCAAAAAAAAAAAAACAAAACAAAAAAAAACCTTTTTGAAATCGGTATGTGGATTGCATATCTGCAAATGTGTCCAAGTGCATATAAGGAACTGGTCCTCTTTTCACCATATTTACTTGTTTACCAGATCCTTTTCCTCCAAGAGGTACGAGAAGCGCTAGTTTTCCAATCACCCCGGACATCCTTGAGATACTACTGACCAGTCCAGGCCACTCTCTACTCTGATGACCATACATACCAGATTAGTGAGATAAGAACTAATGGAGGCTCATCAAAGAAATTCAAGAAGCTTAAGAATAAGGTCCTTAAGAGTTCTACCCAATGTTGGTCTGCACAAGTTGTGACCCTAGACCTCTCTCCACTTCCAGCTACTCTTTTGGAGTTTACATTAAAGATAATCTGACCCAGATTTGGGTTTAAAGGAAGAGGGGAAGAGGGAACAGGATGTTTTAAGAAGCACTAGTAAGAGGTTCCCCATCCTGCTGACATTGTTCCCACAATACTGCTTGGGCTCCTGAAAGTCCACTGTTAGCAATTCATTTCTTTATTTAACTCCTACTTTGAAGAAAGAGTCTAGGGTTCTAACGAATCTTGCCTCTGCTATTAGCAATTATATCATTAATCTCTCAGGTCATGGGCAGTGCCCCATAGAGTTAAGGAAAAGTACATCAGTACCTACAACACAAAGGCTTGGTCATGTTACTACTATTATAATAATATCAATTATGATTATTCTCTTTAAGCCAATAATTCTTACTTCCCTAAAGATGAACTATGATATACAAGTAAATGGTGAGAAAACAAACAGAACTAAGAACCACCATTGTGGGCTTCCTCCCCCCAGAGCAGGCTCGAAGCACACACATTGCCACTGTAATATGAATCTGTTGACTAATTAAGTGACATTCTTCCGTGGATGCAGAGACCCTGTAGCCTGCAAAGGCTGTGTGGGTGAGACGAGAAAGATCTTCTTAAAAGAAGAAAAGAAAAGAGGAGGTGGGAGACGGCGCAGAGAAAACACGCTTAAACAGACTTAAAAGTCTGCCAGATTGCACTAGAGTGCGGCAAGATGTCACCGCTGGGGGAAACTGAGTGAAGGGTATATAAGATCACTCTGCACCTTTTCTTACAACTGCGTGTGAATCTAAAATTACCTTAAAATAAGAAGTTTTTAAAAGAAGTCTGCCAGAAGCCTAGGTCTCTAAGGCTCGATTAAAATAAACCTGCGTGCCCTCGGAGAGCTGCTTGTCTCAGCGTACTCCTCTAGAGCAGGGCTTTCTGCAAGCAGGCACTGTTTTCTTTTCTTCTCTGCATCCCCAGCCTAGCATGGTGCCAGGCCCGCCAAGGACTCAGAAGCAATATTAAATCTCCGCACAAACCCTCTTCGCCAAACCCCTTGCCCCTGAAGGCCAGTTGAAAGTACTGCTTCCCAGTCAGGTGCAGTGGTTCACACCTGTAATCCCAGCACTTTGGGAGGCTGAGGCAGGTAGATCACTTGAAGCCGGGAGTTTGAGACAGCATGGCCAACATGGTGAAACCCAGTCTCTACTAAAAATACAAAAATTAGCCAGGTATGGTGGTGCGCACCTGTAATCCCAGCTACTTGGGAGGCTGAGGCAGGAGAATTGCTTGAACCTGGGAGGCGGAGGCTGCAGTGAGCTGAGATGGCACCACTGTACTGTAGCCTGGTCAACAGAGCAAGACCCTGTCTTTAAAAAAAAGAAAAGGACTGCTTCCACTTTGGCTGCAGTGCAAACGTTGAGGGTTTTGTTGCATTTAATTATTTGGAAACCTCGACTGCAAGAGACATGTGCGCGCTGCTGTCAGTTACAGATGCCAAACCAGGAAAGGTTAACACGGATGCAAACCAGCCACCATTAGCATCGGGAGGTTAATGGGAACAGGTCTGCGGCTCAGCCGTCTTCAGATTTCTGAAAATGTGAGGACAAAGGTTCACCTCTCTTCTGTGCTTGTATTCCCTCTCTGCTCTTCCACCTGCCTCCGGGTTGGCAGCCAAAATACCCGCTCTAATTTCATTCCCTGCTCTTGGCCGTGTGCTTTGTGAATTGCCTCTCTTGACACAAGATAAAGTGAATTAGCAGAGGAATTGGCCCCCTGCAGAAACCAAAGGCAAGGCCAAGTCTGTTTGCTAAGAAAACACTCCCCACTCACCAACCACAGCTCGACAGGTAGCTGCTGCTTCTGACTCTTCATAGAACCTCATAATAATAATCCTTGAACATCTGGGACCCACCAGACCCTGAGCTAAATGCACTCACGAATAAGGATGCCTTATAAGGCATCCTCTTGGGAGTATATCAGAGCAAGCCAAGAGACAATTAATGCCTGGAAAAGACAAGATAAAAAAATAGTGAATTACACCTTCTGGGTCAGTAGCCCTGGGCTGGATGTGCAACACCCTCCTCTCACAGGTCTGCTGTAGAGGTCTTCTTTCCTCATCTCTGCACACCTTCCCAGGCCAAATACCTAACTTCAATCTGCCTAGCCATGCTGGAGGGCACAAGATCTCCCCCAGACCCATCTCCCTCATAGCCAATATTCAGGTTTCTGGAATCTGGATACCTTCTTCATCTGTGTCCAGGATCTCCCACAGAATAGCAGAGCAAGTGTGCAGGTGTAGACATCTGTCATATTTCAAGCAGGCTCCCAGGTGGGCAGCTCTGACCATGGGAGACCCCACTAAAGGAAAGAACACTTCTCATCAGATCATCCCAAATTCATGTTGCAGACAGCAAGCCCCAAGCAGACTCTCTATCTAGTGGTATTAAAACAGCAAAATCACCTGTGCAAGCAGAGTTCTGCCAAATCGTATCAGATTGAAAAGGGCCCATGTTTGCCTGATGTCTCCTTACAGTTGAGGTTTGTGCACATGGCAAGGGTGCATTCCACCAGGATTTAGCACAGCTGAAAGGCGGAAAAGGCAGGGGTTTCTAAAAGAGATGCATCTATCATTTTCTAGCTGAGAGAAATGAGGGTAAAGTGGGTCATGTTCAGGATTTACTTTCTATTCACTTCCCTGTATTCTCTCAAGGAGTCTGGTCTTCAGCGGGAGAGAAGTATGAAATCCCTGCCCCCGTGAAACCAACTTGCTTTGTGCCGAGTCAGGATGGGAGCTTAAAGGACTGGGTCTCTAAAGGACAACACCCTGGCTCAGTTTGTTTTCCCCACATAGAAAGTCTTTACTTGGGAGTCTTAGTGTAGTTAACATTTTTTTGAAAACTGTAACAGCTAAGGAAGGATGCTCACTCTGAGCCTGACTTGGTCTCTTTCAACTGCCTGTTTCTTTCTGTTAAGCATCATTACATTCATAGTCCAGCCAGACCTGCAGCACCAGAGGCTGTCAGAGAGAAAGGTGGTGTCCTGCTGCTTCTTGCTTTGAGTCTGAGATCCTGAATCTCAAAATAAAAGGCATGGCTTTCTCAGAAGACCTGTGTTCTCTTTTCCATATTCAAGTAGCTGAGATCAGCAGGAGTGGAGAGGAACTAAGGGACCCTGAAACTACATCTTAATTGTCTGTAATCATTGCAGCTAATATTTGTAGACCACATTTGCAGTTACCAGACTGCTCCTGTCCGCATCATTTTATTTTATCTTACAGCATTTTGGGAGTGGGAAAGAACCATTACCCAGAGTTTAGAGAGAGTAGCAAACTGGCCCAACGTCCCTTACCACCAAGTGGCAAACTTGGGACTCAAACCCTGGTCTCCCCATTCAAATTCTCTGCTCTTCCCACCACCAATCACCTCCTTCTCCTGGCAGAATTGCAGGAGGTAGAAATGTCAAACAGCAGAACCATTGCTACCTTTCAAATTAAAAGCTCAAGAAGGAAATAACAACATAACAGTCTCACATTCTTTCAGATTTCCTACTTTTGTGATGGGACAATGAGATGCCATCTATTATCACAGATTCATAAAGACTTTCTATTCACTCTCTACATGCCAGGCATGGTGCTGGCCACAGGTATGTGACCTTGACAAGCATTACGCATAAAGCCTTGCTGCTGTAGGCAAAACTTTCTCCTTTGCTCTCCCAATAACAAGTTAGAGAGAAGCAAAGAGAACCTTGGCTGTCCATTGTGCAAAACAACGTCAAGCAGTTCTTGGTGAATGCCCAGCAGAAGACTGAATCGGGTAAAGCCGACATCTTGATTCTTGTCTCTCCCATGGTCTCAACTTGCTTTTCTTTTTTCCCTTTCCGCTGCCTGCGTCCCAGTCTTAGCCGCCACTGCACTCCCCCTCATCATTAGGACCCGCAGATACAGTTGTTGTGTCTAAGCTCCTTAGTACTTCCATTTCTAAAAGTCACTTTTTGCCCAGAAAAAAACAAACGAATAAGGCACAAGTCAGAGGCCTTAACAGCCAAGCATTCTAAATGAAAGTATTACCAAAGACCATACTCATAGTCAGGTGCAGGCCTTCCAGGGAGAGAGGAAGAGCTGGAAACAGGTGAATACCTGGAAGATGCTCAGGTCTGGCCATGCCTGAGAAAAGCAGGGGAGCTCCCAGGTGGGTCCTTCTTCTGGGCGTCCCCAATATGATAGACCAAAGTCAGGTCTTGATCTTTTGAGGCCATTTCAAGTATGTTTCACCTCCAAATCCCAAATGAATCCTGCTGTCCAGATAAGAGTGATTTGGGTTCTCCCCAGTCTTAACTCCAAAAACAGAACAATCTCTGGGGTTGCAGTGGACCTATAGGTAATATTTTCGTTTCACAGGACCCTTTTCCCATGACCCTGGCAATCTCATTATTGCAGGCTCAACACTTCCCCAAAGCAGTCGTCAGAGAATTTAACAAAAAGAAGATCTGACTGGGCTCGGGGGCTCACGCTTGTGATCCCAGCACTTTGGGAGGCTGTGGCTGGCAGATCACCTGAAGTCAGGAGTTTGAGCCCAGCCTAACCAACATGGTGAAACCCTGTCTCTACTAAAAATACAAAAATTCACTGGGCCTGGTCATAGGTGGTAGACACCTATGATCCCAGCTACTCAGGAGGTTGAGGCAGGAGAATTGCTTGAACCCAGGAGGTGGAGGTTGCAGCAAGCTGAGATCGCATCACTGCACTCCAGCCTGGGTGACAGATCAAGACTTTGTATCAAAAAAAAAGGATGTAGGAGGGCAGGGGGCATTTAAAGGTGATATATAGGGAAGAAGCTGGAAGGATATTGGTTCATTAGCGATGCAAGAACGTGGTCTCCAGGCCAATGACTTTCAGGGCATGTGCAGGCTGCCCTCTTGTTTTCCTGCACAGAGAGATAAGCTTGCAAGGGCAAGCTCATTCCTCCATCTCAAAGATGAAAGGCGCTTGAGGAATGATTCTTTACGTCTGGTTTATTAGACAAGATAAAGGGCTCCTAGACAAGATGGCAAGGTGAGAGTGAGAAGATATTTCTGAGAAATTAGAATAAACCAAAGATAAGTGGGGAAAGTGTCAAAGATTATGATGCAGTAGGTCAAGGAGGAAAAATTCAATAACTTTGGAGCTATGCTTCATATGCATAAATATTCTGGATCTTCTAAATAAGAACAGGGTTCCATGCGCCACACCAACACTTAAGAAAATTCTTGGTAAATTCTCGCATAGGTGGAAGGAAACATTAGTGACCTGGGGTCCTGGGGCAGGAGGTAGGTACACTTTGGTGCTTGGAGGTTCCCTCCTGAGAGGCACAGGATAACTATTTGTAACCTGGCAAAGCAGAGTGCTGTCTTCCTATAATGTGTATCCAACATGAAATAACAAAGAGCCAATAAGGAAAAGGAAAAGAGCAGGCAGGGCTTTGATATTTGGAGGAAAAAATGATCTCTATGAGACACTCAAAAGCAAGTACAGACCCCCGGGGAGCACATTTAGGTGAAGACAAAAGGAGGTGCCCAGCAAGTTGCCAAAATACTGGCTGCCCCACAATGGTCTCGACAAGACTGTGATTTTTTTTTTCATTGTAAGAAATTGAAAATTTCTGTACCCCAAAAGAGGAAACTTGACCAAAAGGCTTTTGCTGTCTCCAAATTTCCCACTAAACTGAAGGTGCGATTCTTCAATGAACCCTACAATTGGCACAGGGTTCTCACTGCTGTCTTGGTGGACCAGGAAGGAGTAAGGTGTTCTCACCTCTTTTATTACCTCCCCTTGGGGCAGGAATTGGGAGCTTTGCTGTCAATTTTCTTACCTCTTTCTGGACGTAGGTGGCACACTTCACTCAACAAAGAAAGGAAGTCAGTGTGATTACTCAATGAAGAGTTTTAAAAGGAAACCTGCACCTATTATGTGTTCTCACTCCTTGCACTACTGCTCGTCTTTCCTTCCGGGAACGGGGGCACACATCATGGTCTAACCTACTTAATTAACAGACGATAGGCACCGTCTGTTAATTTCAGCTGCTTCTTACAAGAAATAAGAGTCTGTTATACGGTGATGTCAGAAGGCCTCGAGATCATAAAAAGATTTCCCACAGGGTCTCCTAAAATAGAAGAGGCAACCAGAAGTCATTTTGGTTGAGGTAATCGAGTACAGAACACTCCTCCAGCTGTAGGGGATAAATAACACTTTCCCAATATAGATGGCAAAGTGTTCTCCGAATCCAGCAACAGCAGCGCTGTTGAGAATCCTGCTATCTCCTGGAGGCTTCACTCTATTACATGTAGAACATCAAATAGATCCCTGCCTTGTCGTGCTGACAATTTTATCTCTCAAATGGTAAAGAAAGCAATTAGGGAAACTGCTCTTCTTCAAATAATTCTGACAACAAGGAAGAGCCAGCCAGCAATGGGTAGGTGGCAGGAATCACCTGAGTACGTGACCACTTTATCTTGAAACAAAACGTAATCACTTGGGAAGGGACACAGCTTGAAGGTGGACATGGTCACTATTCCCAGCCATCGTCTCTGAGCAGAAAGCAGCTATGGCTCCTTCCCAGAGCTTGCAATCTACCCAGAAGGTAAGTCATATCTGCAGTCATTTCATCTGGGACAAAGGAGAGGCCGAAAGGGCAGGTGTTACAGATTTCAAAGACGGAAGAGTATCTTGTGGGTTAAGTGATATCATAGAAAAGGTATTCTATAGAAATCTGACTTGAGCTGACTGACTATGGAAGATGATGAATTATTTAAAGCATGCATGTATGTGTGCATGTGTTTGTGTGTGCATGCACGTGTGTGTGCATGCATGTGTGCATGTGTGTGTGCACATGTATAGTGTGTGAAGGAGGAATATACATTTCACACCTGGGCAGTGGTTTGAGAATTAGGATGTAAATGTTCACAGTGAGGCTACTGAGTTTGGCCCAGTGGAGAGGTCCTATAAGGACACACTAAGCCATGAGATTGAAGACAGAAGGTAGTAAATGGTTTAACTTTTCAATAAGCCACGCCTCCTTCTCTTGTCCTCAGAAGCAGCTCCTGCAACCATATTTGTTTTAAGTGGCCATTCACACTTCACCCCAGCACAACTGTTTGAATTGGGGTGAACACATGACAAAAACTAAACCAAACAGATGCTTTCTCCCAAGAATTTAGAATTTGGATGATCTGCTGGTCAGCTGCTCTATGGGTGCAGCAACTCAGGAGCTATGAGGAGACCATCTGCTCCTAAGAACAAAAAGAAGTGAAAGCTAGTCTGAAAAATGAGAAGAACGAAGCAGACAAATGTGGAAAGGCAGAGATGAGCTCTCAGGACAGAAGGGACCAAACTAGCCCCTGCCTTGTTCCATTTCTTCTTCTTCTTTCTTTTTTTTTTTTTTTTTTTTTTGCAGGAAGGAGAGATGGGGTCTCACTATGTTGCCCAGGCTGATCACTGGCCTCTAATTCCTGGCCTCAAATGATCCTTCTGCCTCAGCCTTCCAAAGCACGGCAGTTATAGGCATGAGCTGCCACGCCTGGCCAGCCTTGTTCCATTTCCATCCTGATCTGAGTCCTCTGGGGCCAGGCTGCTTTCCTTGTGCAGGAGCCCCATGAAAGCCCTGCACCTTGATGTAGTCTCCTTTATTTTTTCTTTTGAGACAGGGCCTCGCTCTGTTGACTAGGCGGGAGTGTAGTGGTACAATCTTGGCTCACTGCAACTTCTGCCTCCTGCGTTCAAGCAATTCTCCTTCCTCAACCTCACGAATAGCTGGGATTACAGGCACGTGTCATGACACCCAGCTAATTTTTGTATTTTTAGTGGAGACAAGGTTTTGCCACATTTGCCAGGCTGGTCTCAAACTCCTGACCTCATGTGATCCACTCACCTCGGTCTCCCAAAGTGCTGGGATTATAGGCATGAACCACCGCACCCAGGCACATTCTCCTTTTCAAGTCAAGCTGGATTGCATAGGTCCTGTGACTGCACCCAAAGGCCATGATAATATGTGCCAGGCACAGAGCTGAGCACTTTACAGAGCTATTGCAATGAACCGGTAGGTACATACTGTGGAGTATAAGTAACCTGCATAAGGCCGTTGAGCTTCTAGGATGACAGCAGAGCCAGGCCTGGAACCCAGACACTAATTTGGAGCTGGTGCTCTCAACCCTATTACTATTTTCCCCCATGTCTTGGCAAAGGCATGTGATCTGCAACCAGAGCTCATGGCTAATGATGTTGAACTTCATCCTTCATATCATAAAAGTAGTTGAAGACTTTTGAGCAAGGGAATGATATGTGTAAGGAGCGGACAATCCACAGGAAGATCCTAGGGGTCAGACCATCAGGAGAAAATATTTTCCAGGGTTATCTTTGAATGCATTGAGCCTAATTGGGAAAGAAATGAAAACAAAACTGGGAGGAGAGCCAAGGCTGTTAGCCCAGAGGGATGAGAACTTGTCAGCCTGAGCATAGAGAGGTTGAATGAACAGCTAGGTCAGCAGCCAGGTAAGAAAAACCACTGAAGCAGGACACAAGGTAAGGAATAGCCAAGAAACGCAGTCAACCAGTGCACGGTGAGGGAAGTCACTCTCACGCAGAACCTAGCATTCGCTGCCTGGGTGTGGGTAGCTCTTTCGGACAACTGCACCGGAGCTTATAGCTTCAAAGCATCAGGAGACCAGAAGTCTGTCTGCAAAGGACCAAGGAAAGAGTGGGTGGGAGCAAATGATGGGGCAGAAGGACTGTCAAGGAATCCAGGTGCAAACTCGAAAGGCAGATGCAAGACAGATACTAGTGGGAATAAGACAATCAAAGAGGGTTTTTTCTGTCATTTTTCTTTTCTTATTTTAAATCTCTCTCTCTCTTTTTTTAAAATTTCTTTCCATACAGGGAAGCTCTGCTTATCTTTGTAGGTCAAAGCTAAGGAGCCAGCAGGCAAAATTGAATTGTTCCTTGCTGCAACAGACAAGGAATAAAGGATGGGGTGAGGCACTGGGTAAGCACCTGGACTTGAGAAAAAAATGAATGGAAAACATTATTGGCAAGAAAACTAGGTAAAATCCCACGGCTAGGCAGGCCAACAGAGTAAGCCCTTCATGCAAGAAAGATTATGAAAGGTAAAGTTTCAGCATAACAATCACAAACAATCCCAGAGGGAAAAAAGAGTAGAGACATCTAAAGAGGGCCACACAGTCACCCAGACAGCTATATGCCAGAGCCAGAGCATTCAAGTGACAGAGACAAATGTGGGGAGGGAGGATCCCCAAATACAGGGGCACACAGTTCCGCCACAGGGGCCAGGGTATCTGTCAGCAGGGCTGTGGGCTCAAAAAGTGCTAGATCATTTTTAAAAGAATTTCTGAGCTATGCTTTGGGGGATAAAAAACAAGGAAGAAATGATGAATCCACGGCTCAGGGAAGATAATTTAATGCCCACAGATGGCAATAAGAAGGCAAAACTCTTAGTTTGTTTGCCTTTCCTTAGGAAAATAATCTTGAGAGGAAGAAAGGTAGAATAAACATCATAAAGAAATAAGTGAAGCACAGGAGAGTGAAAAGATAATAAGAACAGTTGGCTTCCTTCAATGAGCTCAGCTACTCA
Source organism: Cebus imitator (assembly GCF_001604975.1). Taxonomy (NCBI): domain Eukaryota; kingdom Metazoa; phylum Chordata; class Mammalia; order Primates; family Cebidae; genus Cebus; species Cebus imitator. The sequence goes on along the minus strand of NW_016107575.1, from coordinate 2,485,339 downwards.
GGCCCCGAAAAGGCACTGCCCAGCACCGAAGGTCTACATCCGGAAACATTTTCAGAGACTCCAGAGAACTGGAGAGGAGTGGATTCTGTCCAGAGCAGGTGAGAGGAGAGGGGGAAGGCACACCCTCAAAACACAAGCTAAAGCCCACAGTGGAATTAATTATTAAACTGGTGGCTCGTGAGTATATGGAAGAGATGTTGATTACTCGAAGCCATTGGGGTTTGTAAACTCTGCTACATAACCTCATTTCTATCTTTTAAGAGGGGCAATTAGACTGCTAGCTGATTTTTTATGACCTATATCATTCTAAAAAGGGCTGAAGGTTGATTAAAGAGACACCAAAAATCCACCAAGACATTGAAAATTATGAATATGTGAGAAAGAACAAAAGGAAAACAAAGGATAGCAGAGACATAAAAATCGAGCCATAAATAAGACCAATAATAAAATCTGCAGTCTAGAGTCCTAGCTGCTTGTTAAAATAAATTTCAGTCACTTGCTAAAGATGGACCACTAATTTGGTTCTAAGTGTTCTTAGAGCAAATTATCAGGCAACAGCAAAAGGGAGCGGTGATCAATTATTCATTTCACACCATCTATGAAATTTACAAAAGCAGGTAAGAAGAAAAGAGGATGTAAGGGGAAATAGATGAAGGAGGGTGACAGAAAGGTGGAAAGGAATAAAGAAAAGAGGCCGGGAGCGGTGGCTCACACCTGCAATCCCAGCACTGTGGGAGGCCAAGATGGGCAGATCATGAGGCCAGGAGTTCAAGACCAGCCTGACCAATATGGTGAAACCCCATCTCTCCTAAAAATGTGAGAATTAGTCAGGTGTGGTGGTGTGTGCCTGTAGTCCCAGCTACTAGGGAGGCTGAGGCAGGAGAATTGTTTGAACCCAGGAGGCAGAGGTTGCAGTGAGCCAAGATTGCACCACTGCACTCTAGCCTGGGTGACAGAGCAAGACACCAACTCAAAAAAAGAAAGAAAGAAAGAAAGAGAAAGAAAGAAAGAAAGAAAGAAAAGAAAGAAAAGAAAGAAAAGAAAGAAAAGAAAGAAAAGAAAGAAAAGAAAGAAAAGAAAGAAAAGAAAGAAAGAAAGAAAGGGAAAAGAGAATGGAAAAGAAGCACAATTATTCCTGAGACTAGACCCAAAAGAGACTTCTCCCAAGGATCCTCAGAAAAAGGAAAGTGTACAATTGTAGTAAACAAGCGCTTCAAGGACTTTCTTACAGTTAAATGTATATACAACCTCCAAGAACTCCCTAACTTTCTAGTCTAGATTATTTGTAATTCAAATTTGAATAAATTTCATTAAAAATCCCCGTACTGTAAAGGTATCCTCAGTTTCTAATGTTGGCCTGATTATTTCAAGCAACATTCCGTACAGATTAATTTTAGACAAGCCAAATACCAGCACAAGCAGCTCTGGAGGACTCTCCACGTTCCTCTTTCTAGTGCTGGCTCAGGGTCACACATTCTCTATGCAGTCTGTCCAGGGCCCTGCTTCGGGAAGACTTAGGGTCCTCTTGTCTGTGGAGACCAGTGGTATGTGTGATTCTCCCTGAGGTTGGACAGGCTCACATGGGCAGCCAGCTTGGAAGGGTCTTGAGAAGCCAGCAGCTCTGTCTTCAAACAATATGATAGCCAGGCCAGACATACCACATGAATGATCATCTTCAGATGGCTCTTTAAGATGGCTCTTTAAGTTATCACACCATCTCTAAAGAAAGAGGTTTCACATGTGTTCTAATGGTTGGGATAAGGGCAAGATACACTAGAAAAACACTAGACTAAGAAGAAAACTGAGGTCCTGGCTCTCTGCCTAAAACAATGTGAATTTATCCAAGCCATTTCACCTTTTTGGGTCATTCTCTGTAAAACAAAAAGTTACATATTTATATGACTGCTGACCATCCCTTCTTTGCTAATATTCGATAATTTAGGAGTATAAAGTAAAAATGCATATATTCTATAATTATACAATATAGATAGTATCAGTTATCTTGATAATTTATGACATAAGCCATTTGATTTACAGAAATCAAATTTCTTTTTTTCTTCTTTTTAATCTTAGCTGTTCGTTTTTAAATTATACTTTTAAGTTCTGGGGTACATGTGCAGAACATGCAGTTTTGTTACATAGATATACATGTGCCATGGTGGTTTGCTGCACCCATCAACCCATCATCTACATTAGGTATTTCTCCTAATGCTATCTCTCCCCTAGTTCCCTACCTCCTGACAGGTGCCGGTACGTGATGTTCTCCTCCCTGTGTCCATGTGTTCTCATTGTTCACCTCCCACTTACAAATGAGAACATATGGTGTTTGGTTTTCTGTTCCTGTGTTAGTTTGCTGAGAATGATGGTTTCCAGCTTCATCCATGTCCCTGCAAAGCACATGAACTTATCCTTTTTATGGCTGCATAGTATTCCATGGTGTATATGTGCCACATTTTCTTTATCTAGTCTGTCATTGATGGGTATTTGGGTTGGTTCCAAGTCTTTGCTACTGTGAATAGTGCTGCAATAAACATATATGTGCATGTGTCTCTATAGCAGAATGATTTATAATCCTTTGAGTATATACCCAGTAAGGGGATTGCTGGGTCAAATGGTATAGAAATCAAATTTCTAGATAAATTTTCAGGAAGATCTGCATTACAATGTGTACCTATATGATGGTCAAGGTGGGGCAATTCTGAATGTACTGTAGAATACTGAATTCGATCCTGGGATAGAAAAAGGGACATTAGTGGAAATACTGGTGATAGCCAAATAAAGTATATAGTTGGGTTTTTTTTTCTCAAAGAGGTTTCACATATACTTTTCAGTCTGGTAGGCTTGACCTTTTATCTCACAACCAGCTCCACAAAAATATGAGCACCAGAATTTTTACCTCTAATGGGATCCATTCTTTTTGATTGGTCTTAGACTCTGGTCTCCGAACTGTTCGTAGCCTTCTTGGCTCCCTATCGAATCCCTGCATAAAGTCATGTAGCCCCTTTAATTACACAGTTTCCAATAACCCTTGTTATCCTCTAGATAATACTAACCAGTCCATGCCCCTCCCAGCCAACAGTCGGTCTGATTCACCTTTCATGCTGGGTTTGAACAGACAGTAGTATTGGTGCTCATTCACTCGTGTAACAAACCTCACTGACCCCATATTACGCCTTGTATTGTTCCATCCTAAGACGCTCTGGAGTAAGACCATGGCATTCTATGATAAATGCCACTTTCACTTTCAATCCTTGGTAAAGATAATGGAATCAGCAAGGTCTAGAGAAGGGCAGCTAAAATCATCAAAAGACAGAAAAGTCTCCTTTCTGCGATGAATTAAATAAATTAGGAGTCTGCAAGACAAATAAAAATGTTAGGAGGAGACAATGTCAATGTTTTCAAAGACTTGAAGAGAAAAAATGGATTTGTAAACCACGTTCCAGATAACAGACTAAAGTATCATCCCTTGAATCTTAAAACAGATAAATTTAAAGCAGTTAGAAATTACTAATAATAACAAAATGAATGATATCAAGAGCCAGTAAGGACTAAAAATGTAAATTTAGAGAGGATGTAGATAAAGTCATGAAAAAAAAAATCTATGTAAGAGCCTTAAGAGGAAACTGAACATCTACAACCTCTGGAGACGGGCTGAACTCCTAAATCGCTCAGCATGTTGACTACTGATAGCTACTACCCACTGCAGGACCTTGAGAGGTGCTTGTTTCCTTAAGCCTGTGCTGTTCGTTTGCTGTGAGAATCAACCATGTAAAAATCCACAGCGCTGTGCCCAACACACTAAGCCGCAATCAGTAGCAGCAGCAGTCATGCAGCAGCGATTCTTGCATGATTCAGCTGAAGGAAGTCGGGTCCAACTCAACACAATAATGCTGCTGAGTTGTTATTCTGTCTTCAATAAATCAACGATTGCCGCTTTTCAATCATCAGATTTTGCTGCCAGGTCCCTCTCAGCTCAACACTTGGAATCATTCTGGAGCATTCCAGATACATCCTTTCACACTTAGAGGATCTAGCACTAGAAATTTTTTCAGTATCAAGATCATTCTGGTCCCAGAGAAAATGTTTTTGCCAAAAAAATAAGTATACATTAACCAGCTGTCATGTGGTCCTCCCCTCACCTCTGACCCCAGCGACAGATGCTAAGAGAGCTTACGTGCTGAGAAGTAGAGAGCGTCAATGAGCTTACCCGGTGGCTGCCTCGGGAAGGACAATGGGAAATCTCAACAACACCTCAAACATTTGTCTTTGCAATAGGACATGTCAAAAGTGAAACATACAAAATTAAAAGGTGAAGAATGAAAAAAAATAAGATTTCTAGAGAAATGCACACTTCAAAGCAACTCAGAGTCCATCCAGGGGAAATGCCATCCCTTTGCTGCAGGACACAAGATGGGGAATTCTTAAGGAGAAGGAAGCCACTGCTGGGACTCCCATATTCCTCTGGTGCACTTCACAGGTGCAGGCGGACAGCTCCCAAGAAGGAGATGTTTCCGCTCTGAAATTCACCTTCTGCCTCCCCAATCTGGGAGATTGGTATCTTCATTGCCACTGGTCACTCTCACCCTGGGCTACGGCACATTTGCTGGACTCCTGAGGCCAGAAGCAAAGGCAACCACAGTAGGAAGAAGTTGGTTGAATGTTACAGCTGGAGAGCACTTTAGAGGCATTTGGAACCAACATCCCCTTGCTGACAAATAAGCTGAGAGCCAGTGCATTTGGGAAAGATCTGAGTCTATGCTCTTCGGACATGGCCAGGGATGCCCAGTTGGGACTGTGACATCCATGGAACTGGCCTTGTGACCAACTGGCCTTCAAGTTCTTCAGTGCCAAAATGGGGATAGTAATAGTCCCTCCCTCATCACTTTTCATGGCAAAACCCGCAATTATTTCTGCACCACCCTAATAGATGAAATAGTTGACAAACCATACTTAGCTCAGTGTCTGGCAGCACCTTAGCATTCCATAAATTATACCTGTCATTATACCTAGAGTTCATTATTATCTCCTGTCCTTTTTCATCTGAATGCAGCTGGGGAGAAAGAACGAAAAATGAGAACATTTTGAGATTAATTGTTATCTGCCATTCCTTCGTCTTCAAGTGTTCATTTACTGAACAGGCTGCACCTGGATTATAGTCCTATGTGGGTTTGAATTTACATTCACAAGTATGTTTGAATTTCACTAGAATTCCTCTCCAGGGACGCATGCTAAGTCAATACCTCTCATCCAATAAGGCTTAAATTGGTGTTGTAAACTACCATTTGGACTCCGTAACAGAATTGCAAATAGAGTGATAATTAATGAATTTCCCAGTTATCCTCCTCTATTCCAGATTTATCAGGCATTGCCTCTTCAAAGTTGTTCTTTACCCTCAGGGATACAGTGTGATGATAATGAGAAAAGGAGATAAAAAAGGAAAGCCCTACTGATGATAGGCGGGTGGTTTAATTCCACAATTCATTCCTCTTCGTTGAGCGCTATCTTAGCGTCTTCTCTTCCATCTTCTCACCAACCGCTGCAGTCTGTTTCTCCCATCCACCAGTAGATGCTTCAAAACTGTTCTCCCCAAGGGCAGGGTTACAGAAGCCTCATAATTGGCAAATCCATAACTGACAAACCCGGGGGCATTTTCAGGACTTACAAATGTTTCCTTCTTTGAATTTTCTCTGCTGGCACCTGGTTTTCCTCCTATTTCTCTGGCCACTCCATCTAGGTCTATAGTACCTCTTGTTCTGTTGTACCTTCTAAACATCTCTCCTTTCTATCGTTCTTCATCCCCAGTCCCCTGGCCTGGTTCACACCTGCAGCGTTGTTCACTCAAACCACTGCCATGGCTGTTAAACAGGTTCCCCTGTCAATATCACACAACTATCAACACAACCCTTACTCTACCAGCAAAGTGGTCATTCAAAAAAAGCAATCACATCACTCTCTTACCTATTTTTTTCCATCTCCAGAGTATCATCCAGACAGTACCACGTACACACAAATCTGCTCTTGACTGGGTCCTCCAGGCCTGCCTGCCATGTGTCCTGCCACATGTCCTGCCCTCCTCTCATTCACTTGCAGCTCCACAACGTCGTGTCCTTCCCTTTACATACATGCTGTTCCCTCTGCTGAAAGTATCTTCCCCGACTGCCAAATTCTGACCCATCGTTGGAGACTTGGCTCCAAAGAGACTCATTTACAAAACAGCTGACTCCCCAGAAAGAGAGCTCTGTGTTCCTCGCCCACAGCACACAGGACACACAGGAACCCTCCCATTATCAGGGTGAGTTTGCTTCTTCACCTTCACACTAGACAGAAAGCTCCAGGAACCGTGTCTTACTGGACTTCATGTTCCCAGTATCAAGCCCTGCAGTCCTTGGTCCCCGCCAGGCAGACGATGCACGTTCTCCACTCAGTCCTCAACTAGAGACTAGATAAATGACTAGCCAAGGTAGACGAGTGTTCGTTCCTTCAAAAGGATATTTTTAAACCCCAGAAAAGAAAAGATGACAAAAATCCCTGTCTGCTCATGTGAGTGGCGTTCTGTGAGGCTTTCAGGAGGAAAAAAAAATCTTGTGGGTCTCACTGATGGCACCAGAAGAGCAAGCTTATCCCCGAGGCGCTATTTAAATTCCACTCCGTGATTTTCTTTTTAATTCATTTTCATTCCAGGTGCAGCCCTGCAGCTATTTTAAAACTGAGACTTAAAATAAAGTAACACTAATAGCTGGAGTTATCGCAGGCTCCCCAGTAACAGGAAGCCTTGAATCCAAAAAAACAAGGCCCTTCCCAGAGTTTTAACAAACCGCAATATCCCTTCCCAGGAGAGGGTGGAGAGTGAATAGAACAGGGGGCTCCATCATCAAAGGATTATGCTTCACTTTGCAAAAGCATTCATTCCTAGATTCCCTGAAATAGCTCACTTCGTACATTTAACCGTTCGTTTTCAAAATATTAACAACCTGAAGGAAAGACTAGAATGCTTTGCAGGAAAACAGGGAAAAACCAAGAAACAAAAGCAGCCTCCAACTGTGGCCAGCAGGCCACCTGTGTCAGTCCCCCGAGACCTAGGGTCTGGGCACAAATGCCAGATCCAGGTCCTACCCTAGACCCATGGAATCAGAACCTCTGCTAGGAGGAGAAAACTGTCCTTTAGATGCATGTTTTCTGGAAAGCAACTCCATGCTAAAGAAAGCTGCTCCAGGAAATGGAGTTTTGTGAGTGGTGCCGCATTAGTCTGTTTTCACACTGCTGATAAAGACATGGTCGAGACTAGATAACTTTCAAAGAAAAATGGGTTTAGTAGACTCACAGCTCCACTTGGCTGGGGAAGCCTCACAGTCATGACAGAAGGTGAAAGGTATGTCTTACATGGCAGCAGGCAAGACAGAATGAGAACCAAGCAAAAGGGGTTTCCCCTTATGAAACCATCAGATCTTGTGAGATGTATTTACTACCATAAGAACAGTATGGGGTGCAGAAAAGGGGGAACCACCCCCATGATTCCCTTATCTCCCACTAGTCCCTCCCACAACATGTGGGAATTATGGGAGCTACAATTTAAGATGAGATTTGGCTGGGGACACAGCCAAACACTATCAGGTGCCCAGAGACACAGGCCTGCTTCTGATCTGTTTGGGTAGTCAAGAACCAGGGTTGTTTCTTTCAACTCATTCAATGAAAAAAAAAAAATCATGCTTTAATTACTAGTGTAAGCCAGCAGGGAGTCCACAATATTAATACAGCCTAGACAGGGAACTTTCCCAGAAATACTAGACATTTCTTATTTGGTCAGAGCAGCCCCTCCCTTTATTTCCTTTTTCTAGAGGATGAGCCTGGGAAGGCCCACAGGGGCCCCACTTACCCCACCCTTGCCCCTCTCATGCCATGGGAAGTGAGCTTGCAACTGGATTTGCCAAGTTGAGTTTGTGTCACTTGCAACCAAAAGAGCCCTGTGTATCATACAAGGTCAATGAGTGAAAATGGAGTCTATTTGAGAGGTTGGACTTCCAGGATCCCAGAACTGAATAACTTGGGAACCACGGAGATATGCAATGGGAATCCACTGATGGCTACAGAAAGGGCAATCTAGGAAGAGAAGCCAGTGCTATTTGTTCAAATGGTTGGCTTCTCCAGAGACACCCCAGTCGTTTTTGGTAACTGAGGTCAGACTCAGGGTTCCAGCCGGGGGCTGCCCCAGCAGGACCCCACCTGAGGCCCAGGGCAGCCTCTCCCTCCCAGCTAAGAGTGCATGCCTCTCTGAGGCCAGCCTGCCAGATTTTGCCTTGCTAAGGGAACAATTCCTTTGCCTAGAACAAAAATGGTCAACTCCTTCTTTCGTGACTTTTCACAGCATTTGCTCTCCCCATCACTCTTCTTATTTACAGCCTGTGACAGCCTTCAAGTCAGAAAAATCGGACAGTGTTTCACAATATTTAAAATTTCACAGGCCTATAAAATCCTCTCATAAAAGGAGTGCTAACTTATTATTTTGCTAAAAGTGACACTGTTTCAAAAATACAACCCTTTAATACCATCCTATCGTATAAGAAAGAATGTTCTCATACCAAAGAAAAATGAAAAGCACCTGAAAGACACAATCTCAGAATAAACAAATGAAAAGTTCACTGTGCTGCCACCTCCTATCTCCTCCTTCTACTTAATTTTTTTCCATTTTGCTTTGGACAAGAGAAAATGGCCTCATGGACCAGCGCCAGACTGCATACAAGCATTTCTGAGCTACTCACCTTGGAAGTTCTCTGGCTCAACTAATCCAAGGCAAGGACCCGTGAATGGCCAGCATGTGACTTCTGTTTGGCCTCACTCTGAACAGAATCTTACCTTAATAAGACGTTTTCAGGTTACAAAATGCTCATACATGATTTACTCACATTAATTTTGGTGGATTCTCATCACAAAGCTATTTTGCAGATGAGAGAGCGAAAGTGCTCACCCTAGTCTAATGGTAATAAAGGATTTTCCTTACTTGGGCCCCAATTCTGCCTGTCTTTAACGTCCACCTTTCAACCCTTATTTTGCCCTTTGAAACTTTTCTTCTACACGATTGTTCTTAAATTTCACCCTTCAGTCCTCTCTTTTCCAGGGTAACTAGACAGATCTCGATAAGCTTCCAGCTAAGTCCCTAACACATTCCACAGTGCTGTCTGCACATATATACTCAAGCAATATTTGCTGAAGAATCAATGAAGGAACTGTTCCTTATTCAATATGATTTATAGACCCTTCACCTCCCTGCTTCCCTGATCACACCCTTCAAGAGGCATTTTCAATCTTTTTTTTTTTTTTTTTTTTTTTTTTTGTTTTGGAGACAGAGTCTTGCTCTGTCACACAAGCTGGAGTGCACGGCACAATCTCGGCTTACTGCAACTTCTGCCTCCCAACTTCAAGCAATTCTACTGTCTCAGCCTCCCAAGTAGCTGGGATTACAGCATGCAGCCACCACATCCGGTTAATTTTTGTATTTTTAGTAAAGACAGGATTTCACCATGCTGTCTAGGTAGGTCTCAAACTCCTAATTCAAGTGCTCTACCCACCTCAGCCTAACTGTGCCCGGCCCTGCAATCTTGCTGTGCCTCCTAAAATGTCATGCCCATGCATAAGCCATGCACCATACTGGCTTAGCTGTGCAGAATGCCAAGGCCCCCGGCCCTCTTGCCCTGGGAGCAAAGCCGTTATTCAGAAGTTTGAAATTGTGTGTATTTCCTTTCTGGAAGCTATTTCCCACTGCCAACACCTATGAGACGGTAGTCATCTAAAATTCTTAGCTATTCCCAATTCTGAATGTCTTCATTGGTATTTTAAATCTAAGGAAAATTCTCTAACATTTAGCCCTGTTGTATTTATTGTTCTTAGTCTCAAAAGTCAATGTCTTCTGTTCTTATCTGACTCTCCATATCTTCATATCTTATCTCTCCAACTAAATTATAAGGTTTGTGAGATGGAGTGTTATATACTTTTATGTCAGGAATAAGTGTAAATGTTCAGCATGGTAACATTCAGCAGATATTCAATAAATATATGCTGGTTCATTAAACTTCATTTTTATCCTAATATCCTTTGGCCCAGGACTCTCAACGTCTGATGAATCACATCTAAGTCCTAGGGGCAAACACCTGAAGACTTACGTCAGCTGCCCCTACACACACACACACACACACACACACACACACACACACAGTCACGAGCTGCAAAATGACATTTCAGCCAACAACGAGTCACGTGTATGACAGTTGGCCCAAGAAGTTACAACAGAGCTGAAAAATTCCTATCATCTAGTATTTACTACACTATAATTTTTATTGTTATTTTAGCATGTACTCCCTCTACATATATATATGTAGGAGTATATAAAGTTAACTGTCTTTCTGGCCAACATGGTGAAACCCCGTCACCATGTTGGCCCCCACACCAAATAGCAGGGTGTGGTGGCACATACCTATAGTCCCAGCTACTCAGGAGGCTGAGGCAGGAGAATCGCTTGAACCTGGGAGGTGGAGGCTTTAGAGAGCTGAGATCATGACACTGCATTCCAGCTAGTGTGACAGAGTGGGACTCTGTCCCAAAAAAAAAAAAAAATTGTTAACTGTAAAACAGCCCCAGTCAGGTCCTTCAGGAGGGATTCCAGAAGAAGACATTATTATCATAGGAGAAGACAGCTCCATGTGTGCCATTGCCCCTGAAGGCCTTTCAGTGGGACAAGATGTGGAGGTGGAAGACAGAGAGATTGATGATCCCAACACTGCAGGCCTAGGCTAACGTGTGTGTATCTTTGTTTTTAACAAAGAAATTTAATAAGCAAAAAATAAATAAAAAATTTTACAAAAAGAAAAAAATCTTATAGAATAAGGATACAAAGAAAGAAAATATACAGTTGTACAATGTGTTTGTGTTTGAAGCTAGTGTTATTACAAAATAGTGAAAAAGGATTTAAAAATTAAAAAGTTTATATAGTACACTCAAGTTGATTATTGAAGAAAGAAAAATATATTTTATAAATTTAGCATAGCCCAAGTGTGCAGTGTTTGAAGTCTATAGCAGTGTACCATAATGTCCGAGGCCTTCACATTCACTCACCACTCACTCTGACTCATGCAGAGCAACTTCCAGTTCTGCAAGCTCCATTCATGGTAAGTGTCCTATACAGGTATAGCATTTTTATATGTTATACCACGTTTTTGCTGTACTATTTCTATGTTTACATTGTTTAAATACACAAATGCTATTGTGTTATAGTTGCCTACCATATTCAGTCCAGCCCATGCTGTACAGATTTGCAGCCTAGGAGCAACAGACTATGCTGTATAGCCTAGGTATAGAGTAGGCTCTACCATCCAGATTGTGTCAATATGTTCTATGGTGTTTGCATAATGGTGAAATCACTGATTTGGTTTGGCTGTGTCCCCACCCAAATCTCATCTTGAATTGTAGTTCCCATAATCCTCACGTGTTGTGAGAGGGACCTGGTGGGAGGTACCTGAATCGTGGGGACAGTTACCAGCGTGCTGCTGCTGTCATGATAGTGAGTGAGTTCTCATGAGATCTGATGATTATATAAGGGACTTTTCCCTCTTTTGCTCGGTGCTTCTCCTTGCTGCCACCATGTGAAGAAGGATGTGTTTGCTTCCCCTTCCACCATAACTGTAAGTTTCCTGAGGCCTCCCCAGCCATGCAGAATTATGAGTCAATTAATCTTTCCTTTCTAAATTACCCAGTCTCAGGTATGACTTTATTAGCAGTGTGAGAACAGACTAATACAAATGCATTTCTCAGAATATCTCCCTGTCGTTCTATGATGCATGATTGTATTTCCAGCTCTGACTCATGTTCGTCTCATTGGATGCCCCCAAGGCAGCCTGCTGGTATCCAGGCACACCCTGCTCTCTATGACCCTCCCTTCCTCAGTTCCCATCACTGTCATCTCAAAACCCACTGTTCCCATGAGCCCCGACCCACTGCATTTTCCCCAGGTCCCCTTAGCCTTTCTAATCCTCAGGAAAAACATCTGGAGCAAACCAGTGAGCACTGAGGTTAACCAAAACAGAGGAAGAATAATCCTTTACTTTGAAATGGGATTCTCTCTACAAAAGTTGTCATGAATTTATTTTTATAAAATATGATCAGATGTCCCCATATGTGCTTAACATGTAGCTTCCCATGAACACATCCATTGTAGCAGGAGGACCACTGAATCTTCACAAATCATTGTTCTCTGCAGCAATGCTGTTTCCGGGCTCCAGCCAATGGCCTTGGGAAACAGTCTGTCATTGATTAAGTGATAATGAATTCTGTACAACAAATAACTATGTATAGAAGAAGTGCTTTCCTTGGACTCTATATATTGCAGTTTTTCCGTGAAACTTATAATGATATTAAAGAAAGCATAGTCTTATATCCAGAAGGGAGCTTGATTGAGTTATGTACATTATGAGCAAGGTGAGCAGAGAAGTTTACTACTTCTTTATCCTGCTTTCAGATACTAACAATCCTTTAATGAAACTCACCCTTGAGCACTCCCTCTAGATGCTGAAGGATGGTGCTCCCATCTTTCCCCTACAGAGTTCAAAGGATTATCGCCAACTACCGTAGAGGTGAGGCTGAACATCAGTCCCCTTTCATCTGAAGCTTCTGCAGACTAGTGGGATATTACAAAGTAAACTATACAGTTTTTCAACATTTCACTATCACAAAGTCATCTAGATGTCCCGTTGCATATATTCATAAAAACTGCAGCTACATGTACTTTAATAACTCAAATATGGCTTTGATTTTGTCTTTTCTTGGGAGAGGTGCTACATTTGGATAGAGGCTTCCTGGGACTCTTCCCAGTTCCCAAGATAGTGCAGGGCATAGGAATTTTTGTTGTTGGATCATTTGTTATTTTTATTGAGCTCTGAGTATCTTGAATACAAGTCCTTCATCAGACATGTGATTTTCAAACAGTTCTCCCAGTCTTTGCCTTGTCTTTTCGCTCTCTTAGTGTCTTCCAGACAACCACTTCTAGACCTCCACATTGCTAGCTCTTGAGATATAAAACTTAAATCTTCAGATTTTAGGCAAGGGAGGGAAGACACATGCTTTTGGGACTTCACTTGTTTGGTTCCATCTACCCTTGGTTGGAGTTTCGGTTTCATCCCAGGCAGTGCTGCCATTAGACCAGAGCAACAAAACTGCCTCCTTGGTCCCTGCTTTTTAAAAGGCCCTGATGTGCCTTTCCCCAGGGGGCCAAAGGGATGTTCCCATGCAGAGCACACCCTCCGCCCTCCTTCTAGATCACAAACTCCAAGTGTTTAGGACTTTGGAATTTTTTGCCCAAAGAAACAGCTTCTTCCTCATGTTTCTTCTTTCAAGGGGGGAAGAAATAGCTACCTCTGTGTGCCCTTAGTATTTGGGGGCATGGACAAAGCTTGGACCTGCAGATTAAGTTGCCACATCTGGGAGTGAGGACCCTCCTGGAACGGAACAGAGTCAGAATAGAGAAAGAAGGGGGAAGCCCTTCTTTGGATTCCATTTGTACTCTTGTTTCAGCCCTAGGCCTAGGTATGCAATCAAACATTTCCAGGAGTGACTTATGATAGGGATTCAGAACCCATGAAATCCAAATCTTTGCAGCAAGTGAGTTGTTGGATAGATGAGTATCCTGCTAATGGAACCAGAACACACAAAGAGGAGAGGTCTGGGATGGGGATAAATATTACAAGTTAATTAAGTCATTTAATAAAAATTTGTTGAGCACCAACTTATATGCCTGGCGTAAGAGCGAATTAAGATTTTGGCCTTGTTAAACTTATATTTTGGGGGAAAAGATGGACAAAAAACAAAGCCATTTATAATGTCAAGTGGTAAGAAGTGCAAAGAAGAGAAAGTAAGGGCAGTGCATAGGAGCTGCTTTCTGAAGAGGAGCAGCATAGAAAAGCTCTCCACAGAGGTGACATTTGAGCAGAGTTCTGAACAAGTCATTGTGATATCTTGAGGAAAGTGTTCTAAGTGTTCAGTTTACTGAAGAGCAAATGTAGGGGGACAGAGGCAGCAGCTGGTTTGCTGAAGAAACCACCACCAGGTGGTATGGATGGGGCTCTGTGAGGATCCATCAAGGAGTATGAGATATAAGTCATCTTCAGAGACTAGTTGTTGAGTTTGAAGAACCTATTACATCCAAACATATGTCCGTATGCCCAACAGGCAGTGGGAATTACAAGTCCAGAGTTCAGGGCCAAAAGTGGTACTGCAGATAAAGAAACAGGCATTGCTAGTACCTGTATGCAGATGGTGGGAGCCATGAAAGCCTCAGGCAAGGGAAATTCTGGCAGACCTGCTTGTGTGCTTATAACTGAAGCCAATGAGAAAATAAATACAAGTGCACACTCTCTGTGCAGTCATAACTACTGGTCAATTTTCTGAAATAGTAAATGCTTAAATGATTAATAATCACTATTCTATTACTTGTAGAATGCTGTGTTTTGATTTGGTTTTTAAATTATGTCCTAGGTCAGCATCATACCTGTGCCTTAACGTTTCTTCAAAAATGTCTCCACTTCTCACTCACTTATTATATTCCAAGGACCCTCAGGGTTTCAAATTTTATTTCTGTAGTATTTTTTATTTTAATATTTAATTGATGAATAAAGAGCAAACATATTTAAAGTGCACAATGTGATAATTTGATACATGTAGACATTGCGTAATAATGATCACAATCAAATTAATGAATACATCCATCACCACTTATGCTATACATGAGCCCCCCGGAAGTTGTTCATCTTATAATTGAAAGTTTATACTCTGATAAACATCTCCCCATTCTCCCACTCCTGTCCTCTGGTCACCATCATTCTACTCTGCTTCCATGAGTTTGACTTTTTTGATTCCACATATACATGAGATCATGTGGTATTTGTCTTTCTTTGCCTGGCTTATTTCACCTAGCATATGTTCTCCAGATTTATACATGTTGTTGCAAATGGCAGAATTTCCTTCCTTTTATGGCTAAATAATATTCCATTGTGTGTATGTATGTGCACACGTTACATTTCTTTATTCATACATTGATGAACAGAGGTTGATTCGGTATGTTGGCTAGTGTCCGTAATACTGTAATGAACATGGAAGTGCAGATATCTCTTTGACAGGCTGATTTCAGTTCCTTTAGATACACACCCAGAAGAGAATTGCTAGATAGTATAGTAGTTCTATTTTTAATTTTTTGAGGAACCTTCATACTGTTCTCCTTAATGGCTGAAAATCAAGTTGCTATTATCTTGTCCGCAAGTCATGTTTAAAAGCATCAATGAGAAGCAGTGCCTACGCTGCTCAGGGTGGATGGGAAGAGCAGCCCACAGGCTGATGTGTAGAGGGGAGCTCTCAGAATCTCTGGATTTGGGGGCATAAAAGAGAATCTCTAGATTTGGGGGCATTACTGACATAATCCCCAGCACTAAGGCTCTCAGGATCTCTGGTAGAACAACCCAACAGTTAAATTTCAAAATGGAGATTTTGTTTTTGCCAGGGAAACAGCATAGTTGACACTGAATGTTATTTGTAGATTTGACTTTAGAAGGTTTAAACCATTTTCCTTGGTTTCAGTGAATCACTTCATGGAAATAGCCATATATCATTCCTTGTTTTAGAACTAAATTATTTCTTAAATAAGGGGGAATTGGAAAAGTGAACTGTTAGTAAAATCCTCAAATTGCTTTACACAATATCAATTCAGTGAGATGCATTCCTGTTTTCATAGGTAATGGCCCAAATATAAAGTAACATAATCAACAACCAGGATTTGTCAAACATAAGATTGTGTGGGAATGTATGCTAACCACCACACGACATGGGAAATGCATTAGGAATTGCCCTCAGAAAATGTGCCACCCAATTGGGAAGCAGCACAAGGCAGTGAATGGTAAGCAGTTTGAGCTATGTGAGCTACATAAGTCCACAGAAGAGATCACTTCTGTCTGGGATGTCCAAAGAGGTGGTAGGATTTGAGCTGAGCACTGAAGCATGGAGAGGAGGAGGCCCAAGCAATGGGACAATGCGTGCAAGGGCATGAAGATGAGACACCGTAGCAAACCTGCAAGCTGAAAATGCAAGTTTAAATGCTGACACTTACACGCTGTGTGACCATGGGCAAGTTGCTTGACTTTTCCGAGCCACCATTTTCTCATGTTTAAAAGAGAGATACTAGAGGAGCCTGGCTCATAGGATGGTCATGGAGAATAGAGGAGATACTACAAGTGAAGCCCTAGGCAGTGCCATACGTGGAACTAAGGGTAAGCCTGCAGGCAGTGTTCAGTATTGTTACACTTTCCAGGTTGTGAACGAGCATGGGCAACCCTTGAGGTGAGCTAAATGCTGGAGTCAGGATCAATGACAGAGAATCAATGACAGAGGATCTTGTTTTGAAACAGCAACTAATGACCAGCGAAAGGAAATGGGTCACCAAGCTCCACAGTGCCTTTCATGAAAATGAATGTAAGGGAGTGATTCACGAAAAGGGACCATGGTCAACGCCAGCAGACTCTTTCTATGCACTGGGCCCATCTCATGATGAGCGTGAGAAATGGAGTCCATTCACCCTTGCCCAGCTCCTAGGCCAGTTACACTCTTTACACCAAAAAGCTCCTAAGAGGAAAGTCAGAAGGAAACCAACCCAGGGAAATACTTGGGAATGGTGGCTTACAATCTTTGCCCACTCATTCCTTCCCCTCAGGAAATGACAGGAAATAAGAGCTTACTGAAGGCAGAGATGACTGAGAGTAGCGGCTACAATGCTTGGGACGTGGGGAGATTTTGAAGCAGGACTCCTCCCCACCCCAACCCCAGCCTCTCAGAAAACGGGTGAAGGAGCAATGCTCACTGGTACCAGATACAGCAGCACATCTCACCTGGGAGCCATTGCAGGGGTAGGGACTCCTCTGCTACTCGGGGCAACAAAGGAAGGAGACAATCAGCTGTCCCTTCGAAGTCCCAGGGGAGACTTTTGCGCCCATATTGAATGTACCTGGCTTAGAGGACTTGGGAAAGAGAAGGCCTGCAATGTAGCTGACTGTCAGCTCGTGCTACCATCCACAATGTTGAAGATGGTACAGCAGAAATATACGGAAGTGAAAAGAACCAGAAGGCTTGGGAAAGAACAGGAGAGACCAAAGAGGCCAATAGATGGAAGCATTCTTACATACCTGAACTAAGCAAGATAACTCAGTGGCCAAAGTGCAGTGGCATTTTCTTTTCTGACTCTAGAGAGAGAACAACATAGTGACTAAGGACATGACAACATTTAGCAGCAAAGGCTAGCAAGAGCTGTGCTTTGGTTTCTGGGGGCTTGTGAAGAGAATTTATCTTTCTCTGCATCATTTTGATTGAACCTCAACTCAAATCCTACAGTGTTTTTAAAAAGCCCATATTTTAATTAGAAATGATGCTTTGAGCAAGACTGGAAAGAATAGCAACAAAGCAATCATTCAAAGTAGTGAAACAACTCTTGGTGAATGCAATTCACAACCAGAAATAACGTTAAAAGGTGGCTGAATACACCTGTTACCATACTGCACGAATCTTTAGGATCAAGAGAACCTACCTAAAGAAAATTCTCAAATGTCAGCTTCTTATTGTCCCTAGGCAGGAGAATCGCTTGAGCACAGGAAGCTAGGGCTGTGGCGAGCCAAGATTGTTCCACCTACAGCAGATGCTTCCTAGAGGTATCGACTGCCCACCTGAGCTTCTGGGCCTAAACCAGGTGCTCCCCAAAGCTGTAGACTGTCTGTACCCACCTGAGTGTCTGGGCTTGAACCAGGTGCTCCCAGGGCTGTGTACTGACCATACAAAGATCAGAGCTTTGAACTGGGTGCTTCCTCAAAGGTCTTTACTTCCGCTACTATATTCTTCCAAAGCCACACAATTCTTTTTTGTTGTTTTTGTTGTTGTTTGTTGGTTGGGTTTTTTTGTTTTTGTTTTTTTTAATTTTGAGACTGATTCTCACTCTGTCGCCTGGGCTGGAGTGCAGTGGCACAATCTTGGCTCACCGCAGCCTCTGTCTCCTAGGTTTAAGTGATTCTCCTGCCTAAACCTTCTGAGCAGCTGGGATTACAGGCATGCACCACCAGGCCCGGCTTATTTTTGTGTTTTTAGTAGAGACAGGGTTTCACCATGTTGGCCAGGCTTGTCTGGAACTCCTGGTCTCAAATGATCTGCCTGCCTTGGCCTCCCAAAGTGCTGGAATTACAGGTGTGAGCCAACATGCCTGGCCGCAAAGCCACACAATTCTTTCAGTAGTACTTCACGCACCGCAGTTCTCCATTCAAAAGACATAAAGTCAGCAGTAACCAGGGAAATCTATCCTATCATGAATATCTAGCCAGTCACTGCATTTCATACTGTTGACAAGCAAGAAACACAAGACTCCAAAAATTCATGAAAAAAATTAAATTTAAATTTAAAAATAAAAAACATAAGCTTCATTTCTCAACATAGCTCCATCAAGCTCAAGATACTTTTGGAAGAGATGATATCAGCCATGCAGTTCATCCCTAAAGCACTGAGGGTCCTGGGAATGTAAGCATGTCAGCAGTTTTTTTTTGTTTTGTTTTGTTTTTTTTTAACATTACTAACTGAAGAAAAATTGATTCTCTTTAAAGCTGTTTTAAAATTAGGAAACAAAGGCCAGGCACAGTGGCTCATGCATATAATTCCAGCACTTTGGGAGGCTGAGGTGGGAGGATCTCCTGAAATCAGGAGTTTGAAACCAGCCTGGCAAACATGGTGAAATCCCATCTCTCATTTTGTAAAAATACAAAAATTAGCTGGGCATGGTGGCATGCACCTGTAGTCCCAGCTACTTGGGAGGCTGACGCATACCAGTCACCTGAACCTGGGAGGCATAGGTTGCTGTGAGCCAAGATCACACCACTGGATTCCAGCCTGGGCAACAAAGTGAGACTCAGTCTTTTTAAAAAAAAAGGAAAAATATTAGGAAACAAAAAGAAATCATAAGGAGCCAAATCAGGACTGTAAGGTAAATGGGATGCCTAATGATGTTCCTGCTGAAGCTCTTGCAAAATCCCCTTGATTGACAAGAGGCATGAGCAGGAGCATTGCCGTGGTAGAGAACCCTCTCCACCTTGGCGTTTTCTGCTAAACCTTTGCTAACTTTCTCAAAACACTCTCACGATAGGCAGGTGTTATTACTCTTTGGCCCACCAGAAAGTCAATAAGCAAAATGCCTTGAGCATCTCAAAACTGAGGCATGACCTTTGCTCTTGCTTTCACTTTCCCCTCTTAGAAGCCACTGTTTTAATTGTGCTTTGTTTTCAAGAACAAGTGGTAAAGCACGGTTCCATCTCCTGTTAGAATTCTTGGAAAAAATCCTTTAGGATCTGGATCCCACTTGCTTAAAATTTCCATCGAAAGCTCCGATCTTGTCTGCAGCCGATCTGAGTGCAACAATTTGGGCACTCGTTGAGTGAAAAGTTGTCTCAACTTTAATTTTTCAGTCAGAATTGTATAAGCTGAACCAGTTCAGGTGTCTCTAGTGTTGGCTACTGTTTCTGCTGTTAATCGCGGGTCCTCTTCAATTAGAGCATGAATACGACGAATTATTTCCTCACAAATGGAGGTGTATGACCTGCGGCTGCAGGCTTCATCTTTAACATTGTCTCAACCCTTTTAAAACAAGTTATCCATTTGTAAACTGCTGATTTCTTTGGGGCACTTTCCCCATAAGCTTTTCATAAAACATCAACGATTTCACCATTCCGCCACTCACGTTTCACCATAAATTGGATGCTTGTTCTTGCTTCAATTTTAACAGAATACATATTGCTCTGATAGGGGCTTTTTTCAAACTAATATCTTATTCTTCTTAGTGCTTCAAACTGGGTCCTGTTCGAAAATGTTATTATTGCATGTTAGTGCGACTTTAGTTTGGTGCAAAAAAATTTTGAAATCTATTGCATAGTTTTTTCATAATATGCATTTTCTGTGAACTTTTTGTAGAATGCTTGCATGGGCTCTATGTAACTCTGTAGCTCTACACAAGCAGAGTGGCAAGGGAGACAGAGCCACAAATGGGCTGGAATCAGCCTCGTGCCCCTTTATCAGCTCCAACGCTGACCTTCAGGGTGAACTATGAGAACATTTAAGGAACATCTGCACAGGCGCCTGCTACGTTCTGAGGAGGAAATGGTTACCAGCCTGGTCCCTTTGTCGCCCCATCCCCCAATTATATGATGAGGAATAGAGAATCAGGCCAGTAGAGCCCTTCAGAGGCTTTTAAAGGAAAGCTGTTCTAGACAGGGATCTACCATAAATTAAATATACGGATGTCCTAAGTGCTGGAGCAAGGAAGCTGGAAAAGCCCAGAGAAGACTGTGGCAGTGCCGGTGAAGCCTGAAGCACGCAAGGCTCCATAGCCACTCCTGCATCTCTGCAGACATGGCTTGGTTTCCAGCCTGATGCTTAATGTCAGTCCATAAACTGGGGATGCCCACATCCAAACCTGTGCCCCGGAGGATGTTAACTCAAAGCCAGGGCCAACCTAATGCAGAGGAAGAGGAGGCTGAGGGAAGCCAACAATATGATGAGCTAATGAGGGTCACCCTCAAATATCTTCTCCATTACCAAGGCCCCCAAATCCATAACTGGCTGGGCCTTGTTTTGAATTAGGCAATGTCCTCTCATTTCAGTTATCTCTAAGAAAGCAAAAGCTGGATTCTAGGTAGGATTCTCTCAAGCTCCTACTACTTTAGTGGGAAGAAATTTAACAATTATTTAATGCCTTGTTAGGATAGACAGGAAAAGCCATTAAGCGTAGAAATTTGAGGTGAGTAGAGGGCCCAGAAACGAGGAGACAGAATCAAGAAAGGTTACAGAGCTTCACTTGTTGGCTGAATTCCCCTGGCCAACAAGCTCTTAGCTCCAGATTGGCTGTCATGGGAGACTGCTTTGTGTTGTCACATTCCTCCCGCTCTATACTCACCTCTTCAGGTAGCAGGAAAGGGCAGGTGACATACCTGGAACCTACTCTTGTCACCCTGACCAAGGGCAAAGCCCCCAGCAGCATTGTCTGGTTTCAGAGAAATGAGAGGCAGGCCCTATGGGCTTGTGAACAGCTCTCAGGATCTAGGCCAGCCATATCTTCAGAAAATTCAACTCTGGTAAGAGCATTGAAAAATGCTCCCTAACCCAGGTCTGGGTGTCCTCTCCTATCTCAGTTAACAATGCTTCCCATGTGAGTAACAACTTCATCGTCAATCAACAGAAATTCAGTATTTCTGAAAAAATGTCCTGTAAATAATAACTCCCGTTTCATGCCACAGCGTTATACAAGTAATCCTTAGTCCCGAGGCCCCCTGAGACTAAAGGCACCAATGGCTTGCAAAGAAGCTGCAACAGGTGTGGCCAAGACTTGCTCAAGATCTCCAGAGGTGGTCTCTAGCCTACTAGGAGATTCTCATAGCCTTCCTTAAGCCAAAAGCCTGCGGGAACCACACCTTGGTTAATCCTCCTGAGGTAGGGAATATGCAGAGCTGAACCCACCAGGAACGCTCCATTGACACTGGGTTTTCCAGAATGAACAGCTCGGAGTGTACATTTGTTGGGAAAGCAGTTACACCCAGGATTCTGAGTTACTAACAGATAATTGATGGGCACCAGAAATGAGGCTTCTCTCTCTACTCAATGTTCCAGAGTCAGAGGGGTGAGGTGTCCAGCCTCAGGCATGCCTTGGCCGGTGAGCAAGGCAGTTACTAATCATGGTCCAGGTGGCTTCTGAAGGAGCCTGGAAGGTGAATGCAATGATCCTCCCGCATAGAGGGAAGTCCCAAGGAGTCACACCAGAAGAGGGGCTGCTCAAGGCTATAGCGCCTTTGGGGGCTTCAAATTTCAGTATTTTTCTTAAGGCATTTAAGAGGGTCTTTAAGAGACATTTTCTCATCTAGTCCCTGAACAGCCTCTGGGTTAAGGTCTCTGCTGCCAGGAGAGTTGATGTGTTCCAGAATAGGCTAGATGGTGAGCAGGAGGAATTCCACCACTCAGGACAAGCTCACGGGGAACTCTGGTCCCTTAGCCAGGCATCACATTCAATGCTGGTGAATGAGGGTGAGCTTTAGCCCAGCTAGCAAAGAGCCTTCAGCTGGGGAAACCCAGACCTTTTGTCACAATGCCTCTCCAAAGAAACAAGATCTCGGTTCTCTGTGAGTTACGTGGCCTTCAGCAAGTCCCCAAGGATGTACATGAAAACACCTTAAACTATACAGTTTACCTTAACTACAAATGTCAAGTGTTATTTTGAAAGTACTTGGAAGCCTTTTGAAAACATACATGGTGGTGGGAAAGCTGATTCTCCTTCTTTGTTCTTCAACCAACCCAATCCCAAAAGAGATGTGCCCCACCTAACTGCCTTGTGTATCTACCCACTTGGTTATTCGGCAAATATTCACTAACCCTATCCAGGGTGCTATGTACTGTGCTAGATGCTGGAGACAGAATAATTAATGAGACAGCCTTAGAGAATTGCAACACTGCCTATTCCTATCTGTTTAATATTCTTAATCTGTGAGTCCCATCCTGGAAAGATCCCTTCTCCCAGGAGCAAATATAAACCATCTCCTTCCTGGTGTAGATGAACAGGCCTGAACATGCAACCTCACCCTGTGAGCTAGGGAGTCCCTTGAGGTAAAGTCTTCACCACTGTCCTGAAGCCATGAAACTCAGCCCTCTCCCACCCCACCCAATCATTATGGCCCCATTCAAGGCCTTTCAAGACTGAGGCTCTTGGTGCACCCAGCCTCAGTCTTAGCAGATACACAGTTGTGAAGGCACTCTTGAAATAAACACATGAAAGACCAAACTAGGAAACCAGAGGTTTATCTCTACCTGCAAAGTCGTGTTAAACATGTCCCTCACGGGGACTTGCAGCAGGTTGAGTATAAAGTCAGAAAGATCTAGGCTTGAATCCCGGCTTTGTTACCTGTGAGTCTTTAAGCTAATTGTTTGACCACTCAGAAGCTTAATTTTCATATGTATAAAACTCAGAGAATAATATATACCCCATTCGTGATATTCAAATAATTAAATGTGATAATGTTGGTACATAATTTAACAATGCTTGGTGCTTGGAAGCATTCTATAAATGGCAGCCTTTATTATTTATCATCATAATAGTCATTACTATTGACACGCTCGCAAAACACAGTCCATTTCCTCCCATGCAACGTGGTATCTCTACTGCCTATACGGATATACAACAAAAGCAAAACCTCCACTGACTCCAGAGCAAGTTATTTCTAACTGTGACCCTGCTGCATCTTGCCTTTTTGGCAAAACTAGCTCTCAGTCCTAAAGGTTAAGATATATTTATCCTCAGTTTAACACCCACCTGATGGACAAAATGAAAGAGTAAATCACAACCTAAAACAGTATTTCACTTACCAATAAATCCATTGGGTTTCACGTCTCCCAGTCTATTCATACGTAAGCTTTCGGCACACTTCTTCACAGCAGATCCCCTTCCTTGCCAACTACAGCTATTTCCTCGCCTCCTCCCTCGTCTGTGGTTCTCTCACCTCCATTTTCACTACTGCCAACTGCCTTCTACAGCTCCAGAACACCCCACCTCAGTGGAACACATTTCTGCAGCTGGCATGAGAAACCCCAAAGAAGATACAGGCAAGCAAAGAGAGGCTGTGTAGAAAAGAATTAACCTTACCCAAAGAGAGTCTGGCCTTTGCCCTGGGCTTCTTTCTGGGAGGTCATCTCTAAGCTCTTGGAATGTCAAGTCCTGAAAGGAATGTCTTGGTTTGCCTAGGACCTTGGGTCATACAAGTTAGTATGATGTGACAATGTGACACAGTAGGGACTTTGGGTCTTGCTGAGGCAGCTCAACCTCCAGCTGAAGATTGGACTGGAGACTAGAATCAGCCTTACTTATGTGATGGAGCCCCCCATCAAAATAATCTGAATACCTAGGCTCAGGTGTGTTCCCTGGTTGGCAATGCTCCGTGCATACTGTCATGTTGATGCCAAAAGAGTAACACTCTCCGTGACCCCAAGGGAAGAGGAAAACAGAAGCTCCACATGTAGAATTATCCTGAATTCTTCCCTATGTGCCACTTCCCTTGGCTAATTTTAATCTGTATTATTTAACGATAATAAACTGTACCATGTAAAAAACAACTTTTGGTACATGCTATGCATCCTTCTACAGAATTACAGAAAGTAAGAGTGGTTCTGGGGACCTCTAAACTTGCAATTGGTGTCAGAGATGAGGGCTGTCTTGTGGGCTGTTCCTCTAACATTGCAGAGGCCATTGGGAAAATCCCTGCAGATGGGCAGCCAGGTTCCAGTATGTACCAGGAAGTTTCCAGGAAACTGAAAAACCACATCCTTGGGCCATCGCCTGTCATCATCATAAGGCAAGACTGAAAGCCTAAAATTGTTACTCTGCTTTCACTTCCAGGTCCTTGTGTAGTCTCAATGATCGACCCTCCCTGATTAATGTGTACAGACAGACCTTCCCCTACCCCAGCCTTCACTCTGTCCTCTCATCCTCATGTACAACATGGGAGAGGTCCTACCTCTGGGTTATTTGGGATTTCTAAGTCTGGCATAAATAGCAATGGAAGGTGGTAGATTGGAAGGAACAACATGTGGAAGCCTGTACCTGGGAAACTGCCACCTGTGCCCATGTATCCCATCAGCCTGGAAAATGTTATAGCTACTATTCCACTGAGTCTGGTCCTCAACCCAAGAGAAGAAATTATATGGACAGAAGAAGGGGGTGGTGGTGGAGAAGGAGCCAGAGGAATGCCCAGGGAAGCCAGAGGTCAGTAAGCATTTTGGCCACAACAACGTCTGAAATCCTCAGGAATCACGCCCTGTAAGGATGTCTTCCCTCAGCTTGCTGGGCCCCTCTACTTAGGAACAAAGCTCCTTTTCAAGGTTGTGCTGCTATCTGCAGTGGTTTGGTGTCCAGATAACTGGGAAGCAAGGAGGTACATTCCTATGTCAAGGCTCACGGGGAAAATACAGGAAGAAGAAATGTCAGCATTTGGATTCCAATGGAAATGGAAAGTCTCAAAAAAATCAAAAGGGAAAGAAAATGCATTTTGATGATAAAGACCTGGAGTGAGCTGATACCAGCTGAACGCTATATTGGGTCTGAAGTAGCCACAATATCTTCCTTTGTTAACCCTGAGTCCCAGCCAACTGCCCCAAGCATACAGAGTAAAAATGAGGGAAGAAGCTGGACCCCATATGTTTAAAATGAAGAGGTTTCAGGGCTGTATCAGTCATTTAAGCCTAATGTTTGGCTTTCCTTTAAATTGCATTGTTGTGAACGACTGTTCAGGCTGAGTTGCTTAGACAGTAAATTCTGGTTCTAGCTGCCATTTCACATTATGCTAATGTATGTGAGAAGCTGTCTCCCTGGATACCATAGCAAATTGCCAGCTGAATCACAGATATGCTGGCAAGTTTTTTTTTTTTTTTCAAGTTTTCCATTTTTGCTTTGCCATTGTGTGTAGTCAAGAGAAACCAGGAAAGGCAGGGAGGGAAACATATATATATGCATATACATATATATATATATACACACACACATATATATTATATATGTATGTATCAAGCTTTCCATTGGAATCGTTTTGCCTCTTTGAGAAAAAGCTGTCGTTTTCTCCCTTGTTTCTAAAGCAACCCACATGCATGCCTCCATTTTATTTGAAATCATTTCTCGGCCCAAGTATCTATGTCAGTTTCAGGGACTCAGCCTTGAGAGCCAGCAGAGGGAGAAAGAGAGCACCAAATCCTGGTTTTCTATAGATTCCACTCAAAATCAGAACCTGAAAAAGTGGACACTTGCTAAGCCCAAAGAGAAGTATGCAAATCAAATGGATTCACTAGGCGAAGCCACTGTTTAAAAGATGGGCCAGGGTTCCTGGCGTGATGCAAACTGCCTTGGCTTGTAAACTGGTTCTAGTTTTGGCACTGCTGTCTTCTCTCCTTGGATGACCCCTGTTGTGAACAGTTATTTTATTTATAAAAAGTAGGAGAGGAAACTGGATGAGCTGTAAGGTCCCTGTGGACATTCTAAGTCTCTAGGGCTCTTTTCTGGTCTTAGCTGCCTGTGGGACTAATGATAACAATAATTTACTTTGTTGGAATCAGGAGCTAGACCTGATAGCCTAGCAAGGTTCCTTCCAGGTCTAAGAGCTAGGATTCTGTGAAGCTCGAGGTGCAAAATGGGTAATTTCCCCTATTGTCTGTTGGTGGGTAAGACTGATGCATGCAGGAGTTGAAGCAGCTGCAACAGACAGAGCATGCACTCCGTGTCTCCCACCTCTTTTCCCTTTTGGACTCCACTTTTCTTTCCCTGGCTCTTGTGCTACTTCCTGGAGTTGGGATGGTGCAGAAGCACCCGGCAGAGGACCTGGAGCGGGACTGGAGCTCAGTCTGTGGAAGTTGCGATGATAATCATGTTCACTCACAGCTCTCAAGCATTCACAATTTTTTGGTTTTAGACTTCCTGAACTGCTGTTTTGGTAGGTCTGGAACCATATACGACGAATGATCCCTGCACTTGGGACCGTCCTCTGCATCCACAATTTCTTTGCCTCATCTGTCCTATTTCCAACCATCCAAAAGTTCCACCTATATCCCAATGGCCACTCTGCCTGCAGACAAAAGTTCTAACTTCTGTTCCATCCTAGCTCTTACCTAGATTTCAACCAATTTAAGGGTAGCAAAGTCAAATGGCTTTGGGAGATGATAAAAAAAAAAAAAAACCTAAACAAGTGAGGTTTCCCAATTTGAGGCAAATAGGGAGAAGCATTTGAGGCAAATAGGGAGAAGCAGAACCATCTTAATAGATGAGAGTGCATCCCCCTCTTCCTCACGAACACAGCATTCAAATTGAATTTTTTTTAAACTTTGTGCCCCACACAAAATGGTGATGCAGAAATTAAGCCTCCACCCCAAAGGTTTTTGACTGCAAGCAATACATTCATTAAGTTTGGATTTCTTTTTAAATACAGAAATACACTGCACTGAGAATTCACAAATCTTTTCAGTCACTAAGGCTGAACTGGGGTTATCATTTATATTATTACAAAATGGTCTTTTAAAGTTTAATGAATCCTAAAGCTTTCTTACCATAAAGTCTATATTACCTAATATTAACTGTTTTAGGCCTAATCTCTATAGTATTTCTGTAATTTTCCAATGGAAATACTTCTGAGCATGAAGTGAAACCTGTAGGGCTACTCCAAAGCACCCCCAATAAGTGTAAAATTCCTCTGATATCTTATATGGCTTTATCTTTAAAAAGAATAAAATATTTTTTGTGAATTTTGTTTTCTACTCTATATCTGGATTTATTAATTTGAAAATAATGGTTTATTTTTAAATTACCACCTATGTAACATTCACTCTAAATCTTCAAGTAAAATATAAACTTCTAGAAGATACACCATGTTTATTTTACCATATCCCAGATGGGGCCTAGGTTGCCCTGTGGGGCATAAATGATAAGATTACTTGACTATTACCTGCTTCCTAAGGATGAGGTAGGCAAATGATTTTACACAAAAGTGGCAGAGTCAGAAATGACCAAAACCCAAGGAGGGGGAGTGACTTCTGGAATGGTGGTGAGAAGTTTGCTAAATCCTATTCCCAACAGTGATGTAACTGTGGGAGGAAATGGTCAGAAACAACAATATAAAAAGTTTGGACATTGATGTAAGACGCACATCAATTGAAAAATGTTTATCCAAGATCAGTGGGACTCTGCTGGGTTTTAGCTTAGGAGATGATCCCATCTACTTCTCCCTCCAATGAAATAGTACTTCAATTAAGGTAGAACAAGACATGAAAATCATCAGCTTTGCTAAGGAAGGTGGTGGCTGGCTTGATTTGGAGCATATTGCAAAACAAAACAAAGCGATCTCCTGGGCATTGTCATAAACAGTAGCAATCTTGGTGGCAAATAAATAAGCAAGATCAATGCCAAGGTGAAGCAATCAACTAAATGGCAGACAAGCTAGATATACAGCAAAGAGATCCAGAAAATAAAACATTGGGGTCTTGATACACTCCCACAAAACCATGGTGGTCTGAAAGGCTGTGTGCATGTACAAGGCTATACTCACACTCAGGAGAGATCACAGGGCGCCCCAGCTATCCACACAGCCCTAGATGAAAGTGAGGCATTGCGCATGGACAGAGGAGACACAAAGGGCATAAGGGAAAGTAAACAGGGAGACTTATAAGCTGACTGAACATTGAATGTATATCCCAATCCATCCACAGATTCTTCAGCAAGGGCTGGAGACCCTACCAGGTTAAGATGTTGAGTACAACCTCTGAGCAATTGCTGGCTAACCACTAAGCTGTGCTGACCTAGAAGCAATCCCTAGGAAGCCAGTTTAAAATAAAAATCAGAAATAAAGAACTGAGCAGAGACATTAGTAGCTACATACTGTCAGGGAGACAGACCTTACTCAGACCAGACAAGTCATTAAACAAACAACAAGCAACAATGACAATCCCCAAGGAAAAATCAGAGCTTAGAGTTCTTATATTATCTAAATTTCCAGTTTTCACCAAAAATTAGGAGATACGCAAAGAAATAGGAATGTGTGACCCACACTCAGGAGGAAAAAGAAGCAGTCAATATAAACTGTCTCTAAACAGGTTCTGGAATTAGCAGACAGATGTCAAAGTAACTATTATAAATATGCCCAAAGAATTAAAGGAAACCATATTTAATGAATTTTAAAAATATTATGACAATGACTTATCAAATAGGCAGTATTAATAGAAATATTTTTAACAGAGATTCTAGGGTTGAAAGATATACCAACAAATAAAACTTTATTAGAGAGGCTTAAAAGAGTATATCATATGGCAGAAGAAAGAATAAGCAAGCTCGAAGACAGAACAATAGAAAGCATGCCATCTGAAGACCAGAAAGAAGAAATACAAATGAAGAACACTTCAGAGAACAGTGGAATACCATCAAGCATACTTATAATAGAAGTCCCAGAAGACAAGACGAGAGAGAAAGGAATAGAAAGTATATTTGAAAAACTAGTGGCCAGAAACTTTCCACATTTGATGAAAACCTCTAATCAACACATTCAAGAAGCTCAGTGAATTCCAAGCAGGATAAACACAAGAATGTTCACACTCAAACTCATTATAGTCAAAATGTTAAAAACCAAAGATAAAGGGAAAATCTTGAAAGCATCAACAGAAAACGGACTCATCACATATAGGAGAAAAATAATCTGATTAACAGTTGATTTCTTATCAGAAACAGTAGGCCAGAAGACAGCAGGATCACCTATTTAAAGGCTGAGGAAAGAAAAAAAAAGTCTCTTTTAACCAAGAATTCTATATCCAGGAAACTGATGCTTCAAAAATGAGGCAAAATAAAGACATTCCTAGATAATTAACTATGGAGAGATTTCATTGAATCAGACCTGCCTAATAAGAAATAATAAAGGAAGTCCTCAGGCTGAAAGGAAATGACATTGAACTGTAATTTGAATCCGTATGAAGAAAAAAGATCACAGAAAGGTAAATACATAGGTAAAAATAAATGACTATGCAAATATTTTCTCTTTTCTCCCCTTAATGCATTTTAAAGGCATAAGATTTATTCTTTAAACCAAACTAGTCCAATCTACAGCCCACAGCCCACAGATGGCCCAGAACACCTTTGAATGTAGCCCAACACAAACTTGTAAACTTTCTTAAAACATTATGAGATTTTTTTTTGCAATTTTTTAAACTCATCAGCTAGTTAGTGTTAGTGTATTTTTTATGTGATCCAAAACAATTTTGTTCCTCCCATGTGGCCCAGGGAAGTCAAAAGATTGGACATCCCTGCTAAACAATGTTAAACAACAATATAATAACCCTATCTGGGGGTTTATAATATATAAAGATGAAATAAAGGAAAAGAAAGAGAGTCCTATTTGAGCAAAGTTTCCTCATTTTGCCAGAATTAAATTAGTATTAATCTGAAGTAGATTATGATAAACTGAAGATCATAATATACTCTCTAGAGAAGCTACTAAAAAACAATATAGGACAATTTTTAAAGCAAAAAAATAAAATGGTATACTAGAAAATACCTATTTAACTAAACAAAAAAGGAAGTAAGGGAGGAACAGAGAAACAAAAATGACAGGAGACCACATAGAAAAGAAATAGCAAAGTGGCCGATGTAAATCCAACCATATCAATGTTTACATGAAATGTGAATGGATGAAACATTCCAATCAAAAGGCAGAGACTGTCCATCTAGATTTAAAAGATAAAAAGATTCGACTGTATGCTGCAGAGCTTCTTACCTAACTGCCTTGCCTCCCCACTCCGTCTTCTGGCTTTACTGTTCTTACAGCACACATATCAGGAGCCGAAAGTGGAAGTTATCAGAGGGGAGTTTTTGCAGTCAGAGTGGGGATAACTAGAAAGCAGTCTGTGATCTGAGGACTGGATTTTAAAACGTCAATGGTCATTCAGCTCTTAAAAAGAAGTGAACTGTGGAATCCCCACATATTCTAACTGTCATATTCCTGAAAAAACATGATGTAACTTGAATTTGAGTGTTCAGAAACATAGATCCTACAGATGTTTTGTGTCAACATCTTGAAAATATAATTCTCAACAGCAAGAGCTATTAGGAGGATAGCTTGGACTCAATCTGAAGTTAGAACCAGAGAAAAAAAAAAGCGAGGGACTTACTTCTTACATTCTTAGGGTATCACCAACAACCAGCTGGTTTCCCTGGTTCTGAATTTTCACCTCGCCCAGGCTTTCACTACATATGTAAGAGTTGAGCACTTCATCTTTTTTGAAATATCTAATTTACCTGGCTTCTGCAACATCAATCTCCTGGGTTTCCTTCTGCATCACTGGACATTCCTTTTTGGTCTCCTTTCTTGGATCCTTTCCATTTCCATGACTCTATGTTGGGATGTCCCAATCTGAGTTCTTGGGCTGCTCTCATCTATACCTTTCCTTAAAAGGTGACCTCTTTCAGCACCATAACTGTCAATGTCATGTACACTGATCCCATTCCCCTGAACCCCAGACACAAATATTGCACTGTCCAAGTCTGCATCCCAATGTGGATGTTAAATAGGCATTTGTTAGTGTTGTACCTCTCAAAAGTTGATAATTCCATTCTCTCACACTCCACATCTAATCATGTCAGCAACATCTTGAGAATGTATCCCAAATACAACTACTTTTCACTTCCACTACTGCCTGGTCCAAATCACCATCGTCTCCCACCAGGCTAAGTACAGTATCCTCCCAACTGGTCCTCTTCCTTCCATCCTTCTCCCTTAAAACAAAATTCTCCACCTAGAGGCCAGGGCAGACCTTTTAAGTATATATCTTATTATGTCAGTTCCCCATGCAAAACTCACCAGAGCTTTCCATCACACTTGGAAAACATTCAGAGGCTGATCTTGGCTGTAGGTTACCTGAACTTGACCCTGGCTACACTCCCCAACCCTACCCCTTACCACTCTCGCCTTTAGCCACTGCACTCCAGCCACTCCTGTCTCCTGAGTTACTGCACATTACAAGCACCTCCTGCCTTAGGGCCTCGGCATTTGCTCTCGGCACCACCTGTAAGGCTCTTCCCCCAAGTGTCACTTTGGTTTTCCCATTAAATCCATTCAGGTTTCCCCTAACTTCATGGGAGAAGATTTTTCTGATTACTGTGTTTGAAATAAACACTCTTGGTTTATTTTTCTTCATAGCCCTATCCCTTGTTTTAATTTAGGTTTACTTGTTTATGGTCTTCTATTTATATTGGAATGTATGAGACCTAAGAATGTCTTTTTTGTTTACTGATAAATCCCCAGCATATGGAATATGCCCTACCACAGGCAGATGCTTCTTAAATATTAAGTAAGTCAACAGACAGACGGAGGGAGAGAAGAAGGGAGGGATGGATGGATGGCAGGCAGGCAGGTCTATCTCCTTCCTAGGTATGGGAAATGTAAATAGCCTCAGCAGAGACCACAGGTCTATCAATGCTTGATTCATCCTGACCTTTTGATTTACTTAGAAGCCCCAAATGGCCAGGTGCAGTGGCTCATGCCTGTAATTCTAGCACTTTGGGTGACCAAGGTGAGAGGATGGCTGGAACCCAAGAATTTGAGACCAGCCTGGGCATCATAGTGAGACCCTGTATCTTAAAAAAAAAAAAAAAAAAAAAAAAAAAAAAGGCAGGGGTGGGGACAAATGCCTTTCTGCAGATTCACGTTGGTACAAGATTAGGTTTTTTACTCATCCTGAAAAAAAAAAACTAGAAAAATAATAATACTAATGTAGTGAATCTTTCATTGAGCTGAATTTTTATAACTCTCCTTTATTTTGAGATTGTCCTCATACTTTAAAATTCATGTCAAAATTCTCATTATTTTACTAAGCAAAAGTGGAAGTAAGTGGTAACTAGGTTTTGACAATTTCCTTACTAGTGATCCAATGCTGTGTTCCACTGTTTTAAAGGGAAGTATGTTTGTTCATGAAATTAAAGGGTTAGAAACAACTGTTTCATTATGCATTTTCTGCCTTTTTCCTGTAAGCAAATTATTTAATAATTACAAAGTCTTGAAAAATAACAACATGCGAAGCACCCTTTTTCCTTAAAGGCTAGAGTCCGGCCTTGAATTAAGCTGTTTCTCATACTACCTTCACCCCCACCCCACCCAGAAGTGGAATGCAACCTCTGTACACTGGCTGTGCCTCTGGGTCCCTGATCCCACTGGCAGAGACCTTGACAAGAGCAGAAAAAAAAAAAGAGAAAAACAGGCAGACCTGGCATCAGGCTCCTGAACACTATGTGTAAAATAAGCCTTTGTACATTAAGTCCCATCTTCCCACTGACCTCATGGTCACTTTTCTTCTTTCACAGTTGTGTTTCAAAAGACAATGCACCCTGTCACGGTTAAGTTTCTCTCACCTCTATTGAGAACCAGTGATTTGAAACACTCAAGGGAGATAAGGAACTCTTCAGATTGTGAAGTGAAAAATTATTTTGTGTGGAGAAAGACTGCCCCCTGATCCAATTGTTTCTCTAAGTACAGATTTTTATTTATCACCTGCTGTTAAAATGGGGGTCACCTTTACTTAGATTCTGCTATCTAAGAATTGTGTACACTGAAAATCACTACATGACTCAAAAATCACCCCTTTTGAATTCTACCTGCAGTAAACAAGCTTTTAATTTCAGGTGAGAAGGAAAGCAATGAGACAAGCCAAGGGGAGCTGAGCTGCTCTCCTGGGAACCCCGGGTAGCTCCTGTGAGCAGCTGAGGTCATCTCAGCAAACGAGCGGCCCCGCACCCAAGCAGCCTCTCTGACATCACCTGTTAGGGCTTACCTCCGAAAGGCCGTTTCCACCCGTCCTGCCTCCGTACTTTGGTGGGATGAACCCATCCTCAGATGCCAATCAAACAAGAGAGAAACTGGTTACTTCTCACTTAGGAAACAAAGCAGATTCAAATAAATGTCCTTCCTTTCCACCGAGAAGGTTCTCTTTTACTTTACTAGCAGAGTCCAGGAGATCCCCACTTTTGACACCTTTTCAAAAAGCAACACTTCAAACTCAAACAAAAAGTTAAAAGACGGGAAACAGTAAGGGAACATGGAGGCATAATTTCCTTTGCCAAAAGATGTATAGCTTTGCCCTGGGATACAAACGCAGGTTTTGTTACGGAGGGGGTCCTAACAAAGGTCCCTAGTGTTAGGAGTCACAACTCGTTGTAGTGCCTTCAAAAATTAAGGGAAAATGTGTATCTGAAATGAAAGTCGTATAGAAAAACAGGCGCTCAACTAATAAACGTGTAACTTAATGCAGCGTTTTGGGAGCACAGCTATTTTGTAGCCGAAGATAAACCTGCTACAGGGGATTAAAATGAGCGCACCATGGAGCTGCTGAAGCTGCAGATTTGCCGATCCAAACACCCCAGAGAAGGAGGAGCCTGGATCCATCAGGGTCCAACACAGTGGGCATGCTCAGAGGGAATTAACGGGAAAGAGTTTAAGGAAGAGACTATGCATGCAGGTGAGTGCAGAATTAAAGGAACCAAGAAGGGATGGGGAAGCACAAAGGGATTGCCAACAAGGGGGAAGCAGATACTGCCCCTAGGCCTGAGGAACAAGGGGAGGGAAGCATGCGTGCCTGCGAGCCTGCAGGAGCCAGAATTGTGGGAGAGAGATCCCTTTGCACAAGCCGCGCCTTAAAGGAGCACAGTACTGTAGAGCTGGAGGAGGCAGAGGGTGGGGCATGTGCAGATAGACTGCCACCTCTTTTCTCTTGCCCTCTGGTTTTCTGGTGGTGCCTTCCAATGGCCGAACCCAGTTGGAAGGCAGAACGCCTGAGAGCTCAGACAATGCTGTCCACGGAGGTCAGCCTCCCAGGGCAAGGAGAATGGAGCTGGGGCAAATGGAGCCAAGTCAGCAAAGAGCCCTAGACTGGGATCCAGGACACCTGGTGTGAACTGTGCCACTGCTGTATTGGCTTTTGAACTTTGGACAACAACCCATCTTCTAGACTTCTAGGTAAGAGACTACTAGACAATATCTGTGGTCTCTCTGACTGAATTTCATCCAGGTGACATGTAGATCCAGGAGACGTGCAGGATTAGTCATGACACATCAGCTACTACACGTATCATGAGGCTTTCAACCAGAGCCCTTCAATCTGTGTCACAATGATATGTTTACTAACTCCAAAATTCAGACAGACGTCAGATCCATGGACGCAGAAACTAGCCCAGAAATTCTCATCCTCGTTTCTCAACAACCTCATCACTAGAGCGACGTCTACATTGTGGCCAGTTTCCCTTGGGGTTATCGAAGAGTTCAGAATTTCACATGGCTCCCTTGTTTCTTTTGAGAACAGCAAATACAGGCACAATTGGAAGATGAAGCATCCTGAACTCCAGAACCAGTGAGGATGTGCCTGCAGGAGAGAGGCTCAGACCCCCAAAATAGCAGCAAGAAACCAGCAGTCCAGTCCTCACCACTGCAGGCAGCCTCACCTATCACAAGGGTCCCTTCTCTTTTGCATCCGTCTCACACATGGACTGGTACCTGCCTGCCCCACACCAGCTAGTGCGAAAAAGATCCTTTGAACAGTAGGTCCGCACTCTGCCCCCTAATGACAGGCCTTCTACTCTTTCCTGTCTCATTAGTACTTCTAGTGACTTCAGTCCTGTAGCTTTACAAAGTCTTCCTCTCGTTATTTCGTAGCAGCTTGGGTAGGGACATTAACACATAGCAGAATTGCATATTTTCTGGCAAAGAGACTGCATCTTCCTTAGGGATTGAGAGAACCATGCACATTAGACTGTCAGCCTCTTGCGATGAAGGAGTTCTCTCACTCATCACTGTATCCTCAGGGTCCAGCAGAGCAACATGGCCCACAGAAAATGCCTAAAAAAGATCTGCAAAATCTGAACTGAGTTTTAGGCACACTGGAGCCTAGCTGACCCTTTAGGGAAACAGAGTTGAATGCAAAGGAAAATCCTAGGAAAGGAATTTTCCTTGCCCACAGCTTGCAGTGCTGAGAAATGCCCTTGTGTTGCAAGGTGGGAAGAGAGCAGAGACAACACTTTGGACTTAAATGCTTTCAGAAAGAAAGACTGTATGCGATTAGACCCATTTGATCCTGTTAGACATGAAAAAGGCTTGGGCAAACGATGAGGCCATGCTGGCCAGGGCTCCACTTGGTGGAAACTGTTAAAAGGTAACAGGCAAAGGAAACTGATTTAGCGCATCTTGGGAAGGGGGGATGAGAGAAGAGCCACACGTGGCCAGAGGCTCAGCAGGAGCCTCTTGCTATGAAGATGCTGATTGTGATAAATGTCAAGAACCCCGGGGGGATTAAAGGAAGGCAAGCACAGAGCCCCCACTTAGCTCCCATGAGAGCATCAGACACTCTATCCTGCTTTCTTTCCTTTGAGCTCCTGGAACTAAGTGGTTCTCCCTACTCTGTCGTGCTCTCTTTTCTTAGCAATATATTTCCTTCTGGTCCTGTCCCAGTTACACAGAGAGGACATATTGTAGTGGAAATGAGCACTGATGCCGGAGCCAGACTTCCCAGTTCAAATCCTTCCTCTGCCACTCACTAGCTGTGTGACTTTGAACAAGTTACTTAACCTCTCTGTGCTTCAATTTTCTCATCTATAAAGTGGGATAATGATAATAGTATCTACACATAGGGCTGACATAAAATTCAATAAATCAGTGCATGAGTGCTGTAAAGGTGACCTGCAAGCTCACTGGCCATGTGACTCTCTGAGACTCAGTTTCCACATCTGTAAAACTAGGTAGTTATTAATAGGCATTTTGCAGGGTATTTGAGAGGATTGGAGGTAATGTATATATTCAATATAAAATACCAGGAATACAGTATTTGCTCCGAAAAAAAAATATTCGCTATTTTTATTATTAACAATAAGTAATGATTTTAACCCCAAAAAACTCATTTTAGGAGTTTTATTTCTTTTAAAAGAATTCATCTCTAAGACATTGGTCTTGTAAGTCTAAATTTTGTTTCCTTAAGGTAAGGAATATCCATGTTGAATTAATCATCTCCACTAATGCTTGCCTTGGAATTATTAGAATGATGTTAGACGGAGGAAACTCTCACATTAGATTTAATATAGCCACATAGAATGTCTTTTCAAAATTCTGCTATCTGAAATGCATCTCCAGGGAAAAGATGAAATAGTACCAGCAACCACTAGAATGGCAGAAGACAAGCTTCCCATTTAGAGAAGAGAAATTTCTCCAAGTGGAAACCTCCTTCCATTTTTCCAGACAACTCCACCTTTGGCCATGCACATCACAAGGAGCCCATCCCATGTAATTACAAACAGGGCAGAGTTCAGTGTCAGCATCCTGCTAACTCCCTCCCTGAACTGGGCCGCCTTCTGCACTTTCCCTCCTACCTACTTCTGCCGTCTCACCTGTTACCCAGTTCCAAAGTCGCTTCCACATTTTCAGGAATCTACACCAGCATCCCACTCTACCGGTACCAATTTACTGTCTAAGCATGTTTTCATGCTGCTGATAAAGACATACCTGAGACTGGGCAATTTACACAGGAAAAGAGGTTTAATGGATTCACAGTTCCACGTAGCTGGGGAGGCCTCCAAATCATGGCAAAAGGCACATCTTACACAGCAGCAGGCAAGAGAGAATGAAAGCCAAGCGAAAGTGGAAGCCCCTTACAAAACCAATAGATCTCATGAGACTTACTGACTCCCACGAGAACAGTCTAGGGGAAATCGCCCCCATGATTCAATTATCTCCCACTGGGTCCCTTCCTTGACACATGGGAATTATGGGAGCTATAATTCAGGATAAGATTTGGGTGGGGACACAGCCTAACCATATCAGCCACTCTTGCTTTTCCAGGTAGACCTGCTCCCTCCTCTTATGTAAGGAATCACCAACACCCAACAGCCCACATTATCTGCAGCTCAGAAACCTCAGCAAGAAACTCAAAAGTCACAATAGGAGAGACCCCAGCTCTGTGCAACCATCAAATATAGTCCATATGCCAACTAGGGTCATACCCATCAACAAAGAACTACATATACGGCAGTGGTCATCCAGTAAGCTAAGGTTAATTTATTATTGCAGAAAGAAAACCATCTTGTATAAATTGAGTGTAGCTTAAGTGTATAGTGTTTATAATGCCTACAGTAGTATACAGAAATGTCCTAGGGCTTCGCATTCACTCACCACTCACTCACTGACTCACCAGAGCAACTTCCAGTCCTGCAAGCTCCACTTATGGGAAGTGCTCTATACAGAAGTATCATTTTTCACCTTTTCCACCTTATATTTACTGTACCTTTTCCATATTTAGAGACACAACTACTTATCATTGTGTACAATTCAGTATAGTAACACACGGTACAGGTTTGTAGCCTAGAAGCAATGGCTCTATCATCTAGCCAGGTGCGTGGTAGGCTATACTGTCAATGTCTGTGTAAGTACACTCTGTGATGTTCACAAAGAAACAACATTGCCTAATGGCACATTTCTCAGAACGTATCCCCATCTTTTTTTTTTTTTTTTTTTTTATAGTGTCAATCTCTGAATATCTGATGTACTTATTTGCCAGGCTGGAGTGCAGGGGCGCAATCTCAGCTCACTGCAACCTCCACCTCCCAGGTTCAAGCGATTCTTGTTCCTCAGCCTCCTGAGTAGCTGGGGTTACGGGTGCCCACCACCATACCTGACTAACTTTTGTATTTTCAGTGGAGGCAGGATGTCACCATGTTGGCCAGGCTTGTCTCTAACTCCTGACCTCAGTGATCTGCCCGCCTTGGCCTCCCAAAGTGCTGGGATTCCAGGCGTGAGCCACTTTGCCAGGCCACGTATCCCCATCTTTAAGCAATGCATGATTATATTTGTGATTTAAGAAACAACTTGCAGAATGCTTTAGAAATGGACTGAAAAAAAAAAAAAGAAAGGGGAAGTCTGGTCACATATGTATTAACAGAGGATTAAGTAAGAAAACGTGACAGGGCCTGGAGGTGTGCCAGACACGGGCTAGCATGAGGGTCCTGAAATCCCCCATTAATTAAGGTTGCCACATTTAGAGGGAATAAAAAGAATACTCAGTTCAATTTGAATTTCAGATAAACAACAAATAATTTTTTAGTATATGTGTAACCCAGGAAATACTTGGAACATACACACAAAATTTATTGTTTACCTACAATGCAAATGTAACTTGGCATCCTACATTACCTGGCAATCACACCTCTG
This sequence comes from Cebus imitator, assembly GCF_001604975.1. Classification (NCBI taxonomy): domain Eukaryota; kingdom Metazoa; phylum Chordata; class Mammalia; order Primates; family Cebidae; genus Cebus; species Cebus imitator. Next base: position 2,446,505 of record NW_016107575.1, on the reverse strand, counting down.
ATATGCCCTGGTATTACAGCTCCCACTTTTTAGAGGATCTGCTGGAAGTTCTCTACCATTCACCTTCCTCTGCGTCCTCCACTAGAAATACAAAAACAAAGCATGGCTCCATCCTCTTTCCCTTTCCCTACGGGCAAAAAGAATGAAAGCCCAGAGAAAACCCCTTCCCCACGTGACAGAGGGAGAAGCCATGGATGTAGCTTGGAGGCAGCCAGATTCAAACATCTTGAGCAGAGCATGTGATCTTAAGCTCGTTTCAGGGTCCCTCATGGGTCTGCAGATGGACTACTGTGATGGAGGGTGAGCAATCTAAAACTGCAGGCAAAAAATTCTAAGTGTGCATTTTCCAGGAAGCTTAAATAGATAGAGAGACCTATTGACAGATATATCCATGTATATAAATATGTACATCTATATGTATGTATATATAAATATCTATATCTACATAGCCATATATCTTAATTTGATGTACGTGTGTGTGTGTGTGTGTGTGTGTGTGTGTGTGTGTATAGAGAGAGAAAACCCTATA
>NW_016107575.1:2383133-2445388 GCF_001604975.1 Cebus imitator | reverse complement strand
AGTGCTAGGGGTGGCTGGACACACTCCCTTATTCAGATTCGACAGCAGCCCTGTATCCCCTAACATGTGCACAGCATTTATGAGTCTGGCATTCCGGCCCTTCTGTACTCTGACCCTGACCCCTTTACCAAATCTCATCCTTCATTTCTCTACAACACAAATTCTCCACCTCCACCATGTCTCTTATTCCCACTTCTATGTCTTTGCTTACCTGCTCATGCTCTTTTCCAGTCTCCACAAATTTTTTCCAGTTTTAACTCTATGTGATCCAGTTCTTGATCTGCCTCCTCCAGGAAGCTATCTCTGGTTTCTCTACCCCTTAAAAAAATACTTCACTTACCTTGAATTCTTACCATATAGGCCCCAAAGTATCTTACATATTTAGCCAAATCATTTTTAAATCATTTTACTGGAGATCTTCCTGTCTCTCTACCTGCATTATAACCTCCCAGAGAATGGACGTCACTCCAAATACCCTTTCATCATCTCAGAAACGCCCCGCATTTTACTGAGCCAAATAAACACAAGCTGAAATCATGAATGAAAGATTTGCCACTTGCATCCACATGGGAAAATGGGTTATTACCCTGTAAGTATTTTTCAATTTCATTTTACTCAGGAAGTAATAGGTATTTGGTAATACAATTTTATGTGAACTGAAATAAGCATGGCTCCATAGAGAAAAATGGACACGTTTGCTGCTGGTCTTCAGTAGCTGTCTAGGATCTGGAAGCGATCTGATTCTTATTTAGAATCATCCCCTCAGAAACAAATTTGAACAAAAATAAAAAGTTGTGATAGGCCTAAGATAAACAGGCTTTTCCTAAGTCTGTAAAAATCTTGAGAAGTTACAGGTTAAGTTGGAATTCAGGAAAAAAAAATCAAATCATTTCCCAAACTCTCCTACACCCACCCCTACTCCCGAACCCTTCCCCAGTCTGATGGTGATTCCAGAAGAAGGTCCAAAAGGTACTTGTTTACATAACAGATGTGGATTTACATCTGTCTCCACATGATAACATTTCCATCGTGGACCACAATGAAATTCATTGGACAAACTTACACAACGAAAAGAATATGGATTTGGAAAAGGTTTGGATGCAGATCTATTCACAGCAGGCTGATTCTCTTGCCTCTATTTCCGCTGAAAAAATCTATAGACATTCCCAATTCCTGTGGAGTTCCATCAGGGGAGCTGGCTTATGTATATGATGTGGCTGCATTTGAGCTTAAGAACAAATGAAAATATACCAGCACTATTTGCAGAAATGAGAGAGTTTGCAGGAGAGGATTCTCAGAAGAGAAGGAAAACAGTTCTAAGACCTCAGTGATTTATCTTCTTGCTGTAAACTCAACAGACTATCAGAGACTTTTTGCTGTGTTTCCCTATTTTGCAAAATGTTCTCAAAAGACGTCTTAACTTCTGTAGCAAGAATTTAACATTCAGGCCTCTGCAAGTATAAAATTATCTGCAAGTGTCTAGTGAACACACCTCTATCCACAAATGTCCTTTCCCAGTTCCACTACAGAAGGAAACTGGGTTCTACTTCCAGCCTTCCCACGGTCCTGTTTTTCCTCCTTTCCCAGGAGGCAGCCCAGACTGGGAAACCTTCTCACTCCCGGACCCCTTGACATGATGCTTCTTGGCTGTCCTCCTACCTCTCCCATGCATCCTTCTTTGTGCCGTTTGCTGAGTTCTTCTTCCCCCTGAGGGCAACCGATGTGCACTTCACACCCTCCTCTTTCATTTTGGAAACACATCCTATTTTATGACTTCGCTATCACTTCTATTCCATGACTCAAATCTGTATTCTCACTCAATTTTTCACCGACACTCTAGTTCAGGTGCCCACAAGCATCTCCAGCTGGACCTGTCATCATCCCAGACTCTATGTGCCCCAAACTGAAATCGTTGTCACCATTCTCATTCCTCCTTCTCCCAGCCTGACTAGGTTCTGCCAGCCATGCTTAAAAGCCTGGAGCCATCCGTTCATTCATTCGACAATCACTCACATGTGTGTCTTTTGTTTCCTATAGCCTTTCTAGACCACATAGCCACAATTTTAGCTCATTTTATTCTGACTCAGAATGCCATCTTCCTTTCTCTCCACTTATCCCAGTCATAGCTGCGCTCAAGGCTCAATTTTAATCCTAACACATCTCTCCCTTCTCTGAATATCTGATGCACTTATTTGCCATGTTATCATTTGGATACTTAATACAACACTGCCTTGCAGAGTTACCTGTTCCATGGGATATATTTTACAACATCAGTTATATTATATAGACATACTTACCAGCTCTGGATGAAAGGAACTGTATAAATTGTTTTTAAAGGACCTGTCTGTCCTGGCACATAAGTAAACGAGCTGATCTTTATGCAATGTTTATCTCAGGGCCTGGTGCACAGTAACAGCCTAAAAATATAGGTTTGAAAAAATAGCAAGGAACACTTGGTGAATTGAATAAGATTGAACTACACAAAATGCTCCCCCAAAATGTCCACAGCCCCGGTTTTGTCTCTGCTACCAGTTCTAGTGGAAGGCTACGGATGCTGGACCTGGTTAGGGCAGGCATTGTGGAGGACACAGATACAAGGGGGTATTCAGCGCTGGGTACGTGTTTGGATCTTGACAGGTCAAGTAAAAATGGTCCACACAGACTTGAATTACTCCAGAAGTGAAATGCAATGTGAAGATACACTCGCGACTATTACTTTCCTTTCCCTCGTCACTTTTAATAATGTAAATGTTTGGCTTCACCTCTTCCCGGCTCTGTCCCTGGGTGCCTGGCTGGCAATGAGAACGAGAGTGTTCTGCAAAATAGATCTGGACCCATGGGCGATACGGTAGGGGAACCACGAAGAGTGCAGCTGGATTCAAGAAGGAGGAAGGAAGCCGAGGACCAGCAAGGAGAGTGACTTGGCAATGGTCACACCTCTACTGGCCCAAGTTAACCTGAGGTCCCTGCCTCACTCCCCTCTGCATCCCTCCCTCCAGTCTCCATTGGAGGACACCACCAGCCCCAGCTGACATTTCCCTGAGCCTCATCAGCATCTCACACCCTTGGTTAAGAGGCTCCTTCCTACTTCCAATGGCTGCCATAACCCTGCAGAGCAGAGCTGACTTCCCTCCAACCCTTGCAAAGACAGAAGTGCTAAGAGACTTCAGTGTCATTTTTAATCTCCAACCAGAAGTTAATAGTTGGAGTCAGAAAAAAACAAAAGAATCAAAAACCACAAGTGACCATCCCAGACGCCCCCTCTGCAAAACCCCACACAGAGTCCCAGGCCAACCTCGGATGGACTCCGGGAAAAGGATGGTTCTCCCCTTCATTAGTCAATGACCCAAAAGAAAAGGCAATCAAGCCAGGGTCACGTGACTTTGGTTGTTTGGGGTTTAAGTTTTATTTTATTTAACTTAGTGAAGTAATCTAAACTGTCTCTCTTACTTTATTCCTAGGGATTCAAACCTAGCCAATACAAAAAAAAAAAAAAAAAAAAAATAAAAAACAAAAAAAAAAAAAAAAAAAAAAAAAAAACCATTTAAAAAATAGACTTTTTGGCTTGTTCAAGAAGAAAATCAGATGCAAAAGGAGGAGAAAGGAAGAAAAAAAGGTAGATGGAAGGGAAAGTGGAAAACAATGACATAAAGGCAGGAGACAGGAACAAATGCAATTCAAAGGCAGAGAGACAGCACTTAGAATCTCAGATAAAGAATTGGGGCCTGGCACTGAGGCTCACGCCTGTAATCCCTGCACTTTGGGAGGCCGAGGTGAGTGGATCACTGGAGGTCAGGAGTTTGAGAACAGCCTGGCCAATATGGTGAAACCCCATCTCTATTAAAAAATAATAATAATAAAATAAGATACAAAAATTAGCGGGACATGGTGGCAGGTGCCTGTAATCCCAGCTGCTCAGGAGGCTGAGACAGAAGAATTGCTTGAACCCAGGATGCAAAGATTGCAGTGAGCTGGGATCGCACCACTGCACTCCAGCCTGGGCAAGAGAGTGAGATCCCGTCTCAAAAAACAAAGAGAAAGAATCGGGAAGGTAGGTAATGGAGAAACACGCACGTACACACACAGTATGAAAATAGTCACACAGCAAATGCTGTGAGGAAATCACTATGCAGTTCTTCTCTGTTTATATTTTGTTTTTTCAATTCAACAGTACTTTAAAAGATTTTAAAATAGCTACATGTGGCTACTGAGTAATCGAAATATGACTACTGTGATTGAGAAAGTAAATTTCGACTTTAATGTAATTTTAATTAAACATCCATTTAAATTTTTTAATGAAGGCAATGTAAAGCCCGTTGCCACTAAACACAACTTTATTTGGCAGAATTGCTTTTCCCTTTGCTTCAAAGTCAACCTGCTTCCAAGTTAATCTTACCTAAAAAAGATAAACCAGTTCTATTAATAGGAGCATGAATATTAAAACTGATTTTTTGGTACTCAATTATTTAAAAACTTTTAAATATGTTTGGAATAACTTGAATACATGCATTCACATTTTTTATTGTAAGTTTTATGAACTCTAACTATAGATCAAGTATTTCTGATGAAAATGTAGCACCCAAATTCAGATGTGTTTTAAGTATACCAGATTTTGAAGACTTAGTACAAATAGAATACATATCTCAATAAATTTTATATTGATTATTCATTGAAACAATAATAATATTTTGGATATATAGGGCCAAGTAAAATACACTATTAAATTTAAGTCAACCTGTTCCTGTTTACTTTTTCTAACGTGGCTACTGGAAAATCTAAAATTAGGTATGCGGTTCATGTGTTTCAGCTGGCCAAGCCCATTCTGAAGGAAGCAAAGCAAAGCTCCCTTAAAAAGGTCTGACAGAAACCAACACCACCACGTGCCCTCAAATCATGCTGGAGCCTTGGTAGCTGAGGAAGCAGATAAATTCTAAATAATCTATAATGTTGGCTCCTAGGATGAGATGAATCAGGAAAGCAGGAAACTTCTTCAATCAAAAAAGGTATACAGAGTGATATAATGGACTTCAGAAATTCAGAAGGGGGAGGATGGGGGGTAGGGATAAAAAACTACACATTAGGCCGGGCATGGTGGCTCACACCTGTAATCCCAGCACTTTGGGAGGCTAAGGCAGGCAGATCACCTGAGGTCAGGATTTCGAGACCAGCCTGGCCAATATGGCCAAACCCTGTCTCTACTAAAAATGCAAAGAATTAACTGGGCATGGTGGCAGGCACCGGTAATCCTAGCTACTTGGGAGGCTGAGGCAGAATTGTTTGAACTCAGAAGGTGGAGGTTGCAGTGAGCCGAGGTCGCACCATTGCACTCCAGCTTGGGCAACAAGACTGAAGCTCCATCTCAAAACAAACAAACAAATAAAGCAAAACAAAGCAAAACCACTACACATTAGGTACAATGTACACTATTCGGGTGATGGGTGCACTAAAATCCCAGAGTTCACCACTATTGAATTCATCCATGTAACAACAAAACAAAACAAAAAACACACATACTCCAAAAGCTACTAAGATTTTTTTTAAAAAACCGATCCCAGAGGATATGACAATGGTCTGGGTCTTCCCACTGGGTGGAGCTGCAAGGCAGGAAGTCCAGAAGTAAAGCTCCCCAGCACCCAGCTTTCAGAGAACTTATCAAAAGCTGGCAGATACCAAATCAGAAGGAGGAGGAAAGAAACAGAGACATGGAAAAGCAAAAGCAACACACACAAACTCACAGCAGTGGAGGATAAGAAAGCAGTTTGCTTCATGTAAATAATAGCAAAACAGTGCACACAGCTGTGTGTTTATACCTAGAAAATCCATCCTGGTGTTTGCCAAAGGCAGAGGAGATCTAACTCATTTATAATACTGTTCTTTTCGGTATTAAAATGCAATCTAATCAATTAAAAAGTTTTACCCAGAAATAGCCTTAAAAGTAAAATTTGTCATCACAGAAATTCTTGTCCTCATTTGCAACACAGAAAATCATTAACTTTCTACTCTGGGAAAGTGGAAGGTGTTATTATCCATGGAAGAGAGAAGAATATTCTACTTTTGCGTCCTGCACTAAAGACTGATAATATAGATTTAGAAGCAAAATCAGTAAACATTGCAACAGAAGCTTAGAAACTTCCAGCAGGAAAGTACCAATCTTGAATAGCCTTCTTTGTACTGTATACAAAACAAATTCAATTTGGTGTGTTGTACGTCTTTTTTAATAATAATGGTAATTAATTTGAATTATTGGCCATCTAACTCCCTCCAATTAAAAAGCTCATTTTTTTTTAATGGGAGGAGTAAATTCATAGCAGAGAGAGATTGTACTCTAGAACTATCCAATACAGTAGCCACTAGCCACACATGGCTACCGCACACTCGAATGTGGCCAGTCTGAATTGAGATGCACCAGAGTATAAAACTCGCATGTGATTTCAAAGACCTAGTACAAAAAAATTAAATCAAATTAAAATATTTTTCATTATTGATTATATGTTGAAATAAATTTTGATTATATTAGGCTAAACTAGGTTACTAAAATTAATGTCATCTGTTTCTTTTTATTTTTTAAGTGGTTACAAGAAAAATGTTAAATCTGTGGCTCACCTTCTATTTCGATTGGATAGCACTAAAGTGACCAACTTTAGCTCCCTAAACTAGGGGGCAAGGCCTAGGTTCACTGCCACAGGTGATGAGGTTGATGATATTCTGGAAGCAGACTCACAAAGTCCTATAAAAAGCTCCACGTATCCTCCCTGATACAGTGACCAGGGCCATCAGGAAGGCTGTCCTGATGGAAACCACCATGGATGGGCTCAGGATGGGAACAGTTTTCAGAATGTAGGTATTCTTTTTTTTTTTTTTTCTACAGGTTTAAAAAATTTACTGAGAGAAATGAAAGTATTGTCACTTAACCCCTATTAACAGAATGTAGGTATTCTGAGACTCTCATCACCCCCTGCAGTGGGAGCCCTGCGATGCCGCCAAGATCCCACATCAAAACTGAAGCTTGGGATCCTCTAGTTATCCCCCTGCTGAGACTTGAGGCTGAGTATCCCCCAGGGAATCGTCCCTGGCCAAAGGCAAGGTTTCACCTAAGGTATGGCTCTTTCCAAGCAGTGGCTGGCACCCAGTGACAAGTCAATTGGATCACTGGATGGTACAAAGTGACCACCTTCATGAAACAACAGGACACTCTGAGGGGCTATCTCAGGTCCAGATGGACTGAAGCCTTTGCTACAACTACAGCGCCACTCAGTGGCTCCCTCTGCTCAGTCCTGCTCCCTTTCCTTCCTCCATCCCTCCCTCCTTCCCTCTCTCTCTCTCCCACAGCACTCCCCAGTAACCTCTGCATACAAAGCTCCAATGCACGGTCTGCTCCTGGATGAGCCCACCTAAGTTATCCCCAGATGTGAAGAACACATTACAGCAAAATGTATATGCACACATCAATGTGGCATATGCCCACACACACACATGCACAGAGGGGACTTCGTCTGCTTTGCATTCAGGCCCAGGAATGATGTCGGGAATGGGTCAGCTAACAACAGCAAAAAAAACCCGAGCTCCTATCAGCTCCTGCAGGGTCCCTCCATTCCTGCAGGGTCCCTCCATTGTGATGATTATTGTGAAATATTTTTCAGCCCCTGCTCTATTGGGCAGAGAACAGAAATCCTGACAGCCAAGAGCTAACCTACCCATGAAACTGGTTATCTCACCTAGTTAGCCCTTTGCTAACAAGTCAGAAAATGTAGGCCGCAGGTATCCCAAGAAGGACAATTAATTTCATTCTGTTCCTTGACCACAGGCTGTACCCCTAACCGCACAGAAGCCAGCAGCGCTCCCGCTGTTGGTCACAGGGAGGCTATGTGGGAACACAGCCTAGATCCACATAAACAGTGGCCGGGTCAGGAAACTCAATGGTGCACCCAGGCAGGGGCTTCCCCCAGCGACGTTTCTGCTGAACCTGCCTCAGTTCACTCACTGCTTCCATCACCAAGAGTGATTTTTCTCCCAAAGATGGTCTCCTGGGTTCCTGGTCTTTCCCTGTTTCCTCTTCTTCTCTGAAGCATTACTTCACTGTCTTGCAGCCCTGATACTTCAGTTCGACTGCACAGGTGTTTCTGCTAAAGTTTGGAGAATCCTGAGTTGCAGGTTACACACAGTTAAGATACGTGAAAAGCACGGCCTTCTATTACACGCTAAGCGAGACCCAGTGAGGACATGCAACGGTCTTCCAGGGATCCCGAAGGTCTCTTTCCCCACTCTCTTTTCCCAGGGGGCCCCTACCCGCTTGTCATAACATTGACCACCACTGAGCTGTCCCTTTTTCTCCATAGAGAAGTCAGACCTTTCCAACCTGGACTCGGATCTAAAGCCTGGGCTTCAGGGTAAGACTTCACTCCTGTCAACAACCTGTCCTACTCCCTGGACTCCGAGCCTAGGGACAGAGACAGGATTTGTTAACACAGCTCCTGAGCTTGAGCCTCCACTGAAGTCAACTGGTTTCCCAGTTTGTGCTTCGGACTGGGTTTCACAGTCCCAAACTGTGCCCTGTTTTACTTCCTCCTGTCCTTTCTTTTTTTTTCTTTTCTTTTTTTTTTTTTTTAGATGGAGTCTCACTCTGTCACTGAGGCTGGAGTGCAATGGCACAATCTCAGCTCACTGCAACCTCCGCTCCCCCAGGTTCAAGTGATTCTCCTGCCTCAGCCTCCTGAGCAGCTGGGATTACAGGCGCCCACTATCATGCTCAGCTAATTTTTGTTTTGTATTTTTACTAGAGACAAGGTTTCACCATGTTGGCCAGGCTGGTCTCGAACTCCTGACCTCAGGTGATCCACCCACCTCAGCCTCCCAAAGTGCTGGCATTACAGGCATGAGACACCACACCTGGCCCTGTCCTTACTTTCAAAACAAAGTATCTGATGGTGATGTTGGTTGTTGTTATTATTTTACTTCAATGAATCACAAATGTTTATAAGATTAAATACAAAAAAAAAATCTTGAAAGAAAAAATCACTCATAATCCCACCACCCAGAGATAATCACTGTTAACATTTTAGTTTATTTCCTTGCAGCCCTTTGCCATGCATATGTGTATATATTATCTTGTAACATTCTAGTGAGAAGGATAATCTACATCTCATTTCACATTCTGCTTTTTTCAATTTGTATTCAATATGCAATCATTTCTTTATGTCTAAAAATTCTGCACAAATGTCACATTTAATGGTTATAGCACACTCTACTACATAACTGAACCATAATTTGTTTAACTCTTACCCCATTTTCAGCATTAAGATCATTATTAATTTTTAGTGATGAACCATTTGAATTTAAAACTCTCTGTATATTTCACATTGTTTCCTTAGGATGGAGACTTTTTTTTTTTTTTTTTTTTTAGACAGAGTCTCACTCTATCACTAAGCTGGAGTACAGTGGCATGATCCCCGCTCACTGCAACTTCCATTTTCTGGTTTCAAGCAATTCTCCTGCCTCAGCCTCCCAAGTAGCTGGGACTACAGGCACGCACCACCACGCCAGGCTAATTTTTTTTTTTGTACTTTTAGTAGAGACAGGATTTCACCATGTTGGCCAGGATGGTCTCGATCTCTTGACCTCGTGATCTGCCTGCCTCAGCCTCCCAAAGTGCTGGGATTACAGGTGTGAGCCACCACGCCCGGCCTAGGATGAAGACTCTTGAATGAAATTAGTTAGTCACAGAGTAGGAACATTCTAAGATTTCTGATAAATATTGCCAATTGATTTCAAGTAAGGGTATATCAATCTGATCTCCTGTGAACACACCAGCAATGACTAGGAGTGTTCTAATTTTGTTAGATTAAAAACAAAACAAAACAAAAAAAGATATGCTATTAGTATATTAATTTGCATCTCAGATTACCTGGTGAAACCAAATACTTTTCATGTTTGTTAGAAATGTCAATTTCCCTTTGCAACCTGTTCACCACCTTTATGTATTTATGTATTGGGCTCTAAATCTATTTCCATGCCCTCTTACCATATTCAGAAAGTTAATATTTTGTCTAGCATGTTTGTTACAAGTATTTTCCCAATTTTCTTGCCTTTTAGTTTTCCATTACTTTTTGGCCTACAGAGTTTTTAATTTGAATGTAAACAAACCTATCAGTCTTCTCCTTCGTAATTTCCCTTAAGCTTAGAAAAATCTTTCCCCCATTAGGGTATTGGACAGATAAATAATCACCTCCTTTTCCTTCTTTAATAGTTTCCCATTGACTGTTACCACTCTCAAAGCATTTCTAATCAGCTTCCAGGGCTTCCCTTACCCTGGGTTATTTTGTCCCACTCCTCACTCATCCCACGTCTGCAGGTGTTCCTGGAGTGAGGATAGAGGCAATCTCTTTCAAATGGGCTTTAAATATGTGGGGGAAGATGCAGGCTGCAGGCAGCTGGCTTGGCTGTTATCCTCTTGCAACATTGCACACAGGACCCAGAGAAAGTGCCCTAGTGTCCCTGCTTACCTCCCAGGGGCTGCATCTATTTGCAGCCAGGGGAGAAAGAAAGAATGCTCAGGATTGTTGGGGACTCTTCCCAGGGGTTCTGGTAACCCCACCCCAGTTGCACACAAGCACCTGCTTTCTCTTCTGTTTCCCATCTTTCCTTTTCTGTGTTTTTCTTCACCGAATCTCTGTAACTTCTCAAATTTGGGAGCAGTTTAGTCAGTGATGTTGAGGACTTTCCTCTTCCTCTCCCACTCAATACAAACCCTCTCTGAGATTGGAGCTCCCTCCACCCTGTACCTCCAAACATTGACAGGGACCTGTGGGGGTAAAGGTGGGGCATGGACGGGATTTGTATCTCAGAGAACATTTGGAAGTGGGAATTAGGGAGCATCATGGTAGCTCTGGTCTGGTTCTTTCATCCCCATCTCATCTACTGGTGATCCAGTAGAGAGAAGAAAATCTCTGCTACACTCTTCTGTTTGCCCTCATCAGAAAACTAAACAGTGGACAAGCTTAAAGATTATCCCACATCCAGGACAAAGAAGGCTGATCCGGAGCAGCCAACACAGGCCTGAGAGTCAGCAGGAAAGCACTGCGTGTCTAGGGGAGATTGTAAGATTCAAAGGGCAAGGTCTACACCTATCTTATTCACTGTATCCGAAGCCCTGGCAATTTCTTAGGGCGCAGTCAATAATTGTTAAGGAAAGGTTAGGAGTATCCTCTCCATCATGTACCCCATGAAGTATGGGGACTAAAATATACATAGACAATCAACTGTCTGGAATTATCCATAGAGGATTTTGAGGTTTGGTTTTGTTTTAGTAACAAAGGCACTTTTTTATCCTAGGCTACCCCAGGCCCCACTTTTAGTACTTCATCCTCAAGTTCCTTAAATTTCTCCCAGCCCATCACCAAAATGATAAAGTTAGATTAGATGACCTCAAATGTCACTTCTAGCTATAAAATTCCATGATTAGATTAATAACTTGAAATGAATGTTTTTATTGATGGTTATAAATTCCATTCTGTCTGCACATGGGCTTAGAGTACATGCAGTAATTTACATCTGACTATATTTTACTGGAAACTAAAGTTCAAAAGGGAATTAGAATCCTGATTGGCTTTTTCTAAACTGCTGTGTACACTGCAACACAGACACAGAAATGATCCTGCCTTCTACACCAACCATGAAAATATTATTAATGTAAGAACATATTCCTTACCACAATGAATCAGAAGGCTTTATTTAATGATTCTGAAATTTGGTAAAGGTCATTCCCAGATTCATGAAAAATCAGTCACGAATGAAGACGTGCCGCTGGAAGCCCATTTGCCATAGAAGCCAATGTGATGGGAATCTCTGAATGCTAATACTCTAGAACATTCCAACTAGTACTAACATAAATAATACTCATATCAAAATGAAAATTGATCCTAGGATTTCTTTTCACATGGCCTTAGGATTTGGTGGCTTGTTCAGGGACTGCCAACTCATTTGAATATTTGCCTAATTAGAAAGATAAATCTACTACCCCCACTGCCAGCAATCATGTCGTGCATTCCAAAGCCAAATATAAATGCCTTTTGTATCACTCACTGTTTCGGATTATTCACCTCCCACATCTGCATAGACAGCACAGAACTGACCCAATTGCTTCTCTTCTTGGCCTGTCCTCTGCTCTCTCACCAAGGCTTGGCTCTGCCACATAGACGAGTGCAGATGGTACAGAACAATTTTGAGGGCATGGGGTACAAGAAGACACAAGGGGAATTAGGGTTTTATTAACCCAGAATGAGGAAGTGTGATGGGCATGGAAATGCTCAGACCAGGTTCTGCACCAGGGGGAGTGATCACATCTAATCCTGCTGGGAAAGGCTGAATCACCACCCTGGTCACAGAAGACAGTGCTGGCGTGCCTGAGTTTCAGCCAGCATCCGTCTCTCCTCTCATGATACGGCTTCTGCATCCTCCCGCCCAGCCACTCGGGACTCCTCTCTGCTGCTCAGACATCCCTCCAGCCTCCTCATTTCCATAACTTGATCAAACTGCTACATCAATCTAGAAAGTCTTTGTTTCTGGTCATGATGGCTCATACCTGTAATCCCAGCACTTTGGGAGGCTGAGGCGGGTGGGTCACGAAGTCAAGAGATTGAGACCATCTTGGCCAAAATGGTTATTCCCTCTTATCTGGGAAGTCCCAATCATTGTTCAAGGCCTAATTTGAAATCCCATAAAACTCTCACCAGATCATCCCAACCTCAGCAAGATGACCTCTCCTCTTCTCCATCTTTTACGGCATTTGATTTGCCCCAATGTGCCCTTTATTGAAGTGATTTGTTTATGAATATAGACACTTTAAGTTTTAAGCAACAGAGAACAGAGGCAGTATCTTGTTCATATTTTATCCCCACCAATGCCTATCACAGACTTTACATATAACTATAGACCAGCAAGAGGCAGGCAAAAGAGAGCAGTTGCCTTCTCCCATTGCCATCTGGACCATACATCTTTTTAGAAGCATCAAAGAGGACCACTGCTCCTAGGGGCACCAACTCTCCATGCCTGAAGACAGAAGTTATCCAACTTTAGCTACCACAAAGGAATAATCTTTAAATCAGTAGTCTGAAATGGCAGGATAAGAATCTGCATTTTTGCAAGCCCACTCAGGTAATTCAGATGCTGGTGGTCCTGGGATCACTGTTTGACAGTTCTGCCCTGAGAAATATTTCATATGATAGGAACAGAGACACAGTGAAGTCAAAGAGGTTAAACTTGACATTGCCAGTTTTGCAAAAGGGAGAAGTACATTTTGATAGAGAACTCATGGGAATGAATAGGGCTGTCACCATTCTTTTGACCAGTGAAAGTCCATGTCAAAGTGCTTAGGGCTTTACATAAACACCTAGCTCCCTGAAGGGATCTGTGCTACAAGGGACCTAAGACTCTTTTTTCCCTCACAGAACAGATACCCCAGTAGGACATGGAAGTTGTAACACTCCCAGTCTAGCTCTTCACATGTGTCTGTGCCAAAATGCATAGGAACCCCTGAGAAGGAGTAGCCCAGAATGGAAAAAGAGCTTACGGTAAACTATCTCTTGGAGAAAGGCTTCCAAGGTTAATATGGAAAATGGAGAAAATTTTTCCTCAGAACAATGCTCTCCCAGCTGAAAGCAATAGAAATTCAACCTTCAGCAATCTCCTGGGTCACCCCCATTATGCTTTGATCTAATCCTGCACCTAACAACTCCACTCTCACATTCTTTAGCTTTTGATTAATTAAAGATGTCTTTCATGCCTACTATGTGTCAGACAGATATCATACTAGACACTAGGATTAAAAGATAAAAAGGCATGTCCCTTGCCCTAGGGTAGACAAGCACAACAGTAAATAATTGTCACAGAAATAGTGTGCTGACAGCTCACAGGAGAGACTTCCAACCTGCCTTGGAGAGAGGAGCAGGGAAGATTGAGGTTTCAATCTCAGCATTGACACACTCCTCCAGGATGACCACATTCAAATCAATGTACTCTGCCTCCATCTGCTCCAAGTTACAGGAGAACTTTCCAGCTCTGGCTGTTAGGGAGGGCAGCTCACAGCTGTGCTCACATGGTCTCCTCAGGCTTCTCTCAATCAGGTGTCTCCATTACTAACCTCCTGCTTCCTGAGTTTGAGGCATGACTGCTGGATCCCCAAGGGCCTGGTAGCAGGAGCTCAGGGCTCCTAATGGGACATAGGCCTGCCTGCTGGCAACAGCAGGGTGGATGGAGATCCATGAACACCATGGAGCCAGGGAAAGCTTTCTGGCAGGAGAAGGAAGTTACAGAAAGAGGAAGTAAGGAAGTTGAGTCCCTACGTTTACATGAGTTTATTGGCACTTAATTCATATTTTTACTTCTATTTCAACAAAGAATTAAAATGTATAGAAAAAGCAATGCTGTGCTGCTGGATTTGGTTTGCAACGTCACTGATTATTAGAGAAATGCAAATTAAAACCACAATGAGATGCCATCTCACACCAGTCAGAATGATGATTATTAAATAGTCAATAAACAACAGATGCTGGGAAGGTTGCGGAGAAAAAGGAACGTTTTTACACTGTCAGTGGGAATGTAAATTAGTTCAGCCATTGTGGAAGACAGTGTGATGACTCCTCAAAGACATAGAGGCAGAAATACCATTTGACCCAACAATCTCATTACTGGGTATACACTCAGAGGGGAATACCCTCTGAATATAAATCATTCTGTTACAAAGATACATGCATGCATATATTCATTGCAGCACTATTCACAATAGAAAAGACGGAATCAACCCAAATGCCCATCAATAATAGACTGGATAAGGAAAATGTGGTGCATGTACACCATGGAATACTATTGCAGCCATAAAAGGGAATAAGATCATGTCTTATGCAGGGACATGGATGGAGCTGGAAGCCATTATCCGCAGCAAACTAATGCAGGAACAGAAAACCAAACACTGCATGTTCTCACTTACAAGTGGGAGCTGAACGTTAAGAACACATGGACACATGGGTGGGGAACATCACACACTGGAGCCTGTCGGGTTGGGGGTGGCAGGGGGAAGAAAAGCATCAGGAACAATAGTTAATAGATGTTGGGCTTAATACTTAGGTGATGGTTTGATGGGTGCAGCAAACCACCATGGCACACATTTGCCTATGTAGGGAACCTGCACGTCCTGCACATGTACCCCAGAACTTAAAATAAAAGTTTTTGGGAAAAAGGAAAGAAAGACAAAGCAACGCTGACTAGACTAGACCTTGTGGTCAGTTATCTGAAGCCCAGCTAACTGGCCGTGGGAGAACTGCCAGTGGAGGGAGCCATGCCACTGTGCAGTTTCCAGCAAGCAGCAGCAAGTCTCCACCTCGCAGGTGCAGTGACAGAGAGGGCCCTTCCAGCCCCCAGGGAGCAGGCTTTGCTTCCGTCTCTAAATAGGAATGCTGCAGAGGAGATACCATGTCAAATAGAAAAAGAAAACAGGAAACGGCTAGCACTGGGTGCAGAATTATTTTACGAAGCAAGTGTTTATTTTTATGAGACATCAGCAATTTTTTTTCAGGTTACATACTGAGTAACTGCAATTATTGATTACATTAATGGATTACCTCTGGAGAAGGAATCTAATTATATTTTTGTACAAACTGCAAAATGTAGATTAATTTTCAACTTCCTTGGCAGCCTTGTTGTGTTTCACTTTTTGTTTGTTTACTTTTGTTTTTTTCTTGGGCTGCAGGTCAGGAGACCAAAAGCATGGCAAAGAAACCTGAACCTTGAGAAGGCTTTGTTTGTTCATTCAACAAATATGCACTGAGCTCCTTGACTTCTGTATGCACTGGCTCTGTTCTAGGCCCTGGAAATACGGAGGCAAACAGGACAATGTCTCAGTCCTCTTGGAGTTTCCCAAGCTGTTAAACAGTTTCAAGAGCTGAAAAGTTCCAAATATTCTTGAACCCATTTAGTAGCTGCTGGGCTTTATTTTCTGAACACCAGTTAGGGCTTGGTGCCTCTTATCCAAAGGTTGTCAATTTCTTTTGCCCTGCAAGAGAAATCTAAAAAAGTAGGAAAAGTGGGGGGCCAAGGTGGGAGGATCACTTGAGCTCAGGAATTTGAGACCAGTCTGGGCAACATAGAGATATCCTGTGATCTGCCTGTGAGGTTCAGCCTCTGCTGTCCAATGAGAGAGCCTCTGAGCTATTTTGTAATCTACCAAAAAATAATAATAATTAAAAATTAACCAGGTGTTGTGGTGTATACCTGTAGTCCTAGCTACTGGGGAGGCTGAGGTGGGAGGATCACTTAAGCCCAGAACTTCAAGACTGGCAGTAAGCCGTGATTGCACTGCTTCACTCCAACCTGGGTGACAGAGTGTGATTCTGTCTTGAAAATTAAAAAATAAAATTTTTAAAGAGTAGGAAAAGGAATAAATAAGGGGGAAAGTGGGGAGGGCAACAAGAGAAGGAGTCTTTGGCCAAGTGGCACATCCACTGAAGACATTGATTTACTCAGAGATGGCAAAAGTAAGGTCACAGGAAAGTAGAGACAAAGAAAAGAAAGAGAGTACTTTACAAAGGAGAAATACAAAGTGGTTGATAACCATTTCTTAAATTCAACCTTTCTTATGATCATATAAACATTTCAAAAATGAGTAACACTTTTTTCATCAATCAAATCAGCATATATCTTGAGGGGAAAGGATTTTTCAATGTAGGTAAAATCGGGTAGGACTATAAACTGCTTCAATTTTTCTGGAAAGCAATTTGGCATTATATATCAAGAACCTAAGAAATGGTGGCACCAGTAGTTCCAATTCTGGGCATTTATCCTAAACAAATTATCAGAAATATGATCAAAGATTTATGCACAAAGATTATCATTACAGATAATCACAAAGATTATCATTATTATAAAGGCCCAAAACTAGCTCAACATAAACATTTAACTTTAGAAGAAAGGTTAAGTGAATTACGTATACTCATGTAATAGAATATTATAAAGCTATTAAAATTATGTTTATGAAGAGCTTTGATGATAAGGGAAAATGCTTATCATAGAATTATAAACAAAATTTGGGATATAAAATTATAAAGTATGATTTATGATATGAAAAGAAATACAAAGAAAAACACAAAGGATATACACCACCACAGTAGTTTCTCTATTTTTATTGTTGTTTGTTTTGAAACAGGGTCTCACTCTGTTCCCCAGGCTGGTATACCCTGGGGAATTATAGCTCACTGCAGCCTTGAACTCCTAAGCTCAAGTGATCCTCTCCACTATTTTTTTTTTTATTTTTTTGAAGAGACAGGGTCTCACTGTGTTGCCCAGGCTAGTGTCAAACTCCTGACCTCAAGCGATCCTCCCACTTCAGCCTTCCGAAGTGCTGGGATTACAGGCATGAGCCATCATACCCAGCCTGTAATTTGTCTATTGATTATAGCATTTCATGTGGTTGTTTTTGCTTTTCTTTTATACTTTTCTGTTGAATTTTTTTCTATAATAATCATGTTTCATCTTGATGATCGGGAGAAACAAAATAAGCTGATGGAAAATACAAGAGAAAATAATAGGAAGGGAAAACATTAATGTAATGAGGAATAAATGGATGTCTCCCCTTTTCCATGGAACTGGGGAGGGGGTAGGTAGTTAACAGGGAAGGATTGCAACCAGAGACTTACAGGATTCCAAGGATGGGCAAATGCTGTCCAGAGTAGCATTTGATGACTCTGCCTGACCCAAATTTCCTCCCTCTTTTCAAGATCACCTGGATTTACTCTTAGGTTTCTGTCTCCCTGACAACTCTTAAATAAACTTGACCTGAGTCCATGGAATTTTAAGTCTTATTTAATTCTATCATATTCAGCCTCCAAATTGAATCCTAGCTGGTCCTAGAAACTTCATACATTGACCCATGGTAAAAAGTTTAAGGAAAAAAAAAAAACATTTTTCAAAAAATGATCCCTCGTGGGGGAGATCCAAAATGGCCAAATAGGAACAGCTCTGGAGTGCAGTTCCCCATGAGAGCAACACAGAGGGTGAGTGATCACCGCATTTCCAAACAAGGTACCAAGTGGATCTCATTGGGACTGGTGGTATAGTGGGTGTAGCCCAAGAAGGGCGAGCCAAGGCAGAGTCGGGTACTGCCTCACCTGGGAAGTGCAATACCGTCAGGACCCCCCTCCCTACCCAACAGAGGCCATTGGGGGCTTTTCCAGCCACTCTAGCACTCCGGTTCAGATACTGCGCTTCTCCTGCTATTTTTACTGCCCACAGACAAGGAGATTCTTAGGCCGAAAAGCATCAGGAGTTTCCAGCATAGCTGTTTCACTGCACAAAAACCCCCATAAATCTGGGCGGCCATTTCTGGACCCTGAAATACCTAGGAGACAGAGCCGCCCATTCAATTAAAAAAGAGGGGACTGAAATAAGGGAGCCAGAGGATTTGGTTCAGCGGGTCCACCCCTCACAAAGACCAGCAATCTGAAACCCTCTAGATTGACAGTTTCACAGCAAGAGCAGCTGGAACTGGTACGGTCCAGCTCTGGGGTTGGGGGAAGGGTGTCTGCCACTACCGAGGCAGTCCTCCACTACCAAGGCAGTCCACCATTACCGAGGCAGTCCGCCATTACTAAGGCAGACTGCCATTACTGAGGCAGTTCTAACTGTACCTCTGTAAACAAAACCACAAGGAAGTTTACAAAGCAGCTAGGCAGAGCTCGTAGCAGCTCAGCAACACCTCTGCTGGCAGACTGTGACTAGACTACCTTCTTTACCTCCTTGCTGGGCATGACATCTCTGAAAAAAGGCAACAGCACATCAGGAACCTGTAAATAAAGCCCCACCTTCCCAGGACAGAGCGCTTGGGAAAAGAGGCAGTTATGAATTCTGCTGCAGCGGACTTAAATGTCCCTGCCCAGCAGCTCTGAAGGGAACAACAGAGCTCCCAGCACAGTACTTGAGCTCTGATAAGGGACAGACTGTCTCCTCAAGTGGCTCCCCAACCCCTATAGATCCAAAGAGGCACTTCATAAAGGAGAGCTCTGGCTGACATCTGACAGGTACCCTTCTGGGAGGAAGATAACAGAAGAAGAAACTGGCAGCAACCCCTATTGTTCTGCAGTCCCCATGGGTGATTCTCAGGGAAGCAGGATCCTGAGTGGCCCTCCAGCAGTCCTGCAGCAGAGGGGCCTGACTATTAGAAGGAAAATTGAAAAACAGAAAGAAATAGCTTCACCATCAACAAAAAGGATGTCCACTCAGAGACCCCATCTAAAAGTCACCAACTACAAAAACCACAGGTAGTTAAATCCATGAAGATGGGAAGAAACCAGTGCAAAAAGGCTGAAAACACCAAAAACCAGAATGCCTCTCCTCCTCCAAGGGATCACAACTTCTCACCAGAAAGAGAACAAATGGAGAATGAGTCTGATGAATTGACACAATCAGGCTTCAGAAGGTGGGTAATAAGAAACTTCTCTGAGCTAAAAGATCATGTTCTAATTCAATACAAAGAAATTAAGAACCTTGAAAAAAGGTTACATGAAATGTTAACTAGAATAACCAGCTTAGAGAAGAACATAAATGACTTGATGAAGCTAAAAACACAGCATGAGATCTTCATGAAGTACACACAAGTTTCAATAGCCGAATCGACCAAGCAGAAGAAAGGATATCAGAGATTGAAGATCAACTCAATGAAATAAAATAAGAAGGCAAGATTAGAGAAAAAGTAAAAAGAAATGAACAAAGCCTCCAAGAAATATGGGATTATGTGAAAAGACCTAATCTACATTTGATAGGTATACCTGAACGT
Source organism: Cebus imitator (assembly GCF_001604975.1). Taxonomy (NCBI): domain Eukaryota; kingdom Metazoa; phylum Chordata; class Mammalia; order Primates; family Cebidae; genus Cebus; species Cebus imitator. Next base: position 2,425,572 of record NW_016107575.1, on the reverse strand, counting down.
AACAGGGAGAATGAATCCAAGCTGGAAAACACTCTTCAGGATATTATCCAGGAGAACTTCCCCAACCTAGCAAGGCAGGCCAACATTCAGGTCCAGGTAAAACAGAAAACAGCACAAGAAGAGCAACCCCAAGGCACATAATCATCAGATTCACCAGGATTGAAATGAAGGACAAAATGCTAAGGGCAGCCAGAGAGAAAGGTTGAGTTACCCACAAAGGGAAGCTCATCAGATTCATAGCGGAACTCTCAGCAGAAATCCCACAAGCCAGAAGAGAGTGGGGGCTAATATTGAACATTCTTAAAGAAAAGAATTTTCAACCTAGAATTTCATATCCAGCCAAACTAAGCTTCACAAGTGGAGGAGAAATAAAATCCTTGTGGAAAAGCAATTGCTGAGAGATTCCATCACCACCAGGCCTGCCTTACAAGAGCTCCTGAAAGAAGCACTAAACATGGAAAGAAACAATCAGTACCAGCCACTCCAAAAACATACCAAGTGGTAAAGATCATTGACCCAATGAGGAAACTGCATCAACTAATGGGCAAAACAACCAGCTAGCATCATAATGCAGGATCAAATTGACACATAACAATATTAACCTTAAATGTAAATGGGCTAAATGCTCCAATCAAAAGACACAGACTGGCAAATTGGATAAAAAGTCAAGACCCATCAGTGTGCTGCATTCAAAAAACCCATCTCATGTTCAAGGACACACATAGGCTTAAAATAAAGGGATGGAGGAAGATTTACCAAGCAAATGGAGAGGAAAGAAAAGCAGGATTTGCAATCCTATTCTCTGATAAAATGGACTTGAAACCAACAAAGATCAAGAGAGACAAAGAAGGGCATTACATAACGGTAAAAGGATCAATGCAACAAGAAGAGCTAATAATCCTAAATATATATGCACCCAATACAGAAGCACTCAGGTGCACAAAGCAAGTTCTTAAGGACCCACAAAGAGACTTAGACTCCCACACAAAAATAGTGGGAGACTTTAACACTCCACCGTCAATATTAGAAAGATCAATGAGACAGAAAATTAGCAAGGATATCCAGGACTTGAACTTAGATCTGGACCAAGCAAATGTAATAGACATCTACAGAACTCTCCATCCCAAATCCACAGAATATACATTCTTCTCAGCACCACATCACACCTACTCTAATATTGACCACATAATTGGAAGTAAATCACTTAGCAAATGCAAAAGAATGGAAATCACAACAAACAGTCTCTCAGACCACAGTGCAATCAAATTAGAACTCAGGATTAAGAAACTAACTCAGAATTGTACAACTTCACGGAAACTGAACAAGTGGCTCCTGAATGTCAACTGGATAAACAATGAAATGAAGGCAGAAATAAAGATGTTCTTCTAAACCAATAAGAACAAAGACACAACGTATCAGAATCTCTCAGACACATTTAAAGCAGTGTCTAGAGGAAAATTTATAGCAATAAATGCCCACAGGAGAAGTGAGGAAAGATCTGAAATCAACACCCTATCATCGAAATTGAAAGAGCTAGAGGAGCAAGATCAAAAAAATGCAAAAGCTAGCAGAAGACACAAAATAACTAAGATCAGAGCAGAACTGAAGGAGATAGAGACACAAAAATCCCTTCAAAAAATCAATAAATCCAGGAGCTAGTTTTTTTTTAAAGATCAACAAAATAGACCACTAGGCAGATTAATAAAAAGAAAAGAGAGAAGAATCAAATCAATGCAATAAAAAATGATAAAGGGTATATCACCACCGATCCTACAAAAATGTAAACTACCATCAGAGATTACTACAAACAACTCTATGCACATAAACCAGTAAACCTGGAAGAAATGGATAAATTCCTAGACACTTGTACCCTCCCAAGCCTAAACCAGGAAGAAGTTGAAACCCTGAATAGACCAGTAACAAGGGCTAAAGTTGAGGCAGCAATTAAGAGTCTACCAACCAAAAAAAGTCCAGGTCCAGAAGGGTTCACAGCCGAATTCTACCAGATGTACAAAGAGGAGATGGTATCACTCTTTCTGAAACTATTCCAAACAATACAAAAAGAGGGAATCCTTCCCAAATCATTTTATGAGACCAACATCATCTTGATATCAAAACCCGGCAGAGACTCAACAAAAAAAGAAAACTTCAGGCCAATATCCATGATGAACATAGATGCAAAAATCTTCAATAAAATACTGGCAAACCAATTGCAACAGCACATCAAAAAGCTTATCCATCATGATCGAGTAGGCTTCATCCCAGGGATGCAAGGCTGGTTCAACATACGCAAGTCTATAAACATAATCCATTACATAAACAGAACCAAACACAAAAACCACATGATTATCTCAATAGATGCAGAGAAGGCCTTCGACAAAATTCAACAGCACTTTATGCTAAAAACTCTCAATAAACTAGGTATCGATGGAACATATTTCAAAATAATAAAAGCTATTGACAACAAACCCACAGCCAATATCATACTGAATGGGCAAAAACTGGAAGCATTCCCTTTGAAATCTGGCACTAGACAAGGATGTCCTCTCTCACCACTCCTATTCAATATAGTATTGGAAGTTCTAGCCAGAGCAATCAGGCAAGGAAAAGAAATAAAGGGTATTCAATTAGGAAAGCAAGAAGTCAAATTGTCTCTATTTGCAGATGTCATGATTGTATATTTGGAAGACCCCATCGTCTCAGCCCAAAAACTCCTTAAACTGATAAGCAACTTCAGCAAAGGCTCCGGATACAAAATCAATGTTCAGAAATTACAAACATTCCTATAAACCAATAACAGAGTAAAAGACAGCCAAATCAAGAGCGAAATCCCATTCACAATTGCTACAAAGAAAATAAAATATCTAGGAATACAACTAACAAAGGATGTAAAGGACCACTTCAAGGAGAACTACAAACCACTGCTCAAGGAAATAAGAGAGGACACAAACAGATAGAAAAACATTCCATGTTCATGGTTAGGAAGAATCAATATTATGAAAATGGCCATACCTCCCAAAGTAATTTATAGATTCAACACTATCCTCTTCAAGCTACCAATGACCTTCTTCACAGAACTGGAAAAAAAAAAAAACACCTTCAACATCATATGGAACCAAAAGAGAGCCCGCATAACCAAGAGAATCCTAAGCAAAAAGAACAAAGCTGGAGGCATCACGTTACCTAACTTCAAACTATACCACAAGGCTACAGTAATCAAAACAGCATGGTAATGGTACCAAAACAGAGATACAAACCAATGGAACAGAACAGAGACCTTGGAGGCAATGCCACACATCCACAACCATCTGATCTTTGACAAACCTGACAAAAACAAGCAATGGGGAAAGGATTCCCTATTTAATAAACGGTGTTGGGAAAACTGGCTCTCCATGTGTAGAAAGCAGAAACTGGACCTCTTCCTGACACTTTACACTAAAATTAACTCCAGATGGATTAAAGACTTAAACATAAGACCTAACACCATAAAAATCCTAGAAGAAAACCTAAGCAAAACCATTCAGGACATAGGCATAGGCAAGGACTTCATGACTAAAACACCAAAAGCAATGGCAACAAAAGCCAAAATAGACAAATGGGATCTAATTAAACTCCAAAGCTTCTATACAGCAAAAGAAACAGTCATTAGAGTGAACCAGCACCCAACAGAATGGGAAAAAATTTTTGCAATCTACCCATCTGACAATCTCTACCAAGAACTAAAGCAGATTTACAAGAAAAAAACAAACAAACCCATTCAAAAGTAGGTGAAGGACATGAACAGACACTTTGCAAAAGAAGACATATACAAGGCCAACAAATGTATGACAAAATTCTCATCATCACTGGTCATTAGAGAAATGCAAATCAAAACTACATTGAGATACCATCTCACGCCAGTTAGAATGGCAGTCATTAAAAAATCTGGAGACAACAGATACTGGAGAGGATATGTTGGAGAAATAGGAACACTTTTACACTGTTGGTGGGAGTGTAAATTAGTTCAACCATTGTGAAAGACAGTGTGGAGATTCCTCAAGGATCTAGAAATAGAAATTCCATTTGATTCAGCAATCCTATTACTGGGTATATATCCAAAGGATTATAAATCATTCTATTATAAAGACTCATGCACACACATGTTCATTGCGGCACTATTTACAATAGCAAACACCTGGAACCAACCCAAATGCCCATCGATGATAGACTGGACAAGGAAAATGTAGCATATATACACTATGAAATACTATGCAGCCATAAATTGATGAGTTCATGTCCTTTGTAGGGACATGGATGAATCTGGAAACCATCATTCTCAGCAAACTGACACAAGAACAGAAAATCAAACACGCATGTTCTCACTCATAGGTGGGTGTTGAAGAATGAGAACACATGGACACAGGGAGGGGAGTATCACACACTGGGGTCTGTTTGGGGGGGGTAGGGGAGGGACAGCAGGGGGTGGGGAGGTTGAGGAGGGATAACATGGAGAGAAATGCCAGACATAACTGACAGGGGATGGAGGCAGCAAACCACCTTGCCATGTATGTACCTATGCAACAATCCTGCAAGCTCTGCACGTGTACCCCAGAACCTAAAGTACTTAAAACACAAACACACACACACACACACACACACACAGTAGTGACTCTAATCCATGGGATGTTCAAATTATTTCTCTGGAAACTCCATCCCACTGAAGATGAGTTATAGTCTTGGAAAGCTTCTAAAAAGGGTGCCCCATCTGTTCAGCACTTACCTTTCACTCAGTGAACTATAAATACTTAATGATGAGGCCAACGGTTGATAACGCAGTTGATCAATACTGAGCATGGAGACAGCATTCCATTTCCACGCCTGACCAGGATGGATGCCGAGGGAATGGAGGAAAATGATACAAGTCAGGGGGACAGCTGACTGCTCCTCCACTGCTATCTTCATTCACCCATTGGTGACCCCCAGCTGGTGGCAGCTCAGTGCTCCCAGAGAGGGGGCTTAAGCTGCACTGGAGGTCCTGACAGCTGATATGGGGAGCACCAGCCAGCTCCTCACCAGTGTCCTCTGGCCATGCAATTTTAATAAGCTCAACCTCAGGAAAGGAAAAGGGAGCCTGGGACCGTGTTGAATTATTCACAGCTCCAATCAAGGAAGGCAGAGGAACCCCTCTTGTGAGAGTAAGTGATAGCTACTCATTGATTTTTCCCCCCTTCATGACCCCTAGATAAGAATCTAGTTTTAAAAAAAAGAAAAGAAAATCTATCTTCTTAAATTTGAGTTCTTGAATAATTAGTGAAGTTGAGAATTGTGTTTCAGTTGACATTTATTTGCTGAAGAATAATTTTGATATCTTGGACTTGATTAGAAAAGGAAAAACATCAAGGACTTTGAAATATCTAAATGTATTTAAATATAACACATATATGAAAACTATTTTTATGGATTAATGACCATGATCAAAGTGATCTTATTTAATAACACACTAAAAATGATGTGACACCTGAAAGCCAAAAAGATATATGGTTCATGCATTTATTAGTTGCCTAAGTTGAATTAGCTTTTGAATGTGGTGTGTGTGTGTGTGTGCGTGTGTTTGTGTGTGTGTGTATGTGTGTGTGTGTGTGTGTGTGTGTGTGTGTGTACACCTTATCTTTGTATGGACAGAGAAATTTCAGCTACAAGAAAATACAGTTAATTCTTCCCTACACTTCAAGGAAAGCTTTTTTTCTAGGATTAATCTCATATTCCACAATCATAGATAGTGCTGATAAATGTATTCCTGGAAATAAAGACAGTCACTACACTCCTTTAGAGGGTGGGTTAGAAAACAGCCACAGAAGCTTCTTCAGGCCTTGTCCACACTCCTCAGAATCTCTGCTCTCCCCTAAAACACTTATGCAAGGGCAACCACTGCTTTAGCAGGTGGCCTCAGCTCCCTATTTTACAAAGTTTCATATCCCCTGCTGAGAGTCTAGTCCAGACCCATTCTCTCAGAGCAGGAATGTCACGAAGGCTCCTCACAATCCGGACTGCCCACTTACATCCATCCCATGCCTGGCTAACAGATGCACTTCCTAAGATCTCCTAAAGTCATAAGGCTCACACGACATGGCTCTTCTGTGACTTATTTAACCCCTGTTAGCCTCAGCTTCCTCCTCCATTGAACAGACATAATCATAATATGTACCTCGTAGTACAGTTGAGATTTAAGTGAATAATGTATGTTAGGCACTTAGCACAGCCTCTGCACACCCATCAGTAAGTGGTTATTATTGTACACAAATGCAAGCTCCATGAGGGCAGGGATTGCTGCCTCTTCCCTCGAATGCCTAGAATAGTGTCTGGTAAATGAGAGAAACTCAATCCATTTTACTTGAGTAAATGAGTGAAGTGTCTTAGGCTCCTTTCACATGCCACTATTCCTGGCCAGTTATCCAAGCTAAGATGGTCATTTCCTCCTCTGGATGCAGCCAAAAGCATTTTGTTTACCACACCCGTAGCACTGGTTTCTGCTGTCCTGAGTCTGTGTCACTGCTCTGTGTTCCCTGGGAGACTTCAGGCTCCCTGAAGGTGTCTCTCTCACTGCCCAGCTCCAGTGCTGTCCACGCAGAGGACCCTTCCACACCGGACACGAAGCACCAGTCCTGCAAGTCATTCCAATAACAACCAAAGATGGCTCCTCGTGAACCAGATCTACAAAGCTCCTGTCAGGAATGGTAAACACTAAGAGCCCAGGCCCCTCTCCTTCAATTTAATGAGTTAGTATTTTTTTTTCAGAATGGCAGCTTCTTACTCTGTTGCCCAGGCTGGAGTGGAGTGGCACGATCTCAGCTCATTGCAACCTCCACCTCCTGGGTTCAAGCGATTCTCATACCTTAGCCACATGAGTAGCTGGATTATAGGCGTGCACCACCATGCCCGGCTAAATTTTGTTTTGTTTTAGTAGAGATGGGGTTTTGCCATGTTGACCAGGCTGGTCTTGAACTCCTGGCCTCAAGTGATCCACCTGCCTCAGCCTTCCAAAGTGCAGGGATTAAAGGCATGAGGCTCCACGCCTGGTCAGTAATTTTTAAAATTGTATATTTCTATTAGCTCTGCCAAGCTAAACAGTAGCTGTATTTCAGACCTTCCCCATCAACGAGAGGTCCCTATTCTTTTTGATGTAAAGGAATTTTCACTCCCTGAAAATGAGAAGATCCCTTGCGAGTAGGTACTAATGGCAATGTGAGATGAGAGAGGGTGGCATGTGGGACTCAGGCAACACAAAGACAAAGCCAGCCTTAGGGAGGGTTATGGGAGGGGAGTTGGCATGGAGCTACCTACTTGGGGCCGGTATCAGTCAGCACTGTCATCCACACTCATAAACAACTCCCCTTCCTTCTCCTCCACCCCCTCCCCCAACAGGATGTGTCTGTGAGCTCTGGGGAGGAGGTGACTTGTGCACAGTTGCTTTTCCTAGTTTCCTTGGCAACTGTGCAGCACTAGAAGCTCCAAGAGTGAGGCAGTGGATGGGGTGGCGGATGGAACACAGATGCTGATGTCAGTCAAATGTGTCACCTCCACACCATGTTTAGCAGCCTCACGGTTTTGAAAGCTCACACACACCACACACACCTCTCATTGCTCATTTCTAGTTTGGCGCCAGGCGCCCAAGCAAAGAGCCTCAGGGAAATGTGGCAGAATGGGTCTAATTTTACTAACATGAACTGAGACTGGGACCTAAGACTGAATGATCCCAGCACGAAGGACACTTGATGTTCCTTGGCTGGTTTCTGGATTTCATACAAGCCTACACAGTGCACATAGAGGGGCATTCATCAATTTTATGTCAGGGGTTGGCTATGGGCTGAGAACAAAGGACAGGAGAATCTGAACTTTCACCATGAGAGTCGAGTGTATCCAACTTGGGGGATCCAGCCTAAAAATGATAGATGTAGCTGGGGTGAGGTAGGGGGGCAGAGATGGCAAGTCCATTTGGAGGCAAAACTGCCTGGAAAATAGAAAGTTGTAAAGTCTCCAGCTTTGAAATGAATTCCATTCCAAAATCTCATTTGTTAAGTCAATTATTTAGAATTGAGAACCCATTTCCAGAGAAGTCCTGTCTGTTATAAATGATGACTGGGTTTCTAGGCTAGTCCACAAAAACCTATTTAACTCATAATGTAGATGAAATACTATACATTTGCAATGAAAAAGAATAGAAAAAACTCCTGTTGTGATAGCAGTAATTAAATGAAAAAGAAAAACTGAGATGTGGAAAATAAATAGCTTCCTTTCATTTCTTTTGAACAAATGAATAAAGAGAAGGGTTCTTCATTTACTTTAGATAATAGGATGGAGCCTATGGTCAGGGAGGGGTGAAGGATGGAGCAGGGAGGTCTTTTGGGAGAAGAGATGGGCAATAGGCCTGCCCCACAAGATATGTGCAGAGCTCCGATGCAGTGAGGAAAGAGCATGAATTTTGTAGTCACAAATGCCTGGGTTCTAGTTCTGCCTCTATTTCTTCTTGTTGCTCTGGGGGAGGTATTAGATCTCTTGTTTCATTTCCATTACTGGTAACCTCAATTGCATCAGGCAAATGCCTGCATGATAGACACTGTGGTGCACCATCCAGACCTCCCTGCAAGGAAAGACTTGTTGCTGGGTTCTAGGAGGGCTGTCAGCCTTCAGTGGTCAATCCCTCTAGAGATTGCTCATACGCAAAGAGCCACATACCCAAGAACACTCCACTTCCAGTACTTACATCCAAGGGGTGACCAATGTGGGAGTGTAAAGACACAGCCATTTCAACCTCCTTCAGGAGACTTTGAAGGGTCGCTCTAGGACAAGAGCCCCCCAAGGGATGTCACTGCACCCACATCCCAGGCTGATTTCTCCCCTGCCCTTCCATGGACATGAGCCCTAAAAAACTGAACTCCATCTGAGTCCACTTCCCAGGGAACCAGCCTGCAACAGCCTGGCCCGTAAATGTAGCCAAACAGTTGGCTCAGGTAAATGTTGAGATCTTTGCCCTGCTGCCTCTCTCTCCTTACCTGCAGAGGACACAGAACAGCAGAAAAGCTTAACAACACCCCAGGTAGCTCTGGGATTGGGGCTCCTGAGAGCCCAAGGGCTCCAACAACAACCAAAACAACGAAAATGGCTGGGGCACATGGGTAACCTATAAGGTTTTGTTTCTAATGCATGAATGCTTGTAATCAAGAGTTTACGATTTGGAGATAGAATCTGTAAAAGAAATACAAGCACTGCTTGTTTGGAACTGCTCTGTCCGATATGGTAGCTGCTGGCCATGTGTCACACACAAATTTAAGTTGATGTATGTATTAGTCTGTTTTCACTATGCTGATAAAAACACACGTAAGACTGGGTAATTTATAAAGAAAAAGAGGTTTAAGGGACTCACAGTTCCACTTGGCTATGGAAGCCTCACAATCATGGCAGAAGGCAAAAGGCACGTCTTACATGGCAGCAGTCAAGAGAAATGACGGCCAAGCAAAAGGGGAAATCCTTTATAAAAAAACATCAGATCTCATGAGACTTATTCACTGCCATGAGAACAGTATGGAGGAAACCACCATAATGATTCAATTGTCTTTCACCAGGCCCCTCCCACAACAGGTGGGAATTATGGGAGCTACAATTCAAGATGAGATTTAGGTGGGAAAAGAGCCAAACTGTGCCAGTTTTTAAGTAAAATTTGAAATTCAGTTCCTTGGTTGAATTAGTCATATTTCAAGTGCTCAGTAACCACATGTGGCTTGTGGCTACCACATAGACTTACAGAACATTTTCATCACTACAGGGAGTTCTATTGGGTGGTACCGATTGGAATGTTAAATTGTAAAGGATCTAAGAAGGTTTGAACTGTATTCTGTGCCAATCTTTCCCCAGAAGGCTCCTCAGATGGTTATGCATAGAGAGTGAAGCAAGGTAAGTACCACTAAGCTTTGCACGTCCACCCCCAAACTCCCAAAACTCTAGCTCAGCATGTGCAAGGCTGAATTCCATGCACAACTACACTAGACAAGCCAGAATGACCCATAGCCATGAAGGACTCTTGGCTATGACCTCCAAAGTTAACCAGAATTAGATATCAGGAAAAGACCAAAAAAAAAAAGAGTGAAAACGGCAGAGAACATCAGCCCCAAAGCCTATGAAAGAAGGGGGTCTCCTCTTAGAATCATCTGAAGAGGGCCTTCCATGTACCCCAAACATATTAGGTCTGCCTGGTAACCCCAACTCCGTAATCCCATAATCCAATCTATGACACAGCTTCACCAGAACCAGGAAAAAGAGATGAAAATAGGGAGGATGGAAATACAGTATAGCAATGTCACCTCCACGGCCTCCCCTTTAAACCAACAGCAGCTCTTATCCTGTTCTTGGGCCCTCCTTTCTATCTATGTCCAACATTCTTGCAGCATCCTCCTTTCGGGTATGTGTTTTCACACATCTGAAATAGAATAGAAGAGGATCTGATCATAGCAAATGGAAGGCATGGATGGTCTAGACAGGCAAGTCTTTTGGTTGCCCTCAACAACTTCAATACATTGTACTCACATTGTATTTACATTCAAAGCTCTGCAGTGTTATTTTTTAGACAGTAAGTACATAAATCTTTTAGAGACTGTTTGTGTCTAAACTGCATTCTTTTTGGACACAACTGATAAAGAGCTGCTTCTGCTGTTGCCACCACGCTGAGTACCTCAAACACTGACAATTTTCTGCTCTAAAACTCCTTTCACAATATGCCACACTGTTGCCAGTAAATAATAGTCAGCCACTTTCTACTCCCACACTGTAAGCACCTGATGTAAGCTCCCACCACACACACCTGTGCAGATAGCAAACCCCCAATACTCACCAAGACAAATAGCCAAATACAAGGCCAACTCACCTACACAGGCTGCACAGAGTCAAACAGAAAAGCCCTCAAGTTGATAAAATGTCATTTCAGAGGGATTCCCCCAGATCCCATGGGACCTCAGTATACTCCTGCCTTCCAATAATAATAGCACCTCATGTTGGCTGGCATCAGACTTTGCAGACTTACTCAGAGATTGTGCATGAATCATTCTATTGAATTTAAACTTTATATTAATCCTCAAGGCAGGTATTTCCATCTCCGTTTTACAAATGAGTGTACTGGGTTCAAAACACTTAAATAGCTTCTGAGGGTCATATACTAGGAAGTGGCAGAGCTGGAACTCAATCCAATATCTGCTGGACTCCATGAGGCTTAAAGCCTGTTTCCCAGTGAAGGAGTACATCAGAAACACAAGAAAGAGATTTTAGGTTAGATGTTAAAAGGATTCCCTAGCTAACACACACAATGCAAAAAAAAAAAAAAAATCATGTACTCACCTCTTCCATGCTGTTGTATTCAACTAACCCCAAGAAACATGGAAGGAAAGTAAATTACCAAATCTATAGCCAGTTGACAGACAGCACACAAATACAGGTCCTGCTTCCTGGAGAGGTTGTGCTAATTTGCAATATTCCATCTCCCAGCTCCCATCCCAAGCCTACCTATCCTCTCCTGCCCTGACCCTTCTCTGACCAGTACAATCCACACCAATGCTCTCCAGACCAAGAGCTCTCAAACCCTCATGTGTTACAGGTCATACAGATTCCTGGGTCCCACCCTTAGAGATTCTGACTCAGTAGGTTAGGCTGGGTTCTAAGAATTTGCATTTCAAACAAGTCCCCAGCTAATGCAGATGCTGCCAGGCCATGAACCTCACCTGGGAGGCACTGGCCTTGACTCTGGTAGGACTCTTATCATACAACACAAACTTGGTTACTTGTTCTGTTACCCCATCCTGGTTCCCAGCCATCTCCCTGCTTCCCTCCCCATCTTCAGAACCCCTATCCCCCAAAACCCAGAATCAAACCCAATCACAGTTTGTGACTGGTGCTCTGACTATAACAGCCTCCTGTCTTTGTTCTGGGCATAGCATACCTGCCTTGTGTGCCCCAGTTCTTATAAATGGGCCTCTCTCTCAGCCACCATTCTCTATTTCTTATTCTAACACCCTTCTACTCCAAATTTCATGTAAAGTTGGGGCCTTTCTTCCTTTGGCTAAGACTCCTCCCTGGGAGTTCACTCATTCAGTCCTGAATGCCCAAGTAGCACCTACAGGACTTATACCTGCTGACCCACTTTCCTGATGCCTGGTATCTGCCTGCTCTGCCATCCATGTCTCACCTAACCCAGATTCCCCATCGCTGAGCTGTTTCTGCCAGGTGCAGTGCTGAGCACATATTCTTGTTCCTCTTCCTCACTGGAGCAGTTTGTTTGGAAGCTGAGCTCAGATTGTCTTAACTTTAGAAAGAGGAATCACCTGCCATGTTGAGCTCCCTTTTCAGCACCTGGAACTGGGACAGTTCCCAAGAAGAGGCAAGTCCTAGATGATGTCCACTTTTCCCTGGCTATAAAAAGCAGGCCATGCCGCTTACTGAGATAAGGTAGTTTGTCTTATATTCTGTTTTTTTTTCCCTGCAATGAATCCTTGCTGATTTAAGTATGGAAGTTGGGACCTATGAAGTGTACATGTCAGCATCATTAGCCTGTACTCTCTAGGTGGTCTTAAATGCTTAAAACATTAAGCAACAAATAATTTGAGTCCTTGCCTTGTTGGCACCTGAAAATATATCATCCAATTTGGGAAGCAGAATACCTTTTAATGTCCCCTCCAGCACCCAACATGGGGGGGTTCTCACAGAATAGGCACTCCACAACTATTGAATGAGCAAATGAACAAATGGATGAAGGTGGCCAGTGGGGTTGTTCTCTCAGCTCTCCTTCATGGCGTGGTGTCTGTGTCAGTGTACTCAGCCAGAAAGAAAACACTTCCGATCTGCAGAAGCTGAGAGAATACCTCCAGGCCAGACTTCCAACGAATTCCCAGCACAAAATTGGACCTGTGCATTCAGATGAATTGTTGCTTGACGACTCCAATTACACCAGCACAGTGGTTCTCAGGTTTTGTTCAGGACACGGATGTCTTTAACAGAAAAGGCTGTACTGTAGTCCCTCCCACCCCTACCCAGGCCTCCTCTCTTCCCTCCCCCTAGGTCATCTCAAAAATAAACCCTCCCTCTTGTCCATGTAGAGGGTGTCCCTGTAGAGGCCAGCCATGCTACAGTGCATTTTCAGCACTGAACCCCCAGCCAGGCCAGCTATCTAAGTAGGTGGGACCCACAGCTGCACATGCTCATGCATACATGATTTTTTTTTTTGCAGATGGAGTCTTGTTGTCACCCAGGCTGGAGTGGAGTCATGCAATCTCGGCTCACTGCAACGTCCACCTCCCAGGTTCAAGTGATTCTCCTGCCTCAGCCTCCTAAGTAGCTAGGATTACAGGCATGTGTCACCATGCCCAGCTAATTTTTGTGTTTTTACTAAACATGGGGGTTTCACCATGTTGGCCAGGCTGGTCTCAAACCCTGAGCTCAGGTGGTCCGCCTGCCTTGGCCTCCCAAAGTGTTGGGATTACAGGTGTGAGCCACCATGCCTGGCCCAACATTCATGATTTTAAAGCATCTCTATGTTACCTGTAACTCCCTTGTCATCATTCCTTGGGGTAGGCCTCCAGAAAAATAAAAAATACTAACTGGGGAAGGTAATCCAAGAACACATTAACCACCCAGGCTCAAGCATGTTCATCAAATCAGTAAGCCTGTTCTCCAGCAGACACCTGAGGGGGTGGGACAAAGAAGAGGTAGGCATGAGTTACTTCTGCAAGAGCAGGTCTCGGTATGATATCACATTAAGCGGCTTGTGTTCTCTGCCTCGGTTGCTGCATAAATACCACCAGAGCTCTGGGAGGACAGGCACGAGGCAGCAGGTATGCTGAGAGGTTTACAAGGTTCTCTGCAGGGGCTGGGCAGGGGCAGAGACACAAGGAATGGTTTGCAAAAAGCAAAGACTTCAGGATTCAAGGCGACTTATGAAGACACGCCGTTGGCTGAGTTTTCTTGCTACCAAGCCTTCTCAGTTCTCGGTGGGGGGTGGTTTCTTGCTAGTGAAGACCCCCATGGATGCCAGTCTTGCAAGCAAGAGGCAGCTAACTACAGATTGCACACAGTAAGAGCCTCACACTGGCTGAGCTCCAATGCGGACGTGGGAGAAGGAAAATGGCTGATGCTGCAGGGGACCTAAGCTTCTACTGTCTGGGATGTTTACCTCATTAGGCTGTTTTACATAACATCAGCCAAAAAAAAAAAAAAAGAAAGAAAAAATAGCTGGAGGGACCCTATTGGAGTTCAGACCCGGATTCTGAGCCCTCGCCCTTGGATTCCTCTAAGGTCTGAGATAGGACATCTAGGCAGCCCCTCACAATTGCCTAAGTTACCTCATCTGCAAAGGAGCCACAGCAACATGGGAGGGGCTCCTGGGAGAAAATGCCGAGTCGCCCTCTGAGCAGCATTGCAGCCAATTGAACAAAAAGAGATGCTTACTGTTGTTATTACTGTTAGTTTCATCTCAAGCCTTTGGTCCACAGCATTCATCTTCTCATAACAAGGATGGCTGCAGGAGGAGGGACCAGGAGACCAGGCAGCTTCTAGGCTGAGAATACCAGAGAGGTCTGAGTGGTAGGCAAGTCCAGAAGGTGGCCATTCTACATTGTAGCAGGCTGGGCTAGGACTGGCCAGGTCAGTCCATCGGGAAAGGGAAGGCAGGTGCCATCAGGCAAAGAGCCAACATAAGTCCAAGGTGAGAAGGTCGATACCAGTGGGGAGGGCAGGACCTAGTGTGGCTAGAGAGAATCTAGACAGCATCAGGGACCCTGGGGTTAAGGGGCAGGACCCTCTAATTCTGGAAAGGGAGAGGGTGAGGAAGAGGGCATGGGAGAGGCCAAGTGAGGGTGGCCAGGTAGGGCTTGGCCACAAAGAATAAGTTAAGAGTCCTGCCCTAAGATCCACACCAGAGCAATAGGACATGCTGGGCTTCACACCATACCCTGGCCTGGGGTCAGGACTGGTCCCCCAAGACTGAGCCAACCCATAGGCAGGGGTAACAGATCAAGAGTTGTAGGGACAGGGAGCCAAGTGTGTCATGCAGGTGTCTGCAGTAAGTGAGGCAGTTCTGGATTTTTATTTCTTGTCCCTCCTAGTGATGTGGACACTAAAATGTCCCTGCTCATCCACAAAGTCTTGGTCTCCTGCCTCACTTCCTCCATCCTCACTGCTCCCTCCCTCCTCTTCTCCTCTCTTCTCCCTCCCTCTGCTGGCCAGGCTGTACTCTGTTTCCAGATGGCTCCTTGGCACGGATATTCTCTGCCCCAGGGGTGCAAGGATTCTCCGTGCAGGTGAAGGCGAAGACCCCCAGCGCTGTAGATGCAGAGCCTGTTCTTCCTGGTCCTGGTACGGTCTCAGCTTGCCTGAGGCAACAGCCACAGGGCCGACAAGTGAGCTCATGTCTGTGTGTCTGCAGAGTAGGGAGCAGAGAATTCCAGGAGGAAAATCGTCTCTTGTTCTTTCCCTCCCTGGCCAGCTGGAAATGTGCTGTGTGACTATCCAATCTAATTAGTTGAACCCTCAGTCTTGAAAGAAGAAAGCTTCAAAAAAACACCTCTGGCTTTCTTGGCTCTCAGCATCTTGAAAGACAAGCAAGAGCATCTGATTGCAGGAAAGTAGAGCCCAGCTCCTCAACTCTCATTGCCAGGGGCAATCCACTGGAAGCAAAATCCTCCATCTTGAAAACGCCAAGGGGAATGATAACGTCCAAGCTCGCGTCCCAGTGACTCCGCATCTCAGGGCTCTGACCCTGAGGGAACGTTAGTAACAACTGCCCACAGAGGCCCTGCCCAGCAAATCAGCCGATCAAGTGGCAAAGAAGACCCCCTTCTAATACCTTCCCTCAGTGGGTGTCTGCCCTGCAACCTCAGGCAGGCTCTGCTGCTGCGCCCTCTGCCAGCCTCCCTAGGGTCCTTGCCTAGGGCAGCCAACGCCCAGCTCATGCCATCCCTGTTCCTTCCTGGGATGAACACACTCACCTCTCAGTGATGTCTTCCCATCCTCTGCTTTCTCAGCCTCCTTCCTCTGCCAGAGCCCACCCTGGCTGCCCAGGTCCTGTCGCAGCCCCCCTCCCCCCGCCCCGCTCCCTATCACCTACCTCCCCTTGCTGTGGCTGGGCAAGGCCTGGACTCCACCTGTGCTGAAAGGGCAATGCCAGAGGGGAGCCTGCAGCAGGGAGAACAAGGGCAGAGCTGTTGGGGATGACCTCAGAGGCTCCTGGGGGTTGTGCGAGGACACCAATCTCTCCAAAGGAGTGATGCCTCCATAGGCTGAACTGCGGGATATGAAAAGCCTATAGGGACGTATTCTAGTGAGAGGGTGAAGCAGCTCCATTTAAAATGTCACTGGTTCCCCTGACTGTGTCAATCAGATTCTGTCACATTTAAAACATAAACCAGACAGCCCGCCGGGGAGCAGCACCAGCCCAGCTCATCTCCTGCAGCTGCCTGTCCCCTCCTCACTGGCCAGTGACACTTGCCTGTCCTGCTTTGTCCTAGAGGCAGCCAGAGGATCTGGGTCAAGCATGCGGCTCACCCTTGGAGCCCCCAGAGGCAGGACAAATGCTGTTCTACCCCACTCAGCACTGTACCCCAGGGCACTGCGCTGCACTGCAGCCCCTCCCAGGGCCGCTGACAGTGGGTGGGTGGGAAGGCGGACAGGCTGCACCAGGTCTGGGTGGACTGATGGTACGGATCCCAACTCTAGAAGGAATTCTGCCTTTTCCCAGGGTGAGCAGGAGAACAGGCACCCACAGTACCCACCAGCAATCACCTACCAAGCCAGAGTGAGAACCTGGTCACCAGTTCACCCACACAACTCAGCATTTGAACCTCATCTACAAAGTTCACCCCTCTTCCCCACCACACACATACCACACACACACACACACACACACACACACACACACACACACACAGGCTTCTCCTCTGGCCTTTACTCCCTACAGAATTTATTCTCTCTCTACAATTAGATTTGTAAGCCTAGTGGCCTCCAGAATCTTCTATCCCTTTACCAGCTGTCACCTGACTATAAGGTATAGGAGTGTACACCCCAGCAGTTAAGCCTCTCATTGGTAGGCTTAACTTTTCAAAACCACAATGGAGTTTTAAACCTAATTGTGCCTTTTCCTACTTGAAAATTTTATTTCCATATCAATGGTTGATGATGAGGCCACATGCAAATTCTTGATGAAAAGTATATCACTCAGGCAAGGCACAGTGGCTGACACCTGTAATCCCAACACTCTGAAAGGCAGAGACAGATGGATCACTTGAGGCCAGGAGTTCAAGACTAGCCTGGCCAACATGGAAAAATCTGGTCGCTACTGAAAATACAAAAATTAGCCAGGCATGATGGCACATGCCTATAATCCCAGCTCCTACCAGTCTGGGCAACAGAGCAAGACTCTGTCTCAAAAAAATAAAAATAAAAAGAAGAAACAAAGAAAAGTATATAATTCAAGTTTAACCAAAGTTGAAATATTTGTCAGAAAGTGTTTCAGGAAAAAAAAAAATCACATTTCTTTCCTTTGGCAAAAATTATCTAGCAGGAAAAAATACAGAATACAAGATTTTATGGTCA
This sequence comes from Cebus imitator, assembly GCF_001604975.1. Taxonomy (NCBI): domain Eukaryota; kingdom Metazoa; phylum Chordata; class Mammalia; order Primates; family Cebidae; genus Cebus; species Cebus imitator. Next base: position 2,407,971 of record NW_016107575.1, on the reverse strand, counting down.
AATTACAAAACAATAACCAGGCGGGACACAGTGGCTCATGCCTGTAATCCCAGTACTTTGGGAGGCCAAGGCAGGTGGATCACCTGTGGTCAAGAATTTGAGACAAAAGCCTTGACTACACGGTGAAACCCTGTATCTACTAAAAACACAAAAATTAGCTGGGCATGTTGGCACGCGCCTATAGTCCCAGCTACTCAGCTACTCAGGAGGCTGAGGCAGGAGAATGGCTTGAACCCGGGAGGCAGAGTTGCAGTGAGCCAAAACTGTGCCGCTGCACTCCAGCCTGGGCAATAGAATAAGACTCCATTTCAAAATATATAAATAAATAACCAATCTAGGATAAAATGAATTAATTTGATCCCACTTAAAAGTATTAAAGAGTGCAGGACTCTCAAACCAAATAAAAAAATCAGACTGTGATTTTTTTTTTTTCATTTCCAGTGTTTGATCAGGAGTTTGCTAATATTTAATCATTTCTGCTTTATTTCAAAGGGAATTTGTGTGCCTACTTCCCACCTAATGTCATCAATATCTGACCTCTGAAAATTAAAATCGACACTTCCTATGCTTCCCCTCTTGCCAGCATTCCCAATTACACTTAGGACCAAATTCAGCTGTGGCAGATGCTCACCTGCCCTATGGCTAAAAATAGCTGTCATCGATGTCAGAAATGGCAAATGTTCCCTCTCTCTGCTTAACGGCCCATTAGGCGGCTTTGTGAAAGAGGCAGATGAATCCCTCACCAAAAGGTGGCCTCAACTTCACCCACACCAAGTGCCCGAGACCTTTTCATGTATCAGTCTTTGAGATGGCTTTTATCAGTTAAAAATAGATCTGTCACCCCAATTCACAGCATAGGCTGCACACTAGATTTTGCAGAACCCAACAGCACTACGGTTTGGGAATAAGAGCCTGGAGACATGCAGGGCTCAAAGAAGACCCCACAAACCTTGGCGTTATCCTCTCCTCTCTGTCTTTGCCAATGCCTTGTGACATGTTTCCAGCGATGCCTCCCTAGGTAATCTCTTTGAATTCTAGGTATCTGAAGTGTGTGCAGTCAAAAGAGTTCTACTAGATTTCCCTTGAAGTGGTATCTGTGAAATTTACACTAAAATAATTTTCCTTCTTGCTAAAAAACTTCCAAATTATCTTAACTGCTTAAAGCGATTCTGCTATATTGTAATTATCACATTGCCTTGTAATTACTTGGATTATGAATGTCTCTACCCATCCCCTACCCTCCTCCACCCCCAAACTTGAGCTCCTTAAAGAGCCCTCTGTGGCCTCGGTATCCACTGACACAAAAAGAAACAGGGTAACTTTGGTTAAATTGAGTTAATTTGAATTGAAGCTGTTATGTCAATAACTTCTTCCTTCTTAGATTCTGAATCCTATTATGAGCCCTGTAACTTAAGTTAGATTTCAGTGGTTAATCAACAGGATTTATCAATCTTGAACATCCCTTCTAGGCTCCTAAGAAGAAACTACATTAGACCAATACATTGTGGGAAATAAGGAGTCATTGTATATTTCTACATGTTAATCCTTACATGTGTATCTCCAAAAGCAAATTGATAACCCCGATGCCTAGTGTCTCTAAGGCAAATATAACACTGAAATTAAATATGTGGCATGCTTAGCTCAAGGCCAGCATGTGGGAACCCTCTTTGAACATTAGCTCTCTGTCCCCATGTGCTGGTTACAGTCTCTAGTAATGGATAAAGCTTGTAGGGGAAACAGTCTGCTGAATGCTTTCTCATCCCTTGGTACCTGCTCTATCATTTCAGGCCAGGGGTATTTAGTGACAATCATCTGGACACACAGCCACAGTATATTTCTTGAAACCAATGAATGATTTTTCTGTTTGATTTTACTTGTCTCTTTCACCTCCCATTCCTACTCCCAGTTGTGGCGCTTTAATTAAAGCCAATCCCAAAAGTAGAATACACCTTCTGGGCCTAATCCACCCAAAAGATAACTAGGCTCCAAGAAGGGGAAGAGAGATGTTTCCCACCTAGAGATCTATCATTTTCAAAGTTTACCAATTAAGGGATCCTTACTATTAGGAAACAATAAAAGACACTTCCTTCACATATAAATGTCAACCGAATCTAAACCTTTCAAAATCTGGTGAAAAAAGATGGACTATGAATGCACGACAAATCAACAGAGGCAGCATGAACTTGCTGACAGTAAGAATGTGTCAGCTTGAAGAACTGTGCCCGCAGGAAGGAGAGCTCTCCCGCCACAGACAGGCAGTGTATCCCAATGGAGCAGAAAAGTAAAAATAGCCAACAAACTCTGTTTGCTCATTAAGTCACCCTGTCGTTGTCATTTAAGTCTCTGAGGATCCCTGGCCAAGAAATGCCCTAACGAATGCATGCAGATATTCTGACCTTTGCCAAGGAATTGCACATGAACCAGGGTTCCAAAACCTATCACTTGAGGGTAAACAGTAGCTTTTAAGACCAGATCCTACTTCTCAGTGACCCATCCAGACGCAAATCTCCAAGGTGATGCATCCTGCAACCACCAGCTGGTCTCAACCTTTACAAATGCAACCCAAGGGACTAACAGGTTACCACAATAATATTCCAAGCAACTTGGAGACAGGCTGGAATTATTAATAAATCCCAAGAGTTGGTTAAGTCAGGTAGGTGAAATCTTACGTACCTACCAGGGTAGTGAAATAAGATAACTAGACAATGGCTACTTGTTTCTGAAGTTTCAATAGTTGGCTCTTTCTTTGATTTTAGAAACAAACTCCCCAAATTTACAATGCAATCAAAACCAACTGAGGCAATTCTGACCCAAAGATATTGGCACTTTACGGAACCATCTCAATGTTCTGAGACCATCCACAGATCCCAGAAGGAGGCATAATCCAACCCTCCAATTCCTCTAAAGGAGACAATCACAGTCACCAAGACTCAGGTGCACTTACGTAGGGCATGCCACTCATCCTGACGGATGGTCTTCGTGATGTTGAAGGTGAGGTTCCTGGGGATGGTTGCTGAGGAGTAGTGGTATTTGATGTACGTGCATCGCTCAATTTCTCCTGAAAAAGAGAGACAGGAAATGAAATGTTAAGGAAGAAGCAACCACATCTGGAATAGCTCTGGAATTAATTTTCCCATCCTGGGGAAGAAGACTTGTTTGATATTGGGCCTGGTGACAACTACAGAAAGGCAATACCTTCACTCAAAAAGAGCAATAGAGTAAAACTACAATCAAATAGCATCGATTTAGATGGAAAAATACATCTCTGGGATCACGCAGAGGTGGGAAGAACCAGTGTTTAGGCTGACAGCAGCTTGTCTAACATTACCAAGAAAATCAACTTTCAAGTCAAGAGAGAAAGTTTGGCATCAAAACACATCGTTTCCAACCAGGGACCAGCAGAGAACAGGATTTGTTAAGCCTTAATGATACCATTTGTGCTTTGAGCACACACAATTTTCTGGAATAGTGAGCTGGGGGATTGTGAGGGGGCCTCCGTCCTCCCAACCTCACCTCTGAACACAAAGCACTCAGATAAATCTGTGACTCTTTGAGCTAGTCTCCAGATTTCTTGAACAAAACTTAGATTTCTTAACAGACTCAACACCAGTCAAAGCATGCTTTACTAGTCAATTGTCAAAATGTTTTTGGCAGAGATTCTGAAAGTATGGTCCCAAGGCCGGCAACATCAGCATTCCCTAAGAACTTGCAACAAACGCAACTTCTCAGGCTCTCAACCCCAGACCTGCTGAGTCAAACTAGGAAGTAGAGCCTGGCAATCTGAATTTAAATAATCCCTCCAGGAATTTTATTACAAACTTAAGTTTGAGAACCGCTGGTTCAGAGAAGCTAACAGAATTGCCAATGCGTTAATGCATAAATCCACACTGTTTGCCAATTCCAAAAGGAAGGCACCACGGGGAGCTCTTCCCCCATTACTTTTGGTTTCTTGCAGCTATTTCTATTGACACTTGCTCATCTGGGGGATATAAAGACTCAATGTCAGTGCATTCTGAAGAATCAGGAAAGGGGCGATTTTTAAAGGCGAGGGGTTTTAAATTTTGGTTTTGTGCCTGAATGGATTTTGATGGTAATCCATTTTGCACCCCACTGATTTTCAATTTATAAGTGGTGGCACATGATTGAATTGTTTGACCCCCTGGCCCACTGTCAGCAGGGAACCTGGCAATTGGTGAAGTGCAATTAGACAGTGCCTCATGAAACTGATGCCTTATTATAAATCATATCTGGACAACTGCCCAGGTGCCAGTTATTGGCGGGCGCTCCTCCAATGAGACTGACGATGTCCAAGAGGCACGTTCTAGAGAGTGGTAGGTGCTCTTCCTGTGTCTTCAATTTTTCAACTTTTCTGCCTCTTTTCCTTTAGCCCACAAACATCCTGAAGCCTCTCACATGCCCCCAGCATTCCCCCTAAGCACGCCTCCTCCTCTTACCTTCATCCTGTCATCTTCCTTCCTTAACTTGCAAAACTTGTTGAAAAAGGAGTCTACCAGACAGTCTCCACTTCCCCATTCACATTCACACCTCCAACCCCACACGTTCTAATTTCCATAACAATTTCCATTAATAGCATCACCTCCCCTCCAGTCTACATCATAAATCCTGCAGTCATTGTGAATGCTGCCTCCTCCTCAAGGCGGCCCCTCCTTCCTGACAGCTAGCTGGTCGCCAAATTCTGCCAGTTCTACTTGAGAAATGTCCCAGGAGTCCAGGCCCTACTCTCTGTCTCCTCTCCTCCTGTAGTAGTCGTCCTGATACAATGACTATCTCAACCAGTAACCACATTACTAAAGGATTTACGAGATAGGAGGGACTCGGCAAGGCTCTGGAGACCACTGGTTTCCAGCTTTATTCATGCTATGGCGCACACACAGAAGATGTTTACAAGGCACCCTGGAGTGAAGAGATGATGCTGCCCATGGCTCTGTCCAGGCTTCTAGGGTGCTGAAGGGACCAAGGTTTCCAACACACCTGGAACCTATTTATGGGTTCTGGACTTGGTCCACCAGCAGGAAATGCCATTATGGATACCAACTCATTTAATCATTCAGTCCATTGTACAACCAAATTAAGTAGGCATTATCATCCTCATCCCTATTTTTTAACGAAAAAGTGGAGGCATGAGAAGATTAAATGACTCACCCAAGGAAGTAGCAGTGCCAAGATCAGAACCCAGGACCAGAGAGTCTCCTCTACCAGGCCACCCTCCCATGTGGAGTGTATTCCATAAAGGAAAGGAAAATATGATAATGTCACACTCCGTCCACAGGCCCTCCGTTGGCCTTCTTATACACAAGATAAACCCCACATTCCTCAGGCATCAAGTCCCAGCTCCCCTCAGGCCCCAGCCTTCACATGCCCCAGGCTCCAGCCAGGGGAACCTCCCCACCTTACCCTGAAGATGCCATATTCACTCCTGACTTGGCATCTATTCTCCTCCCTGCCTTGCTTTTCTTTAGGGTGAGCCAACACCTACTCATCCTAAGAGACGGCTCAAACAGCAGCTCCTTGGCAGAGCCCTCCTGGCATCTAGAATGGCACTCCAGCAGCAGGTGTTTCACCAGCAGCTTCCCTGCTCTCCTCCCCGCTCCCCTGTGCTTCCGTCCTTCCTGCAGCAAACACACTCCTGCACTGTGATTTATCTGTTTACACGCCTCACTCCCCCACTAGATTATGAGTTTCTCAAGGGCAGGGATGTTGTCTTATTCATTCATCTTTATCTTCCCAGCCCCTAGCACAAGGTAAGCACCAATAACATGTGCTTTGAGGAAAGGAATGAGTAATATGAGGTGTTCTTTGTAAGACTGCAGTGGGCAAAGAATCCAACTGCTTTTATTACATGCAAGGAATTAAAATAATTGAGGCAAATTAGAATCTAATGAATTAAAGGAGGCGATTGTTGCAGAACTGTGTATCTATAGCAAACGCCTCCTCCCTGCCTGGACAATACAAGGAGAGGCTTATTAATCACAGTGAGGTAGAAGAAATCTGTATATGGTCACAGAACACTGTCTCAATGTACTTGGTAAATGTAACCCCAGGGGCAACCAGGTCAATGATTTGGGGGGAAAAAAGGAATAAAAGAAAGAGGAAAGGAAGATATAAAGGTAGAATGTTGTAACAAGAATACCATCATGCCTTGGACATGTGCAGTCGGGCAGGTTGTGTCCTGCATAAGGGCACTTCCCAGGGATATGTGGACACTGAAACCCAACTGCTGCTCTGCTGGCCAAGCCTTGCACCCCGGTCAGGGGTGTTGGAGGCTCACCCTGCCAAAAGGGCTGCCTTTGTCTCATTTGCACAATGGTGCCTTCTGAGGTAGCAGCTGCCGTACCTGCAATAATTTCAAGATTCAACAAAACAGCTCCAAGACCCAGGCTTGGAACACAAAACCAGGTCCCACTGGGGATGGCCAGATTGGTGACTCACTCTTGTGTGAGAAAAATATCTGATTTCTTAGCTCAGGTCAGATTCTCTCAGCCTCAACACAAACTCAACAAGTTGCCACTGGTTCCAGGCAGGCTGGAGCCAGCTCCCTTAACCTCCTTCAACCGTAGCCCACCCAGCCAGAGAGGGAAGAGGCCCTTGACATTCAGCAAGAGCAAAAAGCCAACCCACGGGCACTGCAGGTGACTGGCCGGGGAGCCTGCCTGGAGCAGCCACAACTGCCCCGCTGGAGGCCCTCGCTATTTGCTTTGCCTCTGGGATTGCAAGCATCCTGCCTCTGACGGCAATTAAATTTGAAAGATTCAAATATTGCCTGAAAAGAAAAGCAAAATATTTATCCATGTGCCTGTAGGTCCTGTCAGTGTGCTGGGCTTTTGTATATACAGGAACCATCTGGGCACTAAATATGTACGCTCAGAATGTGGGCTTCCTAATACAAACAAGTTTTCCTGCAGCACCCGGTACAGAGGGGCTACCTGGAAGGCAATGGAGAAGTCCATGGCCTCACCGGGAAGGAAGGACAAACCCCCCTGCACCAAACTCCTGCATTCTAGCCCCGAGTCTCCGTTCTCCCTCCAGAAGCCTCAGGTAGGGGAGGACTGGCTGGTAGGGACTCCATGGGTGGCTCCTTCCTGTGGCCCCTGTGGGGGACTTAGTTAGTTAGTTAGTTAAAAGAGACTAGTCTCACTATGTCACCCAGGCTGGAATGCAGTGGCATAGTCAGAGCTTAACTATGCTTGGAACTCCTGGCCCAAGTGATTCTCCCACCTCAGCCTCTGCAATAGCTGAGACTACAGGCACATGCCACCATGTCCAGTTAATTTTTTTTTTATTTTTAGTAGAGATGGGGTCTCACTATATTTCCCAGGCTGGTCTCAAACTCTTGGGCTCAAGCGATCTGCCCACCTCAGTCTTCTAAATTGCTGAGATTACAGGCATGAGTCACTGTGCCCAGCCTTTTCTTATGTTCTGTAGTGATGGGAGTCTCACTGTGTTGCTCAGACTGGTCTTAGATTCCTGTGCTCAAGTGATCCTTCCACCTCTGCCTCTCAAAGTGCTAAGATTACAGGCGTGAGCCACTACCCCTGGCCTGGCGGGACACTTTAAACCCTCAGTCACGCTCTGCCTTTGGAGCTAGTGACCCCTCCTGCCCGTATGTCAGGGTCATAGCAAGACACAGGTAATTAAGGAGAGTTTCAAAAAAGGACAGTTTAACCCAGCAGCAAAAGAACAACCTGACTAAAAAAACGGGGAAAGGATTTGAACAGACATTTCTCCAAAGGCAATTACATTCAAATGTCCAGCAGGAAACGTTGCCCACTATCACTAATCATCAGGGAAATGTAAATTGAAACCACAAGGAGATGTTACCTCATACTTGTCAGGATGGCTATTACCAAAATAAATAAATAATACTGTCGAGGAGGTGGAGAAAGCAAAACCCTTGCATACTACTGGTGGGAATGTAAATCAGTTACAGCCACGATGGGACTCAGTGTGGGGGTTATTCAAAAAATTACGAATGATCCAGCAATCCTACTTCTGGGCCAAATCCAAAACAATTGGAATCACTATCTCAAAGAGATATCTGCACTCCCATGTTCATTGCAGCATTATTCACAACAGCCAAAGCATACAGGCAACCTAAACGTCCATCAGCAGACAAAGGATAAGGGAAACATGGTATCCACGCAATATTCAATGTTGCATCCCTACAATGCCATATAATCGGTCTTGAAAAAGAAGAGAAGCTTGCAGCATGCAACAACCATAGAGTAACCTAGACATTATGCTAAGTGAACAAGCCAGTCATAGAAAGGAAAATACTGCCTGACTTCACTGGCATGAATTCTCTAAAATAGTCAAGCTCATAGACACAGAGGGGTAGTTTTCAGGGGCTGGGGTGTGGGAGAAATGGGGAGATGTCATTCAACAGATACAAAGTTTCAGTTGTGCAAGATAAATAAGAGATTTGCTGTATAACATTGTGCCTATGGTTAATAATACTATCATACACTCGAAACTATCTTAAAAGGGTGGATCTCATGTTAAAGGTCCTCACCACAATAGCAACAAAACAGGGAGGGTGATTTACAAAGCTAAGCACAGAGTATGAAGAGACCAGCAAAGGATGGTGCAAGGGACACCGGGCTGGCAGCAGGAGCAGCTGGTATGACCCCAAGGCCTGGAAGGACAGAGAAGGGAGCTGTCACCAGGACCTGGCAAGGGTGGCCATATGGACAGAGATGATGCAGCCTTTGGCGGAGAGTCACAGCCAACCTGTGGCGAGGCGGCAGAGAAGAAACATTCAGCCTCTCACTGCTCCCTTTAATCTCTCATCAGAACCCCCCTTCCCAGCAGCAGAACCCGAACTAGAAGCCGGAGGGTAAGTCAGCCTCCAGGAGCTCAGAGCAGGTGCAGAAGGCAGAGGCTGGATTGGACGCGCAGACAAAACATCCAGCTCACTCCTCTCCTCTCTTTCTCCAGGACTCTTCCCCTCACATCTCCCTTCTCCCACCCCCTTCCAAAAGCATCACTGTAGCTCCCACTTAGTCCAATGCTACCACATTCTTCCTTCCCAGAGCTCCATGGCGGCAAAGGGAGACATGGGGAACAATGAACGAGGAGAGACTGTCCATTACTTCTTCTCCATCTCAAGTCTTCTAAGACCCAAGCATAGCTTCACAACTCACATCGAGTATTAAAGAGTGGTCCCTGCACGTAGTAAGTGCTCAGTAAATATTATTCTTAACAGTTGCTGTCCTAAGACTACTTTAAGGGGACATGAACACAGAAACTCAGAAATAATATTACTGAACTGTTTGCATCATGCTATAAACACAGACCTATGTCTATCAAGTATAAATTTTCACACGCAATAGCCCCAGGAGGCTGGTGGAGCAAGAGCTCTGAGTGTACTGGATACGTGAGGAACAGAGACCAGGAAGAGAGGGTGCCAGAGATGGCACAGAAACTGCGTGCAGTGACACTGAATTCTGAAGTCTGGTCACACATACAGCAATGCCAGAAGGCAGTTTTTCTCCCACATGTATCAGCTCTCAGCAATCCAGGTTTCCTAAGTGCTGTCAAAAGAGTCCATCACTCAAGGGTAATACATATTAAGCAGAGCCCTTCTAGGCAGAGTGGTTTTAGAGGCAGTGCTGGGACCTAACTTCACCCCATCTAAAACTATCTTCCCTAAACAAGTGCTGTGGTACTAGAGAGCCATTCCTTTGGATTGAATATTGTTCTTCCGGACACCCGTTGTTAAAGCTCTTGTAAATAAGTCTGAAGGGGTAGCCCTGACTTGCACCTAAGTGTGAATGAGATCCCACATCCCCTTCCTCCAGATGGAGGGGCTCTCAGCTACAGAAGAGCTCAGCTTAGAGAGCAAAGATGCGGAGAAGGGATAAAGCATCCAAGGCTGCTCTCCAAAGGCAAGGCCCTACACTATCCACAACGGGGTGCCAGGGAAGCACTGGAATGTGGGCATTCTCTCCACCCATCACTTTAAAAGTGGCGAGATGGGATTGGAGTGTGATGGCCCAATGTATTTAGGAGAGGCTGGGTTAAACAAATTATAAAAGGCTCACTTGTTGTAGGACTTTAAGCATTTTTAATATACATTGTGACTCTACCAAAAAGGGACAGTTACAGCAGATTTTCCCAGACTCCTTTAATCCCAAATCCTTTTTTATTCAAAGAACAGTTTCCAGCACCAGACAGAGTTTATAAAAATCAGAAACCAGGCCAAATGTGGTGGCTCAGCCTGTAATCCCAGGACTTTGGGAGGCCAAAATGGAAGGATCACTTGAGGCCAGGACTTCAAGACCAGCCTGGGCAATATAGTGAGACCTTGACTGCATTTAAAAAAAAAAAAAAACTGTTTTAAATTAGCCAAGCGTGGTGTTATACAACTGTGGTCTTAGCTACTCAAGAGGCTGGGATGGGAGAATTGCCCAAGCTCAAGAATTTGAGGCTTCAGTGAGCTGTGATCACACCACCATACTCTAGCCTGGGTGACAGAGCAAGATACTGTCTCAAAAAAAAAAAAAAAAAAAAGTCAGAAGCCATTTCTTTTGTTTACATTCTACTTCAGAGCCAGGCACAGCAATGGGCACATAGGAAACCTTCAATTATATTTGGATGAGTGAAAAATAGATATCGGGTCTGCTTTGATCTACTAGGTAAATTAAGTAATGGCTCCAAGTGTCTGCTGTTCTCTTCTCCAAAGCCATATCTGAGAGCCACTGGCAAAGCCATACCAGGTTTGAATGCCTACCCCCAAGCTGTGTTTACACAATGCCTTAAAATGACTCTGGCATCTCTGTGGACAGAACTAGTGCAATCGCCCTCAGTGCCACGTCCCCTCCGCCCACCTCTCATTCCAGCTCCAGCTGCAGTGGATGCTCCTGGGCAAGCTGATAGTGCCCACAGCAAGCACCCCTGCCCTCCCTGCCTCCACTCCCTCCCAACCCCACTGAGCCCACCCTGAGCAACTGCAGGAGCGCAGCCCTCGGCCAAGGGGGTGACAGGCAGAGAGCAACAACCCCGTCCTTTGGGAGAGTAATTATGAGATGCTTTCTGCACAGTTCCTCAGAGGGTCCCCTGGAATGGAACCTGGCACTCATAGTAGTAACCAGCTCAACCCCGCCCTCTTGACTGGTTTCTCTCGCTTTCTAGTCTGATGCTTCCAGCTCTGCCCACCTGCTTCCCTCAGAGACTCTGTCACAAGCTCTACTTTTAGGAGGACCCAAACTAAGAACAATGACCTAGAGGAGTGTAGTGGACATGATTTACATGCTTGAAAGAGAACTAGTACAATTTAGTCTTGAGGTTACTTTGAAAGGTCCTATGGGCACTGTTGGATAAGGCAGGCTTTCTCTTCATTTACTGTTCCCCTGAGGCCCTTTCCTCTCTGGGTATTCACCCATCTACAGGCACAGGATGGACCCTAGTAGTCCAGAACACACTGCTGGACCACTTCTGAGAGTCCACATGTTTCCTTCATCCCAGAGTTCCTTTTTTTAAAACAAACAAACAAAAAATATATTCAATGCCTACCACATGCCAGAGGCTCTCATATTATCCCATGCCATCCTCATGACAGCCTCCAGGAGGGTGGCATTCTAGGACCAGCCCCGTTTGACTAAAGAGGCCTCCAGGCCTTCATCTGTGGCAGCCAGGGGAAAAGCTAGGATGCGGATTCTGGCCTCTCTAAGACAGGTCGGTGCTTTCCAGTGTGAGCGCAGCAGTTTCAGACACCATGGCTATAAGGATTCACTGTTGGGTGGAAGCTTTGTTGGGAACAAGGATTATTTTTGCAGCCACAGTGCCTTGTACATGGAAGAAACTCAGTACATCCACTGACGATGGAAGAAAGAAAGGGAAGGAGGAAAGGACGTCGTCCACGTCTCATATGTTGCTCAGCTTTCCACAGTGACAGCACCTGGAGTGTCCAGCCCATGTGGGGTCCCCCAGTGACACATGCTGGCCTCTGCCCACCACAGTGTCAGCCTTTAGGACTTGACAGCTGTCTTCCCCACTGGGCTGACAGTTCTTAGACTTTCTAGCTCGAGGCCTGGCTAATCCCCTGCACTTAATATACGGAAGATTAAATCAAAAGTAGAAAAAGCACATGGAAAAAACCACCAACAAAAAAAGACAAAACCAGTTAGAGCTTTAAGGCTCAGGCTTCATCTCCTCTTTAAAAAGCACTTTCTCAAAAAAGAAAAAATGTAAAATTACATCTTAGCAGGAAGATTTTTTTTTAGCATATTAGGAAGGCCATTTATCAGATGTATTAGCATGATCACATTGAATTCTTCAGAAGACCACAAGAGGCGAGAGAAGGAACACAGGAGTCTAAGGGCTTAAAGACTGGAGATTAAAAGGAAAACTTTGTCAGTGATGAAAGGGGCAGGAAGCAAACCAAGAACGTTCTGGAGTTTCAACGTGGGCAGACCATGCTGGTGGTTCCCATGGCCCCCACAGCCCTGTCCCCATACGGGGCAGAAATGGGAGGGGCAGAGAAGACACACCCTTGGCAACCTCCACTGAGACTGGCAATGTTGACAGGAGCTCTCCCTGTTTAAGAGGCAGCTCTTCACAAAAGCTTATTTCAAGAAATCTCCACACCCCAACTCCCCCACGTCTTCTCTTTAGCGCCTTCTGCTCCTCCCAGATGTTCTGAGCCCAAGGATTTGCAAGGCTTATAGCTGCTGCAGCCCCAGCCAGAAAGAAGGTTTTATTTTCTTCATACTGAGGAAAAGTGTTATCTACGTTTTTATTTTTAATGCTTTCAAATGCATTCCATTTTGTATGCTTTGGTGTTTTTTTTGTGCTGCCCTATCAATGTGGCCTTTTAACGTTGTTTTGTATGCACTGCATAGACTGAGTCGTAAATGTTTAATTTCTTTCCATTCTATGTTACATAAATGTTTGTTATGAGAGGTGCTCAGGGGACCCTCCTCATTACACACATGGAACTTTGTTTTCAAAACCTCTCACCCACCCGCCCACCCCACCCTTATGTTTCTGACCCCCTGACCCTGCCCTAAACACCTTCTGCTGGTTACTGTTACAACACAGTTATTATGTATGAATCATGTATCTCTAGCTATAGTAAAAGCTCTGAGATAGAGAAACTTGTGTTTTTCACCTTTGTAGTCCTGATGGTCAAAATGGTGCTTTGAGTACTGTTACTCATTTTAACAATAGCTTCTGTTTAATGAATACTTTCTATGTGTTAGGTACTGTACACAGAACCATTTTATTCATTTGCCTGTTTAATCCTAAAAGGTGCCTTATTATCCCCATTCGTAAATGAAGACTGAGAAGCTTAGAGAGGTATCCTTCTAGGTATCCTCAAAAGTGCATGGTGATTAGGTGACAGAGGTAGGATTCAAATCCACCTAACACACTCCTAAGCACGCCCTGCCACACATGTGAAAAGAACTTGGGAAAGACCAGCCTCTTCTGAAAGAAAGCAGGAGATCTTCCAAGGTTTTATATTGGAAACATATAAAGTAAAACTTTTCCATTTGCGGGGATTTTCAGCACCTACAGACTCTGCTGCTCTTATCAGAGTAAGACAAAATGTTTGCTTCCATTGCTCCCCTAACAAGCTGGAAAGAAGACAGCTCCACAGTAACACAGAGCACAGCAGTGGAGGAGAGCTAAAGAGTGCTTACTAGCCCGGCATCTGACTCTTAAGTCTCAGCCACATTCTTGTCCTCACTCCCAGGACAAGCCGCTTACCAGCAGGAGCCTTTGGACAAGGTCCTAGCCCTCTCAAAGCCTCTGTTTCATCATCTGCAGAATACTGGTAATAATAGCACACACCTCAGAAGACACATGAGGAATGGATGAGATAACCCTTGTAAAACCTGCTCCATGGTGAGCCTTCAATAACATCACCTTCCCATGCAACAGCCCATAAGTATTTAAAGACAATGCTCATGCCTCTCCCCAACCCCAAATCTCCCTTTCTTCCAGATGAACACTTCCAGGTTCCCCCAATCACACAGTCACAAAAAACACTGCCACGCTGGCCATCCTCCAGGTTCAGTTTGTGGTTGAGAATCACTCCCAGGGTCACACAGAGCACTGGGAACAGTCACTCCTGTGCACAGTCAGACCTGTGCAAACCCAGTAGGGCCACAGGCTCCCAGGTCTGCTGTCACAGCTCTGACCATGTGGCCTGGCCCCCTCTTAGCTTTGCGGGCTGCTGTGTGCTGGTGCTGTCACTTGAGGGGACAGCGTGGTTTCCTCCGACAAAGCTATTAGGCCAGCTCTCCCCATTCATGTGCTTGGGCAGCTGTCTTTCCTCATTTTTCAGTTTTTTGTTTTTTGTTTTGAAATGGGGTCTCACTCTATCACCCAGGCTGGAGTGCAGTGGCGTGATCTCAGCTCACTGCAACCTCTGCCTCCTGGGTTCAAGCAATTCTCTCGCCTCAGCCTCCCAAGTAGCTAGGACTATGGATACCCACACCACATCCGGCTAATTTTTTTTTTTTTTTTTTTTTGTATTTTTAGTAGAGATAGCTGGTCTCTACTCTTCAGCAGCAAGGCTGGTCTCAAACTCTTGACTTTGTGATCTGCCCGCCTCGGCCTCCCAAAGTGCTGGGATTATATAGGCATGAGCCACTGTGCCCGGCCTCAGTTTTTTAGATGTATATATTTTGGTTTGTTACCTCAGTGTAGGATCTTCTGCTTGTTTCAGCCCCTGAAAAAATTTTTGGATAGTGATTCTGTCATCCTACAAATTAGCAATTAGTCCCACATGCTGCATCAGCAGGCCATCCCCATCCTCGCCAAGCCATTGCTACAATCTTTCCACAGGGTGGTGTTGGAGGCAGAACTCCACCCGCGCACACACACAAAGCCTTGCTGTGACCTGAAATCATGCAGTTACGAGAAAGTGCTTTGGGTGCCATCGTTACACTGCCAGGAACCCAGCTCCCTGCCTCCACACGTTCCTGTTTTGTCCACCTGGTCGTCACGAGAGACCTTGCCCACATTGTTCATCCTATCAGTCTGTCTAAGAACTGTATCCAAAAAGGGAATGAGGTCAGCCTGGCATGGCTTGTTCACTCTGCCGGCATCACCGCTTTCTCACTGTGTGCTCACCCACCATCTGTTTAATAAGCCTTTTGGACGGTTTTCCAGGGCTCCCTCTAACGGGGCTGCTTGTCCATATTCACGGAATCCCCTGAGAGTGCTCTCTCTCTCTCATTGAAAATCTCGACACTGGTCACCTGCCTCCAGGCTCGCTGCACGTTGCATTCCAGGCTCCCTCAAGCCATCTTGCCTCCCCTGGCAGCCAGGACAGCCCCTCTAGAAAATGCACCTCTCAGGTCCTCCCTGTGCTTCTGCATCATTGGGTGGCCAGCACTCCAACTAAGAAATAAAAATGGGCCAGGCACCGTGGCTTACACCCATAATCCTAAAACTTTGGGAAGCCAAGGCGGGAGAATCACTTGAGCCCAGGAGTTCAAGACCAGCATGGGCAACATACTGAGCCCCTGTCTATGAAAAAAAATTTTTTTAATTAGCTAGGTATGGTGGCCTGCACCTGTCGTTTCAGCTACTCGGAGGCTGAAGCAAGAGGATCACTTGAGCCCAGGAGTTCATGGTTAAGGTGAGCTATGATTGCACCATGGCACTCCAGTCTAAGTGACAGAGCAAGACTCTGTCAGGAAGAAGAAGAAGAAGAAGAGAGAGAGAAAGCAAAGAAGAAAGGAAGAAAGAGAGAGAAGCAGCCTCCCCACTGGGGGACCACAAGGCACCTCCCCCACGACAGCTGATGGAGATCTTCCCCAAATTATGCCAGATGGCTTCCATTCCTCTGCCTTCTCATTGCATTTGCTAACCAGGTTCTTTTCATTCCTTTATCATGAGACTCTTTTCCTTCACAAAAGCACCTAGTAGATTGCTGTACTACTACTGGCAAAAACCGCAATTACTTTTGCACCATCCTATAACATTTCACAGTCCTCTGTTGTAAAGGTCACTTCATCTTCAGTGGTAGCTACAACTTTTTTATCCTAATTCCTTTTTTTCCTGGATTCTGAATGCCTTTGCCCCTTCTCTGTTGTTGTTGTTGTTGTTGTTTTTGCATATTTTAAATAAGACATTTTTAAATGTCATTACATCGTCGCTTCTTCACAAGAGGAAATAAAGAATGAGCTGTCACCGTCTGTGCCCCCCATGGCCCATCTTGCCTGCACATTTGTGGCTGCCTTTTCCCCAGTTTGCTCATGTATTTTCCAGCCTAAAACAGACTTCTTGGGAATGAATGAGAAGGTGAGGTATGGCTTTAGATTACCATCTGGGGTGTAGTAAATAATCTATCCCTTCTTCCCATCACATCCCTAATGACCTTTGGGAAAGTTCGGAGCCGCGGGCTGCCACTACCCTGCTTGCGGCCCCCACATGCCCGGTGCAGACACCAGGCTCAGCTCCTCCAGGCACAGGTTCAGCTGGTGGAAGAATCATCCATCTCCAGGCTCTGACAGACAAACGAGGCGAGAAGGAAACCAGATCTGGTTTTTCACTGGAAAACAATGAGCTCATGCTTTCTCTCTAGGGACCCAGGAAGTGGAGACAGATCTAGAGATGGGAGACAGTGATGGAGGCGGGCAGGGGTGATGAAGGATGGGCTGGGAAGAGGAGGGAGGCCAGTCTGGCACTTTTTTAATGTCACTTTTGATAAGAATCCCCAGCTCTCAGGCCAGAGGGAAACATCCATTTTCCTTAAATTAAGGATGCAGCATGAGGCAGTTGTCCTAAAGGAAAGGGACAGAGAGAAGATAAACAGACTTGGAAATTTGTCATTTCTGCTTCTTCAGAGAAAAGCAAAATGATTGTTCATGAGTCACCAGAATTGCAGATGCCAGGACAGAGATGGCTTTCCTGGGCTCTGCCACCGCTGCCTCTGGGTGTGGGGCTTTGGGACCCGATGGCAGACACTCTGCTGGCCAGCTTCTCCCCAGGCAAGTCTATCTCCCCCAGGTATGCACCTCTAGAAGGCCAAAGCCAGGCATTTCCTACAGGCTGCACCCGGTAAAAATGAGAGGATTCAGACAATCATCCAGA
Source organism: Cebus imitator (assembly GCF_001604975.1). Classification (NCBI taxonomy): domain Eukaryota; kingdom Metazoa; phylum Chordata; class Mammalia; order Primates; family Cebidae; genus Cebus; species Cebus imitator. The sequence goes on along the minus strand of NW_016107575.1, from coordinate 2,390,904 downwards.
TGCTTCCGAATAGCTGAATGAATGCTGTTTCAGCTAGGGCAAAAAAAAAAAAAAAAATGCAGATCACTGAGTTTTCCACTTTTCCTTTGAAAAAGGAGTTACATAATGCTGATTTTCCTTTTTACCAGTTAATTCAGAGGAGAGAGAGAGAGAGAGGAAGAAGAGACTGGGGAAGGATTGGGGGAGCTGAGTTGTACTTGAGAAACAAAATTCAGATGATTGACTATTTTCTTCTTCAACCTGTTATATGCCTCGGCTAAAACTTGAATGGAAACTGGCTGGGTGCAGTGGCTCACACCTATAATCCCAGAACTGTGGGAGGCTGAGGGTGGTGAATCACCTGAGGTCAGGAGTTTGAGACCAGCTTGGCCAGCATGGTTAAAACCCCATCTCTACTAAAAATACAAAAAAAAAAAATTAGCTAGGCATGGTGGTGCATGCCTGTAATCCAGCTATACAGGAGGCTGAGGCAGGAGAATCCCTTGAATCCAGGAGGTGGAGGTTGCAGTAAGCCAAGATCATGCCACTGCACTCCAACCTGAGCAATAGAGTAAGACTCTGTCTCAAAAAAAAAAAAAAAAAGAAAAGAAAAAGAAAAACTTACATAGAAACTAAAGATCACAGACAGAATGTAGAAACCCCAAATAGATGAAGTATGTTTTTCTTTATACCTCTTTCTACTCACAAAATTATTTCCATGTTTAAGTTAAATGGCTTGGCTAGATTACAGATGTTAAAGTATTAATTTATCCTGACTCCCTAGTTGCAATGAAATTCAAAAACAGAACTGAAGAAAGGAATAGCAACTTGTTCAGTCTTTTCCTCCTGTGTCCTGTGGCACTATACAGGATAAAAAGCATGGGTGCTGGAGCCAATTTGCCAGGGGTTCTAATCCCGGCTTAAGACTCCCTGGATATGCGATCTTGGCCAAATTAACGAAGCCCCCTATAACCAAGTGTCTTTATTTTAAAGGGTGTGATGCAAGTATCTACCCTGTTGAGGATATTGTGAGAATTCAACAAGTTCATACAGGTAAAGCACTTAATGCCTGGTACGTCACAAGCAATCCATAATTATTATTGCTATTATTATACTATGGCACCATTTGGGACACAGATTTATTATATATATCAGACACCATAAATGTCCTTTAAGACATGCAGCAAGTACAAATCTGTCATGGTTTAACAAAAGAAATGAACATCTAGGAGACAGATTCCTATCGTCCTGTCTTCTTCTGGCCTCAGGTACTGATCTCAGTTTCTTTCTCAGCCATGTTGGCATCTCACCCCATCCCCACTCCCAGCCCAAGGCAGCAATTCCCATTATGCTGTAACCCTGGCTATGTCCTACCCTCCTACTCCTGGCTCAAGGACTGAGCCTACCATGCCCTGATTTCCAGCCCCCTCGAAGACCAATTACACCAGAGCTTCTCTGACACATCTCCACCACCCACGCACAAGACCTCCAAGACATGAAGGCAGAAACATGGCTACAGCTGCCCAGCACCAAATATAGTTTGATGTTTGACCCACGCAGGACAGTAATGATTTAGGACTCACCTTTGACCTGCAAAGCTGATACTTGGTAGTTAAACAAGTGTTCCCCTAACCCCCAATCCTTAGCTCTAACCTGAGGAGTCCAAACCAAGATGGAATTTCTGATTTTTTAACTTTCAGAAATGCTGCTCTACATTCCACTTCCCAATCAAAACAGCAAACCTAACAGATAAAATCAACATTTGGTAAAGACAGGAGAAATGGAAACTTCCAGACACTTATTTGAAGTATAACTTGTCCCAAATGCTTGACAAAATCAAGTAGAAATGTATATGCCCTATGGCCCAAATTCATAGCCTCTCAACAAACTCCTATACGTGTGTCTGAGGAGGACACATGTACAAGGATGCTCAATACAGCATTGCTTGCAAAAGAAAGACTGAAAACCAAAAGCCCAAAAAAGAGTGAAAACCAAAGGAAGTGGAAAAGTAAAAGGTGGTCACATTCACATGATAGAATATTATACAATAACTAAAATAGAATTAGAACTCTGTGTGTGTATATAGCATTTTATACATGTAAATGATAGACCTCAAAATATAACATTAAAAGAAAATAGAACTGCAGATTGATAGGTACTGTATCATAGTGATAAGGTTTCGCTGTGTCTCTACCCAAATCTCAACTTGGAAGTGTATCTCCCAGAATTCCCATGTGTTGTGGGAGGGACCCAGGGAGAGGTAATTGAATCATGGGATCTGATCTTTCCTGTGCTATTCTCATGATAGTGAATAAGTCTCAAGGGATCTGATAGGCTTATCAGAGGTTTCCACTTTTGCTGCTTCCTCATTTTCTCTTGCCACCGCCATGTAAGAAGTGCCTTTCGCCTCCTGCCATGATTCTGAGGCCTCCCCAGCCATGTGGAACTGTAAATCCAATTAAACCTCTTTTTCTTTCCACTCCCAGATATGTCTTTATCAGCAGTGTGAAAACAAACCAATACAGTAAATTGATACCATTAGAGTGGGATGTTGCCGAAAAGATACCTGAAAATGTAGAAGTAACTTTGGAACTGGGTAACAGGCAGAGGTCGGAACAGTTTGGAGGGCTTAGAAGAAGAGAAGAAAACGTGGGAAAATTTGGAACTCCCCAGAGACTTATTGAATGGCTTTGCCCACAATGCTGATAGCGATGTGGGCAATAAGGCCCAGACTGAAGTGGTCTCGGATGAAGATGAGGAGCTTTTTGGGAACTGGAGTAAAGGTGACTCTTGTAATGTTTTAGCAAACAGACTGGCAGCATTTTGCCCCTGCCAGAGAGATTTGTGGAACTTTGAGTTTGAGAAGGATAACTTAGGGTATCTGGTAGAAGAAATTTCTATACAGAAAGCATTCAGGAGGTAACTTGGGTACCACTAAAGACATTCAGTTTTATAAGGGAAGCAGAGCATAAAAGTTTGAAAAATTTGCAGCCTAACTAGGCGATAGAAAAGGAAAACCCATCTTCTGGGGAGAAATTCAAGCTGGCTGCAGAAATGTACGTAAGTAGCAAGGAGCCTAATGTTAATCCCCCAGACCATGGGGAAAATGTCTCCAGGCTATGTCAGGGACCTTCACAGCAGCCCCTCCCATCACAGGCCTGGAGGCCCAGAAGGTAAAAGTGGTTTTGTGGGTGTGGCCCAGGGTCCTCGCGCTGTGTGCAGCCTAGGGACTTGGTGCCCTCTGTCTCAGCCGCTCCAGCTATAGGTGAAAGGGGCCAGTGTACGGCTCAGGCTGTGGATTCAGAGGGTGGAAGCCCCAAGCCTTGGCAGCTTTCACATGGTGTTGAGTCTGTAGGTGCACAGAAGTCAAGAATTGAGGTTTGGGAACCTCCATCTAGACTTCAGAAGATGTATGGAAATGCCTGGATGCCCAGGAAAAAGTTTGCTGCAGGGGTGGGACCCTCATGGAGAACCTCTGCTAGGGAAGTATGGAAGGGAAATGTGGGGTTGGAGCCCCCACACAGAGTTCCTACTAGGGCACTGCCTAGAGGAGCTGTGAGAAGAAGGCCACCGTCCTCCAGAGCCCATCATAGTAGACACACCGACAGCTTGCACCATGCACCTAGAAAAGCCGCAGACACTCAATGGCAGCCTGTGAAAGCAGCCAGTGCGGAGGCTGTACCCTGCAAAGTCACAGGGGCAGAGCTGCCCAAACCTATGGGAACCCACCTCTTGACATCAGTGTGATCTGGATGTAAGACATGGCGTCAAAGGAGATCATTTTGGAGCTTTAAAATTGGACTGCCCTACTGGATTGCAGACTTGCATGGGCCCTTAACCCCTTTGTTTTGGCCAATTTCTCCCATTGGAAATGGTATTTACTAATACCTAAATATAGCCATTTAGGTATTTACGTATTACTAATACCTGTATCCCCATTGTGTCTAGGAAGTACCTAGCTTGCTTTTGAGTTTACAGGCTCATAGGCAGAAGAGACTTGCCTTATCTCAGATGAGACTTTGGGCTGTGGACTTCTGGGTAATTGCTAAAGTGAGTTAAGACTTTGGGGGACTGCTGGGAAGGCATGATTGAATTTGAAATGTGAGGACATGAGATCTAGAGGGGCCATGTTAGAATGATATGGTTTGGCTGTGTCCCCGTTGAAATCTCAACTTGAATTTTATCTCCCAGAATTCCCACATGTTGTGGGAGGGACCCAGGGAGAGGTAACTGAATCATAGGGTCTGATCTTTCCTGTGCTATTCTCATGATAGTGAATAGGTCTCACGAGATCTGACAGGTTTATCAGGGGTTTCTGCTTTTGCTCCTTCCTCATTTTCTCTTGTGCTGCCATGTAAGAAGTATTTGAGGTAGCCTGAGGCCAGCCCACAAGGCCTGGACTGGCATATGAGGAGTCTGCACCTTGATCATCAGGAAACAGAAGTACTTCAAGAACCAGAGCTGGGCTCCCACAGGGGGCCTTTGGAACTGGCAGCAAGGCATTCAGGGATGGACCCGGGCTGGGGCTGTTGTGCTTGTCCGGGCACCAGAGTGGGGACCTCAGTATGGCTGGAGACACAGGCAGGGTGGAAACACAGGAGCCCATGAAATCTACACTTGATTTCCAGGTGCTGTTGAAGTTGACTGCTCCTTCCAGGGATGGGCCCAGCGTAGATCTCCCTAAATACTGTGTTCACTCTTCTCCTGCAGCAGAGTCAAACAGCCACTCTTACTTCCAGAGCATCAGAGCAAAGCGGTGGCCAGTGGGTACCCCCTGGGGCCCCAGAGCTGCAGACGAAGTAAATGGAGAGGAGCAAATTGTGCTGATGGAGTCACCTGACCCTGGAAAGGCTGCCCAGCTCCTCCGGAAGCTCATTGTTCCCGTGATTCCTGGGCCCCCTTAGGTTTTGCATTCAAGGCTTCTCTGAAAGCAGAAGCCAGCACACAGAAGCAGAGAGAGATAAGACAGACAGTTGTCTCTTATCTAGTTTTGCAAGGCCTCAGGGAGCCACTCCATTCACTGCAGTGAACAGAACTGGTGCTGCAAGAGCCTGTCAAGGAAGCCTTCTCAAGGGAACTCAGGATCCCCAAAGCACAGCCAAGAGCAGGGGTGGTTCGGCGGAGAGGCTGGAGGCAGAGGATGGGTGCTAGAGCCACCGCCTCACAGGAGGAGCGGGCTGCAGGGGCAGGACTCAGCTGGAGGATGGGCAGAGGAGTTGGAGGTAAGCAGGGACCATGGCCAGATTGAAACAATTAGATAGAGGGCATGGGTAGCTAACGCTGGAGAAATTTCCATTTTCCCACATTTTTTTCCTGCTTACAGAAGATGGAATACATTAAGATTTTTTTAAATAAAAATAAATATCTAATTGTAAGATGCCTCCCCACTGGGAGTTAGGACTTCAAAATGCACATCATGGAGATGTTCTTGGAATAAAGTACAGGTATGAAACCAAGGCAAGTGGCGTCTAAGTACCAAGACAGACTGAAGTAACCCCCTAAAAATGAAGACCACTGCGTGGAAAGTCCCCATTCCTTCCCATCTCTCATCCCAAGTCGCAGCAGCTCCCAGTTTGCTCCTGGGATATCTGCCTTGGTGCTTCTTTCTGCTAGACTCCCCCAACCCCACCTCGCCCTTCCCCAGGTGCATTGCCTGTCTCTCCCTCCACACCCTGACAGTCCTTATCTAACCTCCAGTGTCTCTGCTGATCCTGGTCCCTCCCTGCAGACCTGGAGCCCTCTGCCTGTCCTCTCTCTGTAGCTACTTGGTACTTCTTCCACAGTAGGGCCCTGCCTCTCTCTGCTGCCTAGGTGATAGAAGAACTGGACCAGAATTCAGAAAATCCACCTCAATTGAAAACATGGGAATTTACCATATAGTAATAGTGGCATCTCAAATCAGTAAGGGAAATGCTGGTTTATTTAATAAAGAATATTCAGTAAACTGGATCACCCTCTGGGAAAAATAAGATAAAGCTGAAGGCATAATTTGCACCTTAAACCATGATAAATTTCAAATGGATCAAATATTTGTTTGGAAAAATTTAAGTCACAATACATTGGCAGAAACCAGGATAAAACCTTTTTGTAGCCCAAAAGAAAGAAAGCCTTTATAACTATGACCCGAAATCCATAAAAGAAAATACTGATAAATTTGAATATATGAGGATACAAAATCTCACACGGCAAAAGGCACCAAAAGCAAAATCAAAAGACAAACAGAAATACTTGCAAGTCATGTCACAAAGAACTAATTTGCTGCAAACATAAAAAAGCACCTACAACTCATAAGAAAAAGATCAAATGATACAATTTAAAAATGAGCAAAAGATGAACAGAAAGTCCATGGAAATACAAATGTTACTTAAACATATGAAAAGATACTCAAGAACACTCAAAATAAGACAGCTACAGATTAAATCTACACTGAATGCCATTTTTAACTATCATTCTGGCCAAGGCCCAGAAGGAAGGTTGACAGCAGTGGTGAGGTGTGGAGAACCAGGCACTGGCGCTGAGTTGCAGTTGGAGTGTAAATTTTGTAAATTTGTTTAGCCTCTCTGGAGGGCAATCCATCAAGATCTCTCAAAATTACAAAGGCTCAATTTGACCCAGAAATCCCACATTTGGTAATTTCTCCAGGAGATGTCATTTCACAGGTGTGAAATGACAGACGTACAAGGTTATTCATTGCCACTTTGCTTATAAGAGCAACCTAAATTTCCATCAATAGGAGAATGAATAAATTATGGTACATACATGCAATGGAAGGCAATACAGCCATTTAAAAATAGACAAGACTTTTTAGAAACTAATATGGAAAGCCTTACAAGATAAATTAAATGAAAATAAGCAAGGTGTAGAATGTACAGTAAGTCCTTACTTAACGTCCTTGATAGGTTCCTGGAATCTGGCTTTAAGAGGATGACGTATCATGACGTATCAGTTATTTTTTCTCATCAATGTTATAATAAAACAACATTATTCAGGGACCTGATGTATGTTGCTTCACTTAAAATCGCAATTTCCAAGAACCTATTGATGATGTTAAGTGAGGACTCAGTGTGCCACATTTATGTAAAAAAAAGGGAAAGAGATGACAGATATAGATGATTAGGTATATGCTTGCCTACGCATAAAACATCTCTGGATCCAAACCAGTAATATTGGTTATCTACAGAAGGACACCTGGGAAGTTGGGAAAATGAGAAGGAAAGAAGGATTCCTTGCTCATACAGATGGCCCCCAACTGAAGATAGTTTGACTTAGGATTTCTCAACTTTACAATGGTGTGAAAGTGATACACATTCAGTAGAAACCATATGTCAAGTACCCATATGACCAACTTGTTTTTCACTTTCAATACAGTATTCAGTAAATTACATGAGCTGGGCATGGTGGGTCCCACCTGTAATCCCAGCACCTTGAGAGGCTGAGGTGGGAGGATCACTTGAGCCCAGGAGTTCAAGACCACCCTGGGCAACATAGAGAGACTCCATCTCTACAAAAAAAAAAAAATTAGGGCTGGGCATGGTGGATCATGCCTGTAATCTCAGCACTTTGGGAGGCCAAGGTGGGCAGATCATGAGGTCAGGAGATCGAGACCATCCTGGCTAACACAGTAAAACCCCTTATCTACTAAAAATACCAAAAAAAATAAAATTAGTCAGGCATGGTGGTACATGCCTGTAGTCCCAGCTACTCAGGAGGCTGAGGCAGGAGAATCACTTGGACCTGGGAGGCAGAGGTTGCAATGAGCCAAGATCACGCCACTGCACTCCAGCCAGGGCAA
>NW_016107575.1:2321260-2382598 GCF_001604975.1 Cebus imitator | reverse complement strand
GGTTTCACCGTGTTGACCAGGATGGTCTCAATCTCTTGACCTCGTGATCCACCCGCCTCGGCCTCCCAAAGTGCTGGGATTACAGGCTTGAGCCACCGCGCCCGGCCTAAGTGCATTTTCTGCTTCTGATATTTTCAATTTGTGATGGGTTTATCAGGACAAAACCTCATCAAACCCTTTGTGCTTTTAAGACACTGAACCATGCAAATATATTGTCTATTTTTTAAACATTGATGGTAATGCTAAAAAACAAAACAAAGTAGAGTTAAAATCATAAAAAAAGAACATGGGTCTGTCCCAGCTCTGCCCAGGATGATGTGGGGACGGCCACTTCTCCTCTCTGAACCTCAGACTACGCACCCTGCCCTTCAGGGTTCCACACTCACAGCTCCATAGTGCCCAGCAGCTCTGGTGGTTCTTGATGGAGACCTTCCAGTTTCCAGCACTCACAGCCCTCCTCTCCCCACAATTTGGGCCACCCCTCTCTAAGTTCCAAGGCAGGGCTGACCTTTCCCAGAGAGACATTAAAATGGCTGACAAAGTCAGGAGGCTGCACAGGCTTTGATGTGGGAGCCAGCTCTGCCACTGTCACCATGAACTCTGCCCTGACCTTATATACCAGTCGCCTTGACCTTATATACCAGCCTAGGTAGCTGGACCTCTGGTTTTTTCTCCCATGACCAGGGCCTGACTGCGATGACTGCTTCAGTCACCAGTTTCCCTAAACTGAGGACTCCACCTTCTGGATTCCTGGCCTCAGGTGAACCTCAGAGGCTTGGTCCCTGGCTGCCAGACCTCCTAGGAATTGACCCAATAGTCTACAGGCTGCCTGTAAGTTCCTGCTGCTCTGCCTGTCTGCTGTCTGCCCACCGACCAGGATCATCCCACTGGCAGGGCTCACCTATTCATTCCTGGCTCCAGAGTGCCCTGGAAGGATTTCCTCTACTCTGGGTACGCCTTCAGCCACTACCTAGGAAAGTTTTGCCTTCACTCAACGCCTCACATGGCCAACCCATTAGAGCTTTGCTCTTGGAAACAGACCTTCAAGTCTTTCCCTCTGGCTACATTCTAGTACAATACAGTGAGGGATTCTCTTTTGTCATTTGATGTTTATTCTGGGTTATATTCAAACAGCTCAGAAAGCCTCTTGTGATGTCCAGGTACCACAGCTGTCTGAAAGATGAAACATGGCTTCATTGTAGACCTTCAGAGCTATGCTGGCTCCACCACTCTGTCTTTCCAAAGGACACTGTGACCTCCTCGGTTTGGTCTTCTGATTCCTTGTCACTAATTCAGCATCAGGCTATGTGGCCTTGGACCTTCCACAGGCGGCTGGATTCAGGGACACCTTCCAGCTCAGCATTACCACTGACTAACGTTGGCTGTTTTCAGGGTTTCTCAGGTTTGGGTAAGCCTGTGACCTTGATTCTCTCCAGGCTTATCTTCAACCCACAGCGCATCACAGACTTCGCAAAGCAGCCTATAATTTTTGTGTGTCCTCTCGTGTGAGTACTTCAAGGTCAGAATCACCAGCACAGAGCAATCAGCTCTCAAATGACTGTCTTAATGGATGCTGTTTGCAGCTTATCCTAACTAGAATATAAGCTTATTTCTGTTTTATCTCCTCATAACACCTAGGGAAGCACAAGCCCTGCATGCAGATGTAGAACATACGGGAAAAAGACTGGGAACTGGAAGCCAGGCAGACAGACTAGGCCTGTCTCTCACTTGCTCATTGTGTGTCACTGAGCACGTCTCTCAACTTCTCTCCGACTCAGTTTCCTCCTACATCAAATAAGGGCAGTTATGCAAGTTGAGTTTTCGATTTCGGTTCTTTTCAGATTTTGAAACCCTTGCATTACACTCACCATTGAGCCTTTCTAATCTGAAAATCCAAAACCTTAAATGCTCCAGGGAGAATTTCCTTTGAGTGTCAGGTTGACACTCAAAAAGATTCAGATTTTGGAGCATTTTGGATTTTGCATTTTTGGATTAGGGATGCTGAACCTGTACCTACTTCAAGAAGACACAAGAAGACCCCTCTGACCAAAAAGGTGGTTGCTAAGATCCAATGAGTTCCGGTGTGTGAAGATACGGGTTTAGCTATTACACACAATGCAGGAGCTAAAGAGATTGATATACTGAAAGTCACTTTAAAAGCATCATCTTGGCCGGGCACGGTGGCTCACGCCTGTAATCCCAGCACTTTGGGAGGCCGAAGTGGGTGGATCACCTGAGGTCGGGAGTTCGAGACCAGCCTCACCAACATGGAGAAACTTTGTCTCTACTAAAAAATATAAAATTAGCTGGGCGTGGTGACACATGCCTGTAATCCCAGCCACTTGGGAAGCTGAGGTAGGAGAATTGCTTGATCCTGGGAAGCAGAGGTTGTGGTGAGCCGAGATCACACCATTGCACTCCAGCTTGGGCAATAAGAGCAAAACTCCATCCCCCCACCCCACCCCCAAAAAAAAAGCATCATCTCAAAGAATCTTCTCTAGGAGAAATATGCTCTGTGCCATCCACATGGATTTGTGCTGCTCCGCTGTGCCAGATACCAAGTGACCCCTTAAGACCACTGCAGGGCCGAGAGCCCTGGTGGGGTAGCCACAGTGTTAGTAGCTACTGGTGGGCTACTCACTGTCCCTGGGAATCAAGAGACCCACTTGTATAACAGTTTTCACAGTTCCATCCCCTACAAGCCAGAGAGACACGCCTCTGCCACCCATGCCATATGGCCCAGCACATGATGTTGAGCAAGGCTGATCAATCCTCTCTCAAGTGAAGATGATGCCAGAAACACTGAAAGAATGCAGCTGAAGTGAAGAGGGGACTATAACATTAAGCTGGAGTCAAGGAAAACAAATATCCATAAAATGAAATAAATAAAATGTAGGTTAAGGTGAGAAAGAGATGAGCAAGGAGGAAGCTGAGTAAAAAGAGCAGATGGAGAAGGAGCAGAGGCCCCGAGAGGGAGGGCAGGATGGGGCTGCTCCAGTTTACACCCCTGCAAGGCATGCATGCAAATCCACCCTCTTTACTTGACATAATCCTTGTGGGTTTCCTGATGTCAAACCAAACAGACCTTGGCACCCTAAAAATGTATCCAACTTCTAAAATGCAACCCTCTGTCTGGACTGGGGCTGTTGGCCTCACCCGCTCTGTTCTCGGCACCCACTGGACCCTCTAGGATTAGCTCTGCTTTCCTACCCATGACCTTGACTCTTTGACCACACACTGAACCTGCCACAGGCTGATAATGGCTTTCTCTCCACCCTGACACATACACATCCCTACCTAAACTCCCTTTTTTTTTTTTAATAGCATCAAGTGACAGTAGGCAGGAAAGAAGATAAGTTACTAAGGATCCTGAAGGTTTCAAGAAATTGAAGTTTCAAAAGGAGAGAATTCTCAGGAGAAGTTGATCAAGGACCAAAGTCCGCATTAGTATCACAGTTAAGATCATCTACGGAGCTCTGCTCTGTGCAGGTCTCTGATTGAGGTGTTTCATATCAGCTCCCCAGAAAAGTCTAAGTGATCACTGTGACATGGAATGGGGGAAGGGAAGTGCTGGGTAGAGGAGGGCGTGGTTCCTGGCTAGGGCTCCACCCCCACGGACCTAGGTGAGGACAGGCATTTTTGTTTGCCTGCCCAAATGTTGCATTTTCCAAGACCACCTTGGCCTGTCACACCCTCATCCTGTGTCTATAAAACCCCCAGAGGCCCTAGCAAGAAGACACACAAGCAGCTGGACGTCGAGAGGAATGGATCTTCGGAAGAAGTCACAAGTGGCTGGACATAGGAAGAAACACATCGGCGGGAAAACACGCAAGTGGCATTGAGAAGATGTTGGGAGCACACTGACAAGCACTGGCATGCCAGCAGGCCACTGACCAGCAGAACGACGTGGAGTTTGGCTGGGGCAGTCGGAGGAGAGCCCAGGCCTGACTCTAGGGGAAAACCATCTCCCTTCTGGCTCCCTCGTCTGCTGAGAGCTACTTCCACTCAATGAAACCTTGCACTCATCCTCCAAGCCCCTGTGTGATCTACTCCTTCCAGTACACCAAGGCAAGAACCCCAGGGTACAGAAAGCCCTCTGTCCTTGAGATAAGGCAGGAGGCTAATGGAGCTGACTAACACAAGCCGCCCACAGACGGCTAAACTAAAAGAGCACCCCGTAACACAGAGCCAGTGGGGCTTCAGCTGTAAACATTTACCCCTAGACACTGCCGTGGGGTTGGAGCCCCACAGCCTGCTCATCTGTATGCTCCCCTAGAGCTTTGAGCAGCAGGGCACTGAAGAAGCAAGCCACAACCCATTGCACGCCCTGCGAGGGGTACAAGGGAACTTTTCCTATTTCGACTGCACTTAGCTCTAGACATGCCTGGCCACGTCCAGAGGGTCAGTAGGGCAGCTGCAGCTTAGAGCAGAAGTGCTGATTAGAATTCAGAATATCTAGAGTCTAGTCCCAGGATTACCTGTCTCTTCCTCTCTCTGGGTCTTCCAGAAGTTTATTTGTACCAAGGATCAATGAGTCGGCCAGGAAAATATTCATCCTGAGAAAAGGGTCACTGTCTGTAAACTTGGTCCAAGGAAAATAGGTCAGAGTGAGGAGAAGGGTATTCCAAATGCAGGGGGATCTGTTGCTTTGGAGTTCCCCCAAGCTCCGTGCTCCAGGGATTTATGTCAGAGCCCTAGAGAAGAGAGGCTTAACAAAATAAAGAGCCAACCGCCAAAAGTCCCCATGAGACATTGCCACACACCCAAGGCAGCGCAAGTGGGTGAAACTGACTAGGACAGCAGAGGCTCCCACATGTAAGACCTGGGGAGTGGCAGGATACCCTCAAAGTCGGGGCAAGAGAGGCCATAGGGCAGGTCTTGCTGGCAGAGAGGATGGGGTGCAGAAAATGTCAGAGGCGTCCAGGTAGCCTAGAGTCAAAAGCATTTAGAAACACACAAGACACTCCCGGGGACTCTCTGAAGCCGCTGGGGAGAATCTGAGGGTCCCTAAAGAGCAACAGTGGGGGAGGAAAGACTGAAAATCAGGCTTAAAACCTGATCCAAGACAATAAAGCAACTGCAGATCTATCACATCAATCAGGTAAAATCCAGCAAATACTGAGTGGCTGAGAAAAATATTGTTCGGGATAATAGAAATAGAGCCTCCAGAATGTCACGTCGATTACTAGGGCCCAATATTTTCCTCCAACTTTAAAAGCAAGTGCTGTTCTCATTGGTAACGGCTGATAGCCTGTGCTGCTCTGCAAGGGAGAGGAACCCCCCCAAGAAAACTTACAAAGAATGTCTCTCCTTTACTAAAAACCCTCCAAGGGCAGGGATGTTTCCAAGAAACGTCACCAGCTGGAGGCTGACCTCAGAGAGGTCCAGTTCCATCATGTCTGAACATGATGCTGCTTTGCTGAGGCCAAACCTTGCTGTCCTGCACATCAAGGAGGCCGCATGCCAGCACTAACTCCACCACGAACTAGCATGTGGGTGAGCCTACAGTCCTCAGCTCAGGACCTGCCGCTTCCAGAAAACGCTCTTATTTCTCAAACGTCATAATCACATACATATTCACAATTATCCGTCATTCATGTTATTAGGTATCAGGAACAACACACGGCACTGGGTTGAGAAAAGTAAGAAAACGCAGCCTGGGAGCAGCTTACAACGTAATCTATTTGGAGGAGCAAAAAAAGAGGAAGATGAGGAGGAGGAGAGAAAGCAAGTCTAAGGAATTGTGGCTGTAATAAACATAAAGAACTATGGTGACTAACACATCAGTGTTTAGGATATAAATAGGTGACTCCAAATTGTTTGAAATCAGAAAATGATACTTATTTAAGTTTCTAATATAGACAACTAACTACTTTTTCCTAGGTAACAGAAAGAAAAATTTCAAACCCAGCTATTTACAGAATGAAAAGATCTGGCATAAGAGGACACCAATTTTTGCCACTTACCAAATTAATTCCATGTGCATTTTCAACAAGTAAGGGCAAATCAAGGGACCTGGAATTTGAGAGGGAACATTCTAATGACAGGGTGGGCTGTGGAGGCCACCAAAGATCACAAACTCTTCCTTCCCACCCTTGGTTTATTAACCTCGTGCTGCTGAAAGATTTCAGGTCTGGAAGAGATCAAGGACAAAATGTTTACTCTGAGGTCCTCTGACTCACAAGGTGTTAGGATGCATAGTCAACATTGTTTTTATAATCAGGAATATTAGCCATTGGGGCAGGGCACTTCATCCATTCAGGAACAGATGATTCTCCAGTAAAAAGGTCTGATTAGGTGACAAAATTGGGGACTTTGAAATCCTTACTTCAGTGTCTGATAAACACCATTTCAACATGTTGACTATTCAAAGCTGTATTAGTTCGTTGTCACACTGCTAATAAACACATACTCAAGACTGGGTAATTTATAAGGGAAAGAGGTTTAAAGGACTAGGGAGTATGGCTAGGGAGACCTCACAATCATGATGGAAGGCAAAGGAGAAGCAAAGGCACATCTTACATGGTACAGGCAGAAAAGAGCTTGTGCAGGGAAACTCCCATTTATGAAACCATCAGATATCATGAAAGTTATTCACTACCAAAAGAACAGCATGGAGGAAACTGCCCCATGATTCAATTATCTCCATCTGGTCCCACACTTGACACACAGGGATTATTATAATTCAAAATAAGATTTGGGTGGGGACACAGTCAAATCATATCAAAAGCCAATGTCCCCATCACCTCTTCTGTTTCCCTCACTAATTATTTCTGGCCAGGTGACCCACTTCTCTTCTCTTACCTGTGTGATTCCAGATGGGCGATGTCCTAGAACTGGACTGTTTGAGGCTTTAACACAATAAATTCTTGACATGTTTGTTAAAACTCATGATTAAATACATATAGGGAGAATATACAATGGGGATGACCATTATAACAAGCCAGTATAATAACTTTGAGACCTTAACTCACAATAACTTCTTCACACACATGTCAAGGACCAGGGCTGTTGGCCCCACCCTCTTGAACCCAGTAGGAAGAGAGTGTAAAGAGCTTCCTGGCTGCACACAACATGTCCTTAGTCAAGCAGGACTTCTCAATCATGGTGGCCTGAGGCTGCTGCCCAGCAAGCATGCTTGAGTTTCCCCAGTGCCCAGGACACTTACCTGATTCTAGACCCCTGACTGTCTAGGCCCCCAAAACTCCTACTTCCTAATTCTTTCTGTGTATCATATTCTCATAGGTCTAGCTTCAAGGCATGAGAACTTCAAAAGTAAGCCAATAGAAAAGGATGTGCACTGGGAGTGGGCAGGGCTGGGTGAAAAGACTACTCAACTCAAGGTCTAGCCTGAATGATAATGATCCCCAGTCCAAATATCAGTGTTACTAGTGCAAACTCGATTAGTTAGTTCACAAGCAAGGGATCCAAGCTGGTGGGTCGACTCCAGCAGCAGGACTCTTTGGGTCGAGGTGAGCCTCCTAGTTGGGCAACCAGTAGCACCATGATTCTAAAGAAAGTGACTGTGGGTCCTGGACAGGATCAGCACCCAGGGAGGAAGACTTACCAAGGGTTTTCAGGAAATGAGAGATGCAGTTTAGCATGATACAATTCAAAGACCAGAGATCTAAGAGGCGCATGTATGGCTGTGGCTCTCCTGGTCCTAGCTCATGGCTGTGAACCCCAACTCACTGTCACCCTACTCTTGTCACTGACAGTTAATGCTAATTGCAGATCTGAAGTGACAAAGGTACATTCATTTGCAAAGAAACGCAATGTTAATGGCAGAACTAGGGCACAGGATATAACCTCACAATCCACTCATCTCAAATATTTCCCTCTGTGGGAGGCCAGCCTACACTGAGCCCTTTATGAAACAGTCTACATGGAGCCTTTCCAGAATTGACTAGTCTACACTAATCATTTCCACAGTCAGCCTGTCTACACTGAGCCTCTCCTTAGTCCGCCAGCCTACATCAACGCTTCCCTAGTCAGCCAGCCTACATTTGTCATCCTGTATTGTAAATTCCCACTGTATGTACTTTACAGGGAGTTTTAGCAGACGTGTCAAGAACTTCTTATGTGTTGGGGCCTCAAAGGGCTTACGATCTAACTACACGTTTGCAGATGTGTTTATGAGCACATTGTTGTGATGACACACACTTGCATTTGTTTCTAGTCTCTGGCTGTTTCATGTATCTAATTCTGTCTCTAATACTGAAAGGTAAGTTCCCCCTCTGGGGGGATCGTATCTTTTATGCCATTTGAATCCCTACCATGCTACGCTATGCAGTTTGTTATCATACTTGGCACATGAGGAATGGATGGATGGGTGGATGGGTGGATGGGTGGATGGATGGGTTGATAGGAGGATGGATGAATGGATGCTGATGGAATTTTCCTTACGTGGAGTATTTTTTAAATGGGATTTAGAAATGACAGAGGACAGGGCACAATAAAACCTAGAAGTTTACAATTGGAAGTGACCTTAGAGATATCTGATCATACTTCTCATTTCACAGATAAGGAAACTGAGTACCAGAGGAATTAAGAGATAAGTCTTAGGTCAAACCACAAGTAATGGATAATTACACAATTTAAGAACTTGGAGACACTACTGTCCTCAGCAAGGTGATATTGAAAACTAAAACGATAATATGTCAAAACAACCCACTGCATTAATTTGGATATTCCTAATTAATGTGACATAGTAAGTCTACTAGTAAAATACTAATTTTGGTCCCATGAAGTGACTAAAGGAAGAGAAGCCCCGGGGCAAAGGGAGATGAGAGGACAGGGCTGGAACAAATGGCATGTATTTGCATGGATTTGTATTTTCTTTTTTCTTTTTTTTTTTTTGAGACAGAGTCTCTCTCTGTCTCTCAGGCTGGGGTACAGTGGCCGTGATCTTGGCTCACTGCAACCCCTGACTCTAACGGTCAAGCGGTTCTCCTGCCTCAGCCTCCCAAGTAGCTGGGATTACAAGTGCCCACCCACAAGCCTGGCTAATTTTTTATATTTTTAGCAGAGACAGGGTTTCATCATTTGGCCAGGCTGGTCTCAAACTTCTGACCTCAGGTGATCCACCAGCCTCAGCCTCCCAAAGTGCTGGGATTACAGGTATGAGCCACCACGCCTGGCCTGTATTTTCTTTAGAGTCATAGTTTTTTTTAAAACACAGCCACCAATTCTCTCCCTCTACCATTTTGACATATTGATGATAAGCACAAAGAAAACACCACTTCTCTCCATACTGTTTCATGGAGAGTTATTTACACCAGCCACTTACATCTAAAGTTGTTGTAATTAAATTGCTTTCCTCTTAAAAATGGGCCAAGAGGGAAGAAGTGACAGAGGTGGTTTAGGAACATGGGGCCCTGAAAGTGTGAGGGCCTGAGGGGAATAGACAGTTGCAGCTTTGGACAAACCAGCAAGGCCAGGAGAGACAGAGGAGCTGTGGGCGAAGGCTATGGAAGGGAGGGTAAAGTGCATTAAGGACTAAATGGGACAAAATCAAACTTCATCTTCTTTGCAGTGTGGCCAAGGGTCAGCCTGGCTGTGGGCTCTCATGTGGCCCTGGGGACAGAGGACACTTGTCCAGGATGGCCTGCTGTGACACTGGCATTAGAAAGGCATTCCCCTCAACCTCACCCTTTAGACAGTGCTCTATCCCTAACTACTTAAATCCCACTCCCTGCAGCCCTTTCTCTTGTAAAGGTCATTTTAAATTCTAAATATTTTCAAATAGAACTTGAACTACAACTATTTCTCTAGACCTAATCTTTCACTGTCAGCAAGTTCACAGGGAAAATAAAAATCAATAAAGGGATTAGCTTCGAGTGACACTGCATATTACAGTAGCAGCACATTGCATCCACGCCGAAGGACTTGCCGACTGACTAACATTATGCAACCATTTCAAATGATGACTTTTTATCAGAAGGCCTCTCCTCACCTCCTGTCCCTCAAAAGAAAAACAAATTAATTTATCAAAAATCCCTTTTTTTCAAACATCCAACTTTTCATTGGCAAATGCTACCACTACTTTGCCTAAATTATTATTAACCCTTCAAAGCAAGTATTGACTTTTATAATTTTCTATATTAATATAGCCCTTTATCCAAGAAACTAAACTTGGCTGGAGGAGGGCATTTTCTTACAAATTTCAGAGAAGTTAAGCAGGTTCTAGCAAGTATATCTAGACCTTTAGCTTTCCAGTCTGAAGTCTTATTCTATGGACCCGTGGTTTCCAGTTTGATGTCAAGGGCTTGCCCATAAATTCAGTAGCTCTCTAGCAGGACAGTTCCACCTCAATTATCTGAAGGGCACTTACAGATCAACCTCGACTATGCAAAAGTCAACTGAGAACCCAAAAGCAAGTGAAAAGCGGTTCGGAGCAAGCCCAACACCCATTCACAGAAAGTGCCCATTCTTTGGTCGCAGGAGAGTCCCTCAGGCCTCCATTCAGAGCCTACGGCTGCTTCCTCTAGACAAAATTCTAGCTAAGTTAAATTATGGAGGCCATGGAAAATATAACCAGGAAGAACTACTGCTAAAAGCCGGCAAACTAACAGCACCCAAGAGGTTGTCTGCTGTTGTCAAAGTAGGACTCAGGAGAAAGACAGAAGATCTCAAAAGCCAGAACAGCCTGGGGCATTCCAGTGCAGGGGCCGCCATGGAGCACACAATTGCATTGCAACAAAACAGAATACTGGACCTTATGACAATGACAGCATATCACCAACAATACCTTAAATAATGGCTAGAATAAGCCATTTAAGAAGGAATAAATTCTACAACCAATTCTATGGTTATTGCCATTGAAATTGTTTTAAACTTTTTGTAAGTTGTAACACAAAGTCTAAGTAATCTGGAAAATTAAACTTTGTGGTCCACTTCATAAGTCAATGATTACAAAAGAAATGATTAGGCTTATTACATCAAAGAGGATAGTGCTAAAAATGCTTTTGTCTTCCCAGATGCATAATTTCTTCATGATAATTAATATTTTTAAAGAAAGCGCCTTCACTAGAATCTCTTCAAAGCCTGTTCTCTCCAGTCTGCTAAGAACTGTTTTTGTGATGGAGGACTTGACCGATTAGAAAGGTAGAGAACCACTTCTCACACCCACACGGTCTCTTCCCCTTGTGTGAGTTGGCACAGAACACATTGCCAGTTCCTATTAACTCTATACATGGAGTTGAGTCAAAACAAAGGAGAAGGGGCTGCTTTGAAGAGCCCAGAGACTTAGTATGACAATGGCTAACGTATGATACAAGTATTCCTCCCCCTACCCATGGCAAACTTGGCCAATCAATCCAAAACTAGTATAAGACTTCAGAATCCTTCCCTCAACACAAGTTCAGACAACCATTATGATTGATTGAGGTTGACGTTCAGAAGGAAATGATCCCAGGCCTAAGTCATTGTTCAATGACCTTAAATTTGATTTATATATTGTCAGGTTTGCAAGTTTCTCATGTGAGATAGGCTATCCTCTTTGATAGCTTCACATCCTCAGTCATGACTGCAGGCCAGTCTTTCAGTCCTGACTCAAATATTCCCTCCTTGGTGAAACCTTCCTTGGGGGCAGGGTAGTCAGGAAGTAAGTGACTGGTTAACTCTGTTTCCATAACACTTTTTATATTATTGATTCAGCTCAATCAGGAAACATTTATTGAGCCTCTACTTTGTATCAGGCATGGTACTAGGTACTGGGGATACGAATTCACACATGACATTGTTCTTGCTTTCAAGGAACGTAGTCTACCGGTCAGTATTTACCTCTGTTTCAAGTTCCTTAGGGGAAAGGCAAACTCTCACTCAGCCTCAAACTAGACTAATTCTCTAGAATGTTCATTCCAGCTGCGCTATTCGTTACGTGAGCCATCATAGAATTCTCAATGTGGTATATAGATTCGGACACCAACATTAACCAATTTGTCAAGTGCCTACTCACTTTTCTCAACACCACATTAATTCTGGTGATGAATTCCTGGATTCCCAGAGCAGACTGTAATGCTCAGCAGTCTCTGGGAGACTTAGCTGGTCCCCCTGTCCAGGACATCTGGATTTCAACAGTGATATTCATGCAGACACATACTCACACACACCACAATACATCTGTGCAGATCTCATCTGTACAATACTATAAGGAATAATTTAAGCAGGATTTAACAAGGAGAAGAAAAGAATTAATGGAGAATGACGGTTTTTGTTTTGAGATGGAACTTACATGTAATTAAGTATAGCAAACTAGAAGTACTATACCTTCACCATCTCATAATCACTAATTGTTCCTCCCTTAGCCAATGTGGCCAGCAATTGTTTCTATTCTCATCCATTCCTGCTATATCTGCTCCTCAGTTCCTCCTCTGTGCTGCTGGGAGGTAGCAGGGTCCTGGTCAGTTACTTCTCAAGAGGCCCTGAAACCGAACCTGCTCCTTGTGGATGCTAGGCAAAACACCACTTGCTGAGGTTACAGGGCCCTGAAATTTACTCTGGTTCTCTGTTCCAGGAGCCCCTCCTCAGCCCTGTTTTCTTTGCTTCACTGCAAGTCTAAAATGGTCTTGGTTTCCTTTCTGTGTGAAAAATAACTTTCAGCTTACATTCAAGCAGAAAAATACTCCCAACACTCCCTATCATGGGAAGAGACATGGAGTCTGGTACTCTCTATGTAACATTATTAATATCCTCCCAGGCAGCAGCAAATCAGAGGTTTCACCCTTGAGCACAGTGCCTAATACCATGCTGGCATCTGGCAGGCTCTCAATACACATTTATGAATGAATGAATGAATGGAATGAATGAATGAAATGAAGTGAAGTGAAATTATGAAATAGACTACTTTATGTTCACTGTTCTGTGAGTTGGAATACTGGTTCCAACTCTGTAACCTTGGAGAAGGTGTTTAATCTCTATACGTCTCAGTTTCCTCATCTGTAAAAGAGCAATATGTAACCCACAGCATCAGTGAAAGGAATAGAGAAACCATGTGTCAAGCACCTACTACAGTGCCTATCAAATAGTAAGCACACAATAAATGGCCACAATCACAGCACTAGCACACAATAGGTACTCAACAATTACCTGTTGAGAATTAATATGTAGAGGCTCCAACAAGACTTGAAGGCACACATGCCCCTTGCCCTCACCATTCATTCATTCATTCTTATTGAGAGCCTGACAGATGCCAGCATGGCATTAGACACTGGTTGATGGTGTCAAGCTGGCCCACATTTGCGCATGTTCACACTGCCTTGCTCAACTGTTGCCCTTCTACCCCCTTACTGTCTAAGACAGTGTCTTTGTCTGCCGGCTCTCTGCTATGACACCACAGCCATCTGCTCTGTCTGGAATTTGCATGCGTCACTCAGAAGACAGTGTCATGTGGGAAACCGAGGCCTGGAAAGGTGGTCGTGCACCCCCACTTCATAATAAACTATGGGTGTGGATCTGGCCAAGCCACAGCCCAGAAACACCAACTAGCATAATATTTGAAAGAACTGAGTTCTAATTCTGTCTCCATCACTTGCAAGCTAAGTGACTGTGGGCACATTACTTGAGCTTCCAGAATGTTTCTCAGTCAGTAAAAACAATTTCACAGAAGTACCTACATCATAGCATTGTTATATAAACAAAGTAAGATAAAGTGTGTAAGCACTTAGAACACTGCCTATCACATAGTAGAAGCTCTAAAATGTTTGGTTTTTTTTCCAGAGACGGTCTCACAATGTTGCCTAGGCTTGTCTCAAACTCCTGGACTCGAGGGATCCTCTGTTCTCAGCCTCCCGAAGTGCTGGGAGCACTTGCATGAGCCACTGCACCCAGTCTATTTTTAAATAAACAACAGGCCTACATTGAAGAGCTAAGAGTAGACTAGAAGATTTAAAAGCGAGGAGTTACACTTCAAGCATTTATTTTAATTTATATTTAGGGTGTGTGTGTGTGTGCGTGTGTGTGTGTGTGTGTGTGCGTGTGTGTGTGTGTGTAGTCTGAACCTGTAATAACTATTCAAAGGTTCTAGATTAATCAATCACAGAGTGAACTAGAACATATAAGTCACACGACATTGATTGACAGAGGAATGCCGACTCTGCTTTGCGGTTTGGCATATTCAGGGCCAGGCACGGGACCTGTGATAGTGCAGCTGGGAAGGCAGAGCCACAGCAGTTAAATGAAGACCTGACCAACAGGGGCTGGCCCCAGATTAGTACCGTCTCGGGCACTTTCACATCTTTCCCTGTTAGCACCTATGTCTGTCCCCGCCCCACAGTCTTAGCTTTGTTACAGGAACGCCTTGCACACAGTCCTTGTCTACTGGTGGGAACTTAGTGGCAGCCATTCTGGGAAGGGTCATGTGGAGCAGATGGGGGGGTGGGGATTTGAGAGGCAATCAATTACACCATTGGTAACAGCTGACTTTGGTCACCATTGGTATCATTTAGAGAGCAATTCCATAAATTCTATTGTTAGATTTTTATAACAATCCAGCAACCACTGATGGTTCCCATCTATAAACAGTAAGAGGCATACTCAGACTAGGTCACTTATCCATGATCTCATGGCCGGTCACAACATACTTGTTAAAAACCCTGAGAAGAGCTACAACAAAAGAAACAAGGTATAATCAACAGTAAGACTGATTATACTTATTTTGGGGGTCCTGCAAGAACCCCAAAAATTACTCATTATAAATAGAAGGGATGCTATCCAGGAACGATTCAGATCAAGAAAATTAACTCACACTTTGGTGATAGAATAAATGAATACAAACATGTGAATAACAATATGAAAATACTTACCAGAAACCATGAAAATGCTCACTCTTTGACCTAGTAATCATACTTGAGGAAACCTAGGCTAAGGAAATAACCCAAAAGAATTTGAAAGTTATACCCCAGAAATGTTTATTGCAGCTGTATAATGGCAAAAATGTAGAAATCTAAGTACCCAATAATAATGGAAAGCCAAAGAACGTGAAATACACCCTTGATTGTATTTATATAGTAATATGGAAGAATATTTGTATAATATTGAAGAAAAATCTTACTTTATGCAAAAGAAATTATGTATTCATGTGAACAAACAGTGGAAGAGAGCATACGCTATTGAAAACAGCTTGATTTGACCAAAGGGATTGTGGTTAATTTTTTTCTTTCTTTAATCCAGAGTTGCACAAATATTGCTAAACGTTATTGGAATATAATGTAAAAGTCTAAAAATCAAAATGTGGAAAATTATGCTAGAATCTCTAAGGTTTCTAATAGCTCCAGTAATCTCTGTGAGCCTTTTGAGGCCAGGACAAGTGTCTTTTTTCATC
The DNA here is from genome assembly GCF_001604975.1 of Cebus imitator. Lineage (NCBI taxonomy): Eukaryota > Metazoa > Chordata > Mammalia > Primates > Cebidae > Cebus > Cebus imitator. The sequence continues at coordinate 2,367,276 of NW_016107575.1, read as the reverse complement.
TTCATATCCCCCAAGTTTTCTGTGAGTGATTATCTTCTCCACAAATACTGAGGGAATGTTACAAGCAAGCATGTGGATGATTCTTTGCAGAGCCTGTAAGAGCCTTGATTACCCCAACAGCCACGTGCTATTAACTAGATGAATGTTCTATTATAAAGATACACACACGTACATTCATTGCAGCACATGAATATTGTGTGCTGCAATATTCACAATAGCAAGGACATGGAATCAACCTAAATGCTCATGAGTGGTAGACAGGATAAAGAAAATGTGGTACATATACACCATGGAATACTATGCAGCCACAAAAAGAATGATATCATGTCCTTTGCAGGAATGTGGGTGGAGCTGGACGCCATCATCCCTAGCAAACTAACACAGGAGCAGAAAACAAAATACCACGTCTCCCTTATAAGCAGGAGCTAAATGATGAGAACACGTGAACACATAGAGGGAACAATACACACTAGGGTCTATCAGACCGTCAAGGGTGGAAGGAGGGAGAGGATGAGGAAAAATAACTAATGGATACTAGGCTCAATATCTGACTGATAAAATAATCTATACAACCAATCTCCATGACACAAGTTTGCCTATATAACAAACATGTACCCCTGAACTTAAAATAAAAGTTAAATTTAAATAAAGAAAATATTCAGGAAGAACTAATTTTTAAAAGAGGAGATCAGAGGAATAGATTTGGAATGTTTCCAACACAAAGAAATGAGAAATGTTTGAGGTAATGGGTATTCCAATTACCCTGATTTGATCATTACATGTTGTGTGCTTGTATCAAAATATCACATGTACCCCATAAATACATAAAATTATGTACCCATAACAATTAAAAAGAAAAAAAATGAAACAAAAAGAAAATATCCAGGAGAAATTGTCTTTTTTTTTTTTTTTTTTTTTTTTTTTTTTTTTTTTTTTGAGACAAGAGAGTCGCCATCTGTCACCCAGGCTGGAGTGCTGTGGCATGATATCAGTTCATTGCAACCTCCACCTCCCAGGTTCAAGCAAGTCTCCTGCCTCAGCCTCCCAAGTAGCTGGGATTACAGGCATGCACCACCACGCCTAGCTAATTTGTATTTTTTAGTAGAGACAGGGTTTCACCATGTTGGCCAGGCAGGTCTCAAACTCCTGACCTCAGGTGATCCACCTGCCTCGGCCTTCTAAAGTACTGGGATTACAGGTGGAATTGTCTTTTGAAAGAGGAAATCAGAGCAAAATCTGGGGAAAAGAATGCTGGATTAAAAATTTCTCAGTTTGCCCCTTTGATGTAATTCCACATTACAGTCCCCAGTGCCAACTGCACAAGAACAGAATAGCCTTGGTTCCCATTCTCCAACGTCTGGAGGCCTTCTCCAAGGCAGGGTGTATCTCTGGAAAGAGATGCCACGAGGTTTGCATTAAGTTCAAGGTCACCAGAACACAAGAGCCAGCCAAACTACACCAAGCCAAAGGCATGAAATAGAGATCTTTGGATTAGAAAAGGGAGACAACCCATCTAGGTAGGTGATCTGTCTCCACCAATTCAAGCAAGTCACTTAAACACTGAGACTTAGATTCCTGGTCTCTGTCCTGGCCATCTCACAGGGATGTCATGAAAATCAAACATGTTGAGAAAATGTGCCTGAAGGCCAGGTGTGGTGGCTCATGCCTGTAATCCCAGCATTTTGGGAGGCTGAGGCAGGCAGATCACCTGAGGTCGGGAGTTCGAAACCAGTCTGGCCAACATGGTGAAAGCCCATCTCACCATGTTGGTATGGTGGTATGCACCTGTAGTCCCAGCTACTCAGGAGGCTGAGGTAGGAGAATCACTTGAACCCGGGAGGCAGGTTCAAGTGATTCTTAAATAAAAGTGAAAAATTAGCCGGGTGTGGTGGTGGCATCTGTAGTCATAGCTACTCAGGAGGCTGAGGCAGGAGAATCACTTGAACCTGGGAGGTGGTGGTTGCAGTGAGCCAAGATTACACCACTGCACTCCAGCTTGGGCAACAGAATGAGACTCAATCTCAAAAAAAAAAAAAGAAGAAGAAGAAAGAAAAGAAAATGTGCCTGAAAAAGATGCATAAACTTGAAAGTGCTATCTATAGAAAAGTCTGGCTGCAGCAAATTCGCAGTAAATGTTGGAGCTAAGTGAGTGCATGAAAGGGCGAAAGGAAGCCAAATGATTATGAGGCTTTTACAAAAATGTAGAGGCAAATATAAGGTGGGGTGCTGGTCTGTGTTCAGAGCAGCAGGAAAAAGCTGCTTCCCTGGGGTACAATGGATAGACTCCTCAGATTGCTGGCAAATTGGCGTTGGGAGGACCCACCAGGGCATGCTGGCCCTGTCCAGGGCTGCAGTCCTTTATAGGGCCTTAAAAGAATAGAACAGCCTCAGAATCAGGAAGATAGCTACCCTACATTCACTAATTATGCATTTAGGGCCAGCACAGGCCTGAACATTTCACAACATTTTAAGGGATTGAAGGGAAGCCCTTTGTGCGAGGGCACGCCAGACATGGGCTGTGATCAAAAGGATAAAAAGGAACGAGGGATGTCAGTGACATAGATCCAGGCCCCTTGTATATGGTGACGTGATTAAAGGCACGAATCCACTTCAGAGTTGTCATTCCTAATAGAGCCTGACGGGAACAATAAGCGACGAACTGGCAGGAGGGCAACACGATTTGTGCACACTCACAGCGACTGCGTTGTGCCAACTTGCTGCTGAAGGCCCCAGGATGCTGAGACAGGCAAGACAGAGTGTCCTGTATTGGATCTGCTCAGAGTGATACAGAGGAACAAATGACAGTGAGGGACATTTGGGGTAACAGATGCATGGGCAGTTTCTTAAGTCCTGCACTGAAGGACAAGATGTAGTACACATGGCAACTCTGGATAATGTGACCTGATCCAAGTGCCCTAAGAGCAAAGCAAAGAGTCCGGGGCAGCTTCTGCTGGAAGGGACCTTAGATCACATAGGTCAACACCCTTATTTTACAGATGAGAAGATTGGAACCCAGAGAAATTAAACGGCTGCTATAGGCCACACCGGAAGCTACAGGCTATGACCCTTAAGCCTGTCATTCTCTAAGCATAATATTACATGATAGGTACAAATCTGGCAGAATGAACATGAGACTGAGAGGAAACCATCCATTCCAAGGCACCCATACAAGGACCACAAAGGGGAATGAATGCTTGTTAAGAGGCATCTGTGGGTATCAAACTTCAGGAGGAAAAGCAGAAGCCAGACAGGGCACACTGCTCCCCAGCCTCAATTACAAGGTTTAGCTCCCATGCGCAGGAGCAGAAGCTCTTCTTGGTTTTTTCCCATTTGTCTTTGGAAACTAAAGACCCAAAGGCAAGACTTGGCAGTGATCTAGTTCATGGTTCCTGGTGCTACTCTTTGTCCTAAGAAGAAACACCTGATACATGAAAGACACAGTCAGGGCAGGTTCTGGGCCATTCCTGTGGGTCTCCTGGGTGGCAGCCCTCTACAGCCCCAGGGATATTTCTTCCTATCCCCTCCTGTCAATAGATAATATAAGGTGGCTCTGATCTTTGCAAAGCTTTCTAGCCCACCCCATCTCCTATGGCAGTTTCCAAAGGAGCTACCTTCTCTTCACGAAGATTAAATATGTTCTGAGGAAAGCAAACATATCAAACGCTCACATGGATGCACTGCTGCATCCCCCAGCTCACGCTGGTGTGAACTACTCAAAAGGATTCCTCCGCTGGGATTCCAACACAGAGGAAAGCTGATTGTTCCCAACAATCAAATAAACCCAGCAGGACTCTTAATTCCTGATGACCTCTTAGCACCTGTCTGGTTGCAGTCTGTGTTTCTCACTCTCCCAGAGCCCAAAATGACCACTTGGAGAGCACTGTGGATCCTGTACAAGGGAGACTTCATAATGGGAAAGAAGGTTACATCTGGGTCCCACCTACTATAGGTCTAGTGGCCCAGATTCTGAGTACAGCAATTGTGGCCGACGCAGCTGGTTGTCTTTGAATATCCAGCCTGCCTTTTCTTCCTTAGGAACAGCATCCCAGTTTTTAGCTAGCTAGGCTTTTCACTTCCTGGAAGAAAAAAAAAAAAGAAAAGACTAAATTTCCGAGACTCACTCATAGCTAAGTGTGGCCATGTAACGATGCCCATGGCTAACAATGACAGCACCTCACTAACTGCCGAGCGCAATGCTAAACACCTCTCTGTACATAAACTCACTTAATCTCACAAAACCCCTATGAGAGACAGTGATTACCCCCTTTTTACAGGGCAAACATTCCAGAGAAGTAATTTGCCCAAATCATACTGTTAATGAGCACCACAGCTGAGATTTCAACTCAAGGAGCCTGACCCTGGTCAAAGCTCTTCACCATTCATTATACTACACTCAATTACAGCTGTAAAAGCAGAAGTTTTGTGTTGAACTTCCAGGAATATGCCTTTAAAAGGGGTGGGGGAACTCCAGGAGATGGAGCTGAATACTCCTTCCCTTGTGTGTGAGCTGAACTTAAGAGACTTGCTTCTAACCAAGAGGGTCTGAAAGGGAAATAAAATAACTAGACAGTAGAGAAACCTAGGCAGATCTCACCTTAACCAAGTGATCAAGGTTACCATCACCAGCAGCAAGGCACGCTGATATCATGGACCTTCATATGATGTAGTAAAAGGGGATTTCACTTCTGTGAAATTATAAACCCAATAACCCAGTCTACCCATGAGATAAGATCACAGAAACCCCAGTTGGGGAACTTTCTATGCAACGCCTGACCAATACTCTTAAAAACTATCAAGATCGTGAAAAACAAGAAAAGATGGAGAAAATATCACAGATTGAAGGAGACTAAGAAGATACCATGAGTACATGCAACATGGGATCCAGGACTAGATCCTGGAACCAAAAAGGGACATTAGTATAAAAATTGGCAAAATTCTAATAAAGAATATCGTCAGGTTAATAATATTGTACCAATGTCAATTTCTGCATTTTGAAAGATGTACCATGGTTTTGTAAGATGTGAACACTAGGGAAAATTGAGTGAAGGATATATGTGAACTCTCAGTACTATTTCTGTAAATTTTCTATTAATCTAAAATTATTTCGAAATAAAATGTCTTTCAAAAAGGAGGAGGCAAGTGCTCCCCACTGCCATTTCTTCCCATTGCTGACCTGTTAAATGATGGTGATTGCTGGAACTCCAGCAGCCATACTGATCCATGAGGTGACCTTGAAATTACCTTTAGGATGGAAGTCATGTCCTGAGGATAACAGAGCAGAAAGATGGACGCCTAGATCCCTAATGACACTCACTGCCATCTTACCATCCCTGAACTCCGGGCTGCAAACCTCTTTTTATTATGAGAAAGAGAAATCACCTCTATCTTATATAAGCCACTTATTTGGGGGTTTCCTATCAAATGCAGCCAAACCTAATCCTTGTTAATAACAGCAACAGAATGAAAACCTGTGCAATTTCTACCACTGATATAAAAATTAGAATCTTAGCCTTGGAATTGGTCTTAAATTCCATCTAGCCCAAATTGTCATTTTTCGCATGAGTAACAGAAGAAACCAAGTGCTGAAACCTGTGCTCAGGTGAGAATCCCAAACACCAGCATTGCAGCATTAGTATAATCGCACACATAAAAGTCAGGGTAAAATACCGCAATGCAGGTTTCTTCTGATTGTCACACTGACTTGCCTTTCTTACTCTAATGATAACATTCTGAAATCTTACCTTTCTGAATAGATTACTGAACACAGCCACACATCTGCAAATTATAATTTTGTGAATTTCATATTTTGAGTTTCATGAACTGAAGACTCACATATTAAAAATGATGCATTTGTTATATTTACTTGGTTTTCATTAAAAGGGGGCTGTACAAAGGAAAACATGTACTATTATATCTATCAAAGAGTATTATGTTCAGAGAAAAAAATAAGATTTCGGTAGTTATGGTCACTAATTACCTAAAAACCCAGGGAAAGTCACTTCCCCAATCTGAGTTACAAATATCTTAGTCTGTAAAATTAGAGGATTAGCTGGGATTTGATTTCCCATGGGTTTCCTTCTAATTCTAATAATTCTAATTCTAATTCTAATAACACTAAAAAAAATCACTCAGTTTTCACTACCTGTGTATACATGATTATTTCAAATACCTATACCTTTGCATTCTTCACTAAATCTGCTTAAAATATGCTATTTGCTGGCTGGGTATGGTGGGTCACCCTGAAATCTCAGCACTTTGGGAGGCCGAGGCAGATGGATCACTTGAGGCCAGGAGTTCAAGGCCAGCCTGGCCACATGGTGAAACCCCACCTCTACTAAAAATACAAAAATTAGCCAGGCATGATGGCGCTCACCTGTAATCCCAGCTACTGGGGAGACTGAGGTACAAGGAATCACCTTGAACCCAGGAGGCAGAGGTTGTAGTGAGCCAGGATTGTACCACTGCATTCCAGCCTGGGCGAGAGATCAAGACTCTGTCTTAAAAAAAAAAAAAAAAACTGCTATTTGCTAAACCAGAGAATACCAATCTGTGGCAGACTGCACTAACAGTCCCAATTCTTCACCCTTCTCTTTGCTATGAAACACCACAGTTTCTCTTACCAATGAAGTAGGGTCACTATCCCTGCCCCTTGAATCTGAGCTCAGCCATGTAACTTATTTTGATCAATATCATATGGTGGGAGTGAGAGCATGCCCATTCCAAGCCTAGGCTTCCAGAAGGCTTACATATTTCCATAATTATGCGGCTTCCACCATTATCATGAGAATGGCATGCTTTGGCTAGCTTGTTGGTTCTGGGTCGGGGATGAGTACATGAAGAATCACCCTAGCTAAGGCACCTCAGGCAGGCACCCACCAACCTAGAGATGCATGAAAGAGTCCAGCCAACGAGCAGAATCACACAGCAGAGAACAGGACAGATCTAGTGCACCCTGTAGACACTGGAGAAATAATGTTCATTGTAACCCACTGAGGCTTTGTGGTTGGTTGTTACACAGCAAAAGCTAGCTGATACACTGCTTGAAAACCTCAACTTTGAAGCAAACCTATTTTTGGCAAGCACTGGCTATATGCATATGCCATAAAATGTTCCGCAGGAAATAAACTTGGTTTTCTAGTGAAGTGATGGATCCACATGCACGCTTGGCACCACACGCACAATCAATCCTTTGCCCACAAATGGATCAGGAAATCTGCCTACACACTCTCTTCAGCTTTATTCTTCACTCCCATAAAAGCACATCCAAATGCTCGATTATTGACACACTACCACCTTCTGAAATCATAATTTGAAAACCATGTATAACAGTCCCCATCTTCTGCCGTGCCTAAATTCAATCCAATGTGCCTATTTTGATTAATGAAATGAAATGCTTGTGTTGGTACCATGGGAATAAGATTCTTTTCCAACTATGCATTGGTAAGAAACTAAACTAGATGCCAACATCCTATAATGGGTTGAATATTGCTTTTATTCCCATAGGCAGTAGTGCTAAAAGGCAAATGTATTTAGTTGGGCCCATTTTGCTTGTTTTTAAAACATTCCACAATTACTTATTAAGTATCAACTTGCTTTATGTAAACATTGTTCAGGTGTCAGCCCCGGGTGTGGACAGCATCCGGAACCAGCAAAGGCCAGGGTATATCGCCTACCAGCAATGAGCAGACAGGTTGTCAAAGGACGGTCAGGCCACAGATCCCAGGGACAGCTGAGCGATGTTAAACACGAGCGGAACAAGGAGATAGGCAAGTGGCTGGAGAGAAGGAGCAGGACAATAGCCAGCAGGAGCTGCGGGGCACACAGCGTCACGCCTCAGCCTCCAAATCAGAGATGGCTTCCTGTTTTGTTCTGGGCTTCTCTGCAGTTCCTGTGGGGAAATGGGGAATCCTAGGGGAGCTGGCCAAGCCCTGCAGGTGGAGAGAGGCAGTTATTGGCACCTGACTGTGGGGCATCTGGAAAATTAGCTCCTGGCAAGGGAGTGCTGGCTGCTCAGCACTGGGAAGGATGCCTCCTTTCTGCCTACAAGTGCACACAGACACACATGCTCTCACGCTCTCTCACATCCTCACACAAACCCACACACACTCTCACATGCTCTTGCACACTCAGACCACACGCCTGCACTCACACACCATACAGTCACACACTCACATGCCACACACTCTGCTTCTCTCACACACTCAGCACCAGCCTCATAAACTCTTATACACACTCTTCACACACAAACACACACACTGTCACACACACCACACACTCTCTCACCTATGCACACACACACGGAGTTGTCAAGTTCTGTCCAGCATATCTCAGAAGTGCCTCTCACCCTCCTCCCAGGCACCCACGCCCAGGCCCACACCGGCTCCCAGCTGCTCCCCTGGAAGAACCTCTGGGTCTGGGGGACCACTGCTGTCAGCCCCTCAACCCACCCAGGCCTTCCGGCACATGGTCGCAAGTGATCTTCATAAAACTCAGCTTTGATCTCATCACTCTTCTGCTAAGAAGCCAGATTCCCTCCAGTGTGACAGAATAATGGCCACACCACAGACCCGCAAAGGCTCTGGCTTTGCTCCTGCGTCACCATTCAGGCCTCCTCCCACCTGTTAGAATCCCTCCACCTTTCCCAACTCACCTCCAGCAGAGCCTTTCTGCAGAGCCTTTCTGTGGCCCCTGACCCTAAGGCTCAGAGTAAAATCCCCTCCCTCTGTGGCTCCCTTAGACCACACACCACCTCGCCATCCACCATGGCCCTGGCCGCTCTCATCCCAATCTTGCTGTATAGAAGCTCTTTGAGACAGGTCCTGTGTCCCATTCATCCTTAACATCTCTCTTCCCCTTCCCACATGCCTTAAGCATAAAAGAAATACAATAAAAGTGTGTTGAATTTGCCAGGCGCAGTGGCTCATGCCTGTAATCCCAGCACTTTGGGAGGCTGAGGTGGGCAGATGACCTGAGGTCAGGAGTTCGAGACTAGCCTGGCCAACACGGCGAGACCCCATCTCTATTAACAATACAAAAATTAGCCAGGCATGGTGGCAGGCACCCGTAGTCGCAGCTACTTGGGAGGCCAAGGCAGGAGAATCACTGAACTGGGAGGTGGAAGTTGCAGTGAGCTGAGATTGCACTCCTGCACACCAGCCTAGGCAATGAGTAAAATTACATCTTTAAAAAAAAAAGTGTTGAATTCAAGGTTAATAATTGAATCTCTATGCAAGCCAATTACTTGTGTTAATCCCACATCTGGCCAGTTCCCATCACTGAGCACAAGCTCAGTGTACCAGAGATCATGGCTGGCTCTGGGTGATTCAGACACCCCATGAGGAAAACGGTACAGAACATATGCCCGCTCTCAACAGTCACTCAAACACAGGCGTCAGAAAACAGCACTCAGCGAACAATCACAGAGCATCTGTCACGTGGCAAGCACTCTTCCAGCTACAGTCCAATAGCAGGTTAGGGAGGCAGAGAGCAACATAATTCATCCTGGAGAATGATGACCCTAGCAAGGTCGAGAGAGGTGGGGATGTGGCAGAGGGAAGGAGGGGCAAGGAGGAGGCGGTGATCAGCCAAATCAAGTCTCTTCTGGGAGGAGATGCTCAGGCCGGTGGGATAGCAACAGCCAGTGAGCTCGGAGCCTTCATGGAGAAGTGAAGCTCTGCCGCGGTATCACTGTGTACCAGGGCCCAGCATGGGAGGCTGGCGAGTCAGAAGGTAAGATATAGACAGCTTGAAATCCACCTCCTCACGTAAGAAGGATACAATGGCCTTTGGGGACTCAGGAGAAAGGGTGAGAGGGAATGAGGGATAAAAGGCTACACACTGGGTACAGTGTACACTGCTTGGGTGATGGGTGCACCCAAATCTCAGAAATTACCACTAAAGAACTTATCCCGGTAACCAAATACCACCTGTTCCCCAAAACAATTGAAATTATATATTATATATTACATTATGTATATAAATTACATATGTTATACATTGAAATTATATACATAAATAAAATAAGCAATGCTTCCCCATTGCTGAACAATTTTTAGAAATTCACCACCTTAGCCATTTTAACAGCTCGGTAGTGTTCAGTTCATTCATATTGTTGCACAGCTAATCTCCAGGGTTTTCATTACGCAAACTGAAATTTCACACCCATTAAACAACTCCCCAATCCTCCCTCTCCCAACCCTCTGACAACCACCCTTCTACCTTCTGTCCCTGTGAATTTGTCCATTCGAAGTGGAAGGAATATTCTATCTCATATAAGTGAAATCCTACAGTATTTGTCTTTCTGTGTCTGGCTTATTTCACTTAGCATGATGTCCTCCAGGTTCATCCATGTTGTAGCATTTGTCAGAATTTCCTTCCTTTCTGAGATGGGATAATATTCCATTGTATGAATATGCCACATTTTGTTTATCCATTTGTCGGTGAACACGTGGGTTGCTTCCACCTTTCGGCTACTGGGAATAATGAGGTTATGAACATGGGTATACAAACATCTCTTCAAGGCCCTGCTTTCAATTTTGGGGGGTGTATAACCCAGAAGTACAATTGTTGGATCATATGGTAGCTCTATATTTAGTTTTGGGGGGATCTGCCATACTGTTTCCCAGAGCAAGGAATTGGGATTTTCAACTAAGTGAAACTGGAGGCTATTTGAGGGCTTTTGAGCAGGCAAGTAACATGATTTTATATAGACTGCTATTTTTTTTTTCAGACGGAGTCTAGCTCTGTTGCCCAGGCTGGAGTGCACTGGCACAATCTCAGCTCACTACAATCTCTGCCTCCTGCGTTCAAGCGATTCTCCTGCCTCAGTCTCCTGAGTAGCTGGGATTACCACACAGGTGCACACCACCACACCCAGCTAATGTTTGTATTTTTGGTAGAAATGGGGTTTCACTATGTTGGTCAGCTGGTCTTGAACTCCTGACCTCATGATCCACTCACCTCAGCCTCCCAAAGTGCTGGGATTACAGGTGTGAACTACCACATTGGACTTTATTTACATTTTTTTTATTTTTTTTGAGAAAAAAAGAAAAAGAAATAAAGAGAGAAAGAAATAATAAAAGAGAGAAAGAAAGAGGAAGAGAAAGAAGGAGAGAGAACGGGAGTCTTGCTTTATTGCCCAGGCTAGAATGCAGTCTAAAAATAGGTATTGAAAACCTCTTTTATGCCAATAATTGTGCTTAACAATGTAGACAGGAAGGAATATTTTTTTAAACCATCCCTCTGGCTTGGTAGCACATAGGATAGATCGTGGGAGCAAGGGTGGCCCCAGAGAGACTGCTGCAGCTACGAGGTCATCATGAGGCCCTGGAGACAGAAGAGGTGAGACAGAAGCAACCGTTGGATGGGGATAGAACAGAGGTGCAGGCAGGAGAGGTTGGGAAGGGGCTGCTGAAGAGGCCTGAGTCCCTGGGTGCATGGTGACATCATTCACAGAATCAGAGAAAAGCAAGAGATATAAATAACTTTAAATAGTTCATAAAAGGTACCAAAACCCTGCCCAGCCTCTTTCCTCCTTTCCCTTGTCCTCTCCATCTCTACTTTTTTTACATTCCGAAATTTCCGTTTAACCTTCATTCTCTCAGGATCCCTGTCTGTCTCCTCAAGAACAGAAAGTGACTCATCAAAAGGTCACCCACAGGACCAAGACACCACTGGAGTATGCGGCTTGTCCTTTCAGCATGCAGGCTGGCAGGAAGTCAGATCACATCTCCAAGCAGAGGCCTGAGAATTGGCCAATCAGCCATCCACAGTTGTCAGTAGGTCCCAGTGCTCAGGGGGCCACCTGAGATCCTGGCATCCCCAGCCAGGCTCCAGGCCAGAAAGTGACCCTGTCCACAGATTTGGCTTCTTCTCGAAGAGTCCCTGAGAGCCTTGTTCTTCCTGCTGCTCTTCTTGTCCTTACCATACTTAGAGATAAAGGATGGCTTTGGGGAAGCTGAGATTGGTCTTTAAGGATTCAACAAATATTTACTAAGCACCTACTGTGTTGTCAGCAATGTGCAGGTATAAGGGACACAGATGTGGACCAGACACAGATCCTGCCCATGAAGAACTTTCAGGACAGACATCAATTGGCAATCTGAGGGGCTGGGTGCAGTGGCTCACACCTGTAGTCCCAGCATTTTGGGAGGCTGAGGCGAGTGGATCACTTGAGGTCAGGAGATCGAGACCAGCCTGGCCAACATGGTGAAACCCCATCTCCACTAAAAATACAAAAGTTAGCCAGCCATGGTGGTGCATGCCTGTAATCCCATCTACTTGGGAGGCTGAGACAGGAGAATTGATTGAAACTGGGAGGCAGAGGCTGCAGTGAGCTGAGATCACTCCAGCCTGGGTGACAGAGTGAGACTCCATCTCAAAAAACAAATGAAAAATTGGCAATCTGAGACCACACAAGGTTAAATAGCACACAGTAAGGAGAAAGAGACTGTTGCTGACTGATGTCTGTTAGCAAAAGAGAGTGGGACTCGTGCTGGCCTGCAAGGAAAAACCCAATTTGGGCAGAGAGGAGAGAAGAGGCAGGGGAGAGTGCTTTATTAGAGGAACAGAGGCGGAAAACAGCTGAGCAGGTGAGCAGGACACAGGAAGTGGGGTGGAGGGGCAGCCAGGAGGCTGAGATGACACCCAGCCATGAGGAAATGAGGGTCTCAGAGAAGAGCAAGAAGGAGAAACTAACATCTTCCTACCCATGATGTGCCAGGCATCGTGCCGGCAGCATCATTGCTGTTACCTCACTCGGAACTCATAGCCACCTGCTAGGAGTGAGACTGAGGTTATCATCCCCATTTCACAGATGTGCAATTCAGGCTTAGTTGCAACTAAAAGTTTGTTTTTTTTTTTTTTTTTTTTTTTTTGAGTAAGACTGCCAGCGATAGGACTTGGGCTCTAGGTGCTGAGAGAGATGAGGGAGCAGTTACTGTCTTGGACCCAGACCTCCTCTCTCTGTGTTGCTGTTGTTATTGTTTTGTTATTGGCCCTGGGTGTTTTGAGTTTCATTTGTTTGCTTGTTGGTTGGTTGCTGGTGTGTGTGCGTGTGTACACACACGCACATGTGCAGGGGCAGGGAAGAGAGGATCTGTTTTGCTTTGCCATGCTTCTTGCCTTGAAGCTGTTCTATAAAATGAGGAAACTCCTCTCCTAGGACCACAGCATGAGAGGAGGAAGTGTGTGGTCCTCTCCGGTAGACTGCGCCAACTGTCCCAATTCTTCACCCTTTCCTATCCTCAAAGTCACCAAGAGACTTGGTATTTTGCACCAGGAGACGCAGAGTATCCATCCCTGCCCTGGGGCTTTCCAGCTTGGCGAAGTGACATGCCTTGGCCAGTGGGAAGCGGGAAGAAGGGACAGTGAGCCTCAACTCCCCCAAGGCCTCCAGAAGCTCTACGTGTTTCCACTTTCACCATTGCTCAGAGAAGGACATGCTCAGGATCATCTGCTGGCCCCAGAAAACTGAAAGCTGGGAGCTGGGCGGAGAAGATCTGAACTCTAACTACAGCTGGGAGGCCAGCCCAGCCTAGATCAGCAGCATTCTGAATGTCCCCTGGTTGCAAATCACTGATCTATCCCAAATCCCTCATTTATCAACAGTGCATCTAAAGCCCAGACCGGAGAAATGATCTCCTGGAGCCGTACAACCCATTAGAAATTGGGTCTCCTGATTTCTAATCCACAGCTTTTTCACCACCCCACCCTATCTCATCAAAGGAATTCCCTGCAGGCTGCAAGAAAAGAGAGGAAATCTGAGATGCCAACCAAGTAAGTAATTAAGCAGAATAGATGCAGTCAAAAAGCATGAAAGCAAGATTTAACCTGGATAATCCCTCCATAATTTAGAGTTGATCTGTCTAAACGAGTCCCTGTTGATTTCCCAGGAGGACCTTTCTTCTTCTGCTGAAGTCACTGGGAGCATCAGAGCTGAATCCATTAACCCCATCATCTTTCAACATGTCCGTCTTTTGTACCTAAGAAATGTGGCCGACTTTTTTCATTTTCAAATTTGTGTTTTATTACTAGGCTCTACAGTACTCAAAAATAACCGTTTTTTCCCCAAGTGACTTTGCGTGTTCTTCTCTGCTTTACACAGATTTGAGTCAGACTCAACATTGCCTTAGTAATATCGTTGTCTATAAATACTGCTGTCATTCAAAAATCCTTATAATCATGGTATCATACGGCTGGAAAAGACCTCAGAGATCAAGTTCCAGCCCCATCATTTACAGAGAAGGACACTGAGGCGCAAGGAAGGTAACTGATCTTCCCCAAGTCACAGAGCTGGTTACTAGCAGAGCAATCAGTACCATGAGTGAGACTAGCAGGACCATGCTAGAAATATATAATAAGCTCAAGTGTCTAAGGGAGTCATGGAAAATGGTCGCTCCATATTTGTCTGTTTTTGTTTTTGAGATGGAGTCTTGCTCTATCGCCCAGGCTGGAGCGCAATGGCACCATCTCGGCTCACTGCAGCCTCTGCCTCCTGGGTTCAAGCAATTCTCCTGCCTCAGCCTCTCAAGTAGCTCAGATTACAGGTGCCCACCACCATGCCCAACTAATTTTTGTATTTTTAGTAGAGACAGGTTTTCACTATGTTGGCCAGGCTGGTCTCGAACTTCTGACCTCAGGTGATCTACTTGCCTCAGCCTCTCAAAGTGCTAGGATTACAGGTGTGAGCCCCCACCCCCAGCCCCATATTGAAGATGCCTGATGCCAGGACTCATGCCCCAAGTCTGGGCAGAGGCTGAATAACAAAAGAAAATGGCCCTGCCTGAGAAGAAACTGAGACCTCCATGAAGAGCCAGCAGGTTACCAGGGCTATTGGCACCTCAGACACTAGCCTGAGCCCGGATGGCCGAGCACACACACTCCTTCCATCAAACATGGAAGCCAAGCCCTGCTGGGAGGGTGAGGGCATTGCTGATGGAGCCAGCCCATGCCAACAGCTCAGAACCAAAAGCTTTGTTGTGTGTGCCAGCTGTTAAACTGCTGAGGGCTTGAAATCACAGTAGGTGTATTTAGACCACGGGGTACTGTCCCTCCATCAAGGACTCATGGCCTGCCCTAAAATAAGTAAGAGCCTTCCCAACAGACAGGGATACTCAGAGGGGGGAAATTAGAATTAGCAGAGAAAAAAGAGCTCCTACCCAGATCCTTGGCAGCAAGAGCCCCATGTGCTGTGTCCCTGTATGATGAGTACCCGACTCACATGTGCCTAATATGATCTCCACGAACTGTTTCTCTGTCTAAGCCTTCTGCCTAAAATCCCAGTATCCAGATTCTTGCTGCCCACACCAATCTCCTGATTTCAGCCCTGGACCACTTAACACTGTGTCCTATGAGTGCTCCACAGATTGGCCGAGTTTGGGCAACAGCAAGGAAACCAACCTGTTTTCTCCTTTCCAAACCTGAGCTGAAAAAATCGACAGCTAGGCCTGGTGCAGTGGCTCACACCTGTTATCCCAGCACTTTGGGAGGCCGAGGCAGGTGGATCACAAGTTCAGGATTTCAAGGCCAGCCTGGCCAATATGGTGAGACCCCCACTTCCACCCCCAACTCTACTAAAAATACAAAAATTAGCCAGGCGTGGTGGTGCGCACTTGTGGTCCCAGCTACTCGGGAGGCAGAGACAGGAGAATCGTTTGAAACGGGGCATGGAGGTTGCAGTGAGCCAATATCACACTACTGCACTCCAACCTGGGCAACAGAACGAGACTCAATCTCAAAAAAAAAAAAAAAAAAATGTCAACAGCTGCATCCCAGGGACTGAGAGCCCCAGGACTCCAGCTAACTCATGAGGAAATAGAATTAAAACTATCCAAGGGCCACTGTGAGTCCAGGCCCATCACCTTTCCATGGAGAAAAGGTCCAGTGTTTACTGGAAAACGCATGTGCAGGAACTGCTGCCCTGCCCCAGAAAAGCAAAATTCTGACAAAGGAGACACTGTGTGATCAGCTTAGGGGAGCCACATGACCTACGCGAGTCAAGTTTTCTCATCCATACCAAGCCACCTCTGTGGAGCCAACTGCACAAACAAAGATGCCAACCACTCACTCCAGTGGCTACAGCAGAGCCTTGGTCTGTCCTGGATGAGGGCCCACACCTGCCCTCGAGGACCAGTTTCAGGAACCAGGACCTCAGCGGTCCATGTGGCATGGGCTGGCCTGAGGCAAGGGCTCTGCAATTTTACTGTCTGATCTGTTGGCGATTCATCTTTCATTTAGGCAGAAAGCCATTCTGGCACAAGCCTTCCAATTCTGGCCTTGTCTAAAGAATTTTCCTCTTTATCTTTTCCTCCTATGGAAGGCAGAACCACTGCAGAGACACTCAATCAGCCCCCAGCTGACTGCATTTAAAAATAAATTTCAGATAGATAGCCAAAGTAAATAGAAGTGGGAAACTTACCCACCTTGCTTACGTATCCCCAATGCCTAGAAAGTGTCAGGTATAGAATAGCATTGAATAAATATTCATGAAGTAATTGACTTCAAAATGAGTAAAAGAATTATTATTTTAAAATGAAGGTATCTATATCACCCTGCATAGAACCAAAAATAAAAACAATAAAGGCCAAAGATTGGTAGATTTGATTACCTAGAAATGTAAAACTTCTGTATGTTAAAAATATGATAAAAATAAAAGCACATGATAAATAGAAAAATATCTGTAACATACGACAAAATGTTCACGTCATATCGTAATATATAAAGAGCTCATCCAAATCAATATGAAAAAGATGAACATTCTAATAAAAATAAAGGCAATTCACAGAAAAACAAGGGGCCAATAAATGCAAAAAGGGTCCAACATCATTTGAAAAGGTATTTTTCACATGAGAAAATTTACAACGTTTAAAAATTATGACATACCCACCATTAGCAGAGTTGCGAATAATGAATATTATCATACTCTGCTAGTGGGAAAGTAAATTAGTGCAAATCTCCCAGAAAGTGTTTTTGCAATAATACCAAAAGCCTTTAAATGTACATGCCTTTTGATGCAGCACTAATAGAATTTATCCTCAGGCAGTCTTCTGAGATATTTGCAAAGATGCCTGAACAAAGTTGCTCGTCATGGCATTATTTATAACAACAAAATTTATAAGCAAACTAAAGTTCCAATAATAGGGAGAGATTTTTTAGAGTAAATTATGGATTCCTAGATAATGAAAGACTTTGCAGCCACTAAAAATCAAGGTGTTGAAAAAAATCTTCAATATTGGAAAATGTTCAAAATATATTGCAGAGGAGGGGAAAGCAGTCTATAAATCAGCACTTACACAACTCCATTTTAAAAAAAAACTACTCACATGGGTACATGGAAGAAATATTAACAGTTCCTATCTGTGATTAGAGGAACTATAGACAATCTGGCTTTTTTATGTTTTGCAAATTTTCACTGGAAAGCATGTCTCTTTCATCTGGAAGAAGCACAGTTAAGTATTCAGGCCTTGGTTTAATTTTTGGTTCCACGACTTATCAGCCACGTGACTTAGGACAAAATATCTACTTTCTCCACACCTCCTTTTCACCATCTGTTTAAAAAAGGATTCTGGTACTATCTCCCAGAATTAAATAAAATAATCTCTGTGAAGTGCCTAGCACAATTCCTGGTACATAGTAAATGTCTAGTAAATGTCAGCTACTGCTATTAGAGAAAATGAATAGGAACTATTATTTAAAAAGAGAAATGAACATATTTTGAGATTTGGCCTTGGCCTCTATGAGGGTCTAAGAGTCTTCCTAACTGCCTGTCCAGTGGAAAGGACAGCTCTGTCCAAGAGGAAAAGCAGCCCCTCTGGTTGGAGACCCCCACTGACCCGCTGGACCGAGGGCCCACTTTCCACCTCCCAATCCCCTGCCAGTATTCTCACTCCTGAGTCCACAATGCTATCTCAGAAAAAAAATTAACTTCAAAACCCTCCTAAGTATCCCAGTCAGGACAAAGCCTGGTCTCATGATGTAGAAGTGATGGAGGGTCACACTCTGCCTCAAGTCCCAGGACCCACAGAACCCTGGAGTCTATAAATGAGCAT
Organism: Cebus imitator; assembly: GCF_001604975.1. Classification (NCBI taxonomy): domain Eukaryota; kingdom Metazoa; phylum Chordata; class Mammalia; order Primates; family Cebidae; genus Cebus; species Cebus imitator. Next base: position 2,349,229 of record NW_016107575.1, on the reverse strand, counting down.
CAGGAAGCAAAAAGAGGCAATCATTATCTTTGAGATGACCTCCATTTTGTGTAGTCTGAAAGCCACACCAGCATGACATTTTGGAACTCTGAGGCCCTTTCTCCCAGAGACAGTGCCCACCAGTTCTGAGCCACCCAGAAGGGCCTCCCTGCAGAAAGCAATGCATGCTGGGCTGGAGGCTGAAATGCCCCACTGCTGCGAGAGTGCTCTGTGCCCGTTTCCAAAGCCAAGAGTCTTTCCCAGCCTCCTAGGGTGGGGCCCAACCAGCCTGCACCCCCTCCTAAATGCTGACTTTGGTCTCTTGGATTGGGAGCTTTTTATCCATGTGTGCTCTCTTATTAAGCTGGCTCTCAGGGTGGCAGCTGCCACAGGCTCCCTCCAGCCCTGCACAGTGCCATTTACCTTGGCAAAGGGCAACTGACTGGCCATGGAGCTCCCTCTCTCCCGGCGAGTTGCAGCGACACGCAAGTCCTCTGTGGATTGCAGCTTACAGCCCCCACTGTAGCACACTGTGCAATGGCTCTGACAGCATGTGCCAGGCTGCACCCGTGAAACCTGGCTGCTACATCCGTGCTGTGGAGCCCACAGGACACAGCATGGCCAGGAGGGACCTGAGAGGTGAGAGTCACCCCCCACCCCGTAGCTGACCCACACCCCGTACATGTGGCTCTGTCTTGAATCTGGAACAATAAGGCAATGTCCTGGAGTAGCCCTGCCTTCCTATTTGGCAGGAAGGAGGGGTGTGTTTCAAGATCACAGATTAAAATCAGGATGGCATGGGTTCATGTGACCTTCCCCTTCCTGCTGTGGTCCTGATTCTCCTGTGCAGAGAGAGAACTAGGGGCTAGAGCTCCATAGTGATTCTCACCATCAATCCTCCTGATGCTAATCACCAGCCCAGTCAGGGACTCCATCTGACCACAGGATCCACCAAGCCCATCCTACCATCTGGAACCGTACCCTGCCTTAGAGTCAGGTGAGAGACCCATGGACGATAGGCAACCTGGTGGAAAGAATATAAACTTGAGAGTCAGACCCAGCTGGTTCCTCGTCCACCCCTTTCCAGCTGTGTAATCCTGGCCAAGCCACTTACCCCTTACAAGACCCAGTTTCTTTAGCTGTAGAATGAAGAAGAATCATATCTACCACATAGGGTTGTGATGAGGTCTAAATAAGATAATGAATATAAAGTGCATGGGACCTAGTGAGAGGTCAATCAATGACAGCCATTATTATCATTAACCACATCTTCTATCGCCATGGCCATTTCTAGCACAGAGGGATGCTGCACACTCAACAATATACACCAAGGGGAAAGTCACTGACAGTATTTTGAGTGTTCATCCCATTTTCCTCTGTGTCCTTCACCTACCGCCCTGCCAGGCATATTATAGAGAGCAGACCCTTAAATATTTGCTGAAGGAATGATTTAATGAATGACATTTGGTCTCTGAAATGTACCGTCTGTATTTTATCATTTCATGAATGATGTATTATTTCGTGACCTTTGGATTTTCATTTAATCATGCATCTAGATTAAATCCTGATTTATTTCCATGACCCTGAACAGCGTAGCTCTTTTCCTCCATCTTATCCTGCCAATCTGGATACAAACTCTACACCATGTGTATCCCTTTGTGCAATCAACCACCCCAAAAGTATGTGACTTAAAACAACAACAATCTATTTATTTCCTCCAGTCTTGTCAGCTGACTAGGCAGTTCTTCTGCTGGTCTCACTTGGACTCACTCATTTGGTTGCAGTCAGACGGCAATTGAAATGACTGGCCCCAAATGACCTCAGCCCCAGCTGTCAGCTGGACCTCTCTTGCATCCTAGAGAAGTCCAGCCCAGGCTTCGTTCCGTGACAGCAAGGGTGAGCCAAGAGCCAAAGCCAGAAGCTGAAAGACCTCTGGAGCCTAGGCTTGAAACTAGCTCAGCATCCCTTCTGCCACATTCACGGATCAAGGCAAGTCCCAAGACCAGTACAGTTGTTTCTTAGTGGGGGAGGATTTCAGAGGGAAGATCAGACTCTACCTACTGACGGAAAGAGCTTCAAAATATTTTGGTCCAATTTTCAAACCAGATAAAGTAAAAGAAACATACATGAGGCCGGGTGTGGTGGCTTGCGCTTGTAATCCTAGCACTTTGGGAGGCCGAGGTGGGTGGATCACCGAGGTCAGGAGTTCAAGAAACATACATGTAACTGAGCCCATGTAGCTTTGGGGGGAAAAAATACATCCTGACTTGGACCTGCAAAAAGTCAAGAGTATCTGACATTGGAAAATACTTTTTCTCCAAACTCGGATGTTTCAAGGCCATTCAGGGTTGTCTGCAACTTCCTCTCTCTGGGTGACTTCATTTACTCTCATTATTTCAATGCCATCTATATGCTAATGACCCTCAAATTGATACCTCTGGCTCAGCTTCTGACTCACATATTCAACTCTCGATTTTCCTCCCCAAATCTGCTCCATCCGTAGTCTTTCCAATCTCGGTAAAGAGAATCCTCAGCCACCCAAGCGCTCAGGCCACAGATATAGTTTGTCCTCGGTTGCTCTCTTCCCTTCACCTCCCACTTTCCATCCACCAACAAATCCTGTCAGCTCTACCCTGAGGCCACCTCTCTCCCTCTCCACTGCTGCATCAGTTTCTAAGGCTGTTGTAACAAACTACCACAAACCAGGCAGCTAAAAACAACAGAAATGTATTGTTGCGCAGTTCTAGAGGCCAGAAGGACAAAATCAAGGCATCAGCAGAGCCACGTTCCCTCCATAACCTGCAGGGTAGAGCCCTTCCTTGTCTCTTCCCAGCTTCTGGTGGTGGCTTTGGCGGCTCTTGGCTTGCAGTTGCATTTCTCCATTGCTCCCTTCTCTGCCTCAGCCATCATAATGTGTTCTCCCCAGGGGTCTCGGTATCTGGGTCCAAGTTTCCCTCTGCTTATAAAGACAAAATTCACATTACAGTAGGCCCATGCTAATCCAGTGTGACCTCACCTTAACCAGCGTCTGTAAAGGACCTATTTGTTGTTGCTGTTGTTGCCCAAGCTGGAGTGCAGTGGCATGATCTCGGGCTCACTGCAACCTCCACCTCCAGTGTTCAAGCAATTCTCCTGCCTCAGCCTCCCAAGTAGCTGGAATTACAGGTATGCGCCACCACGCCCCACTAATTTTTGTATTTTTTTAGTAGAGACGGGGTTTTGCCATGTTGCCCAGGCTGATCTTGAACTCCTGAGCTCAAGCAATCCACCCACCTTGGCCTTCCAAAGTGCTCGGATTATAGGCCTGAGCCACTGCACCTGGCCTAAAAACCCTATTTCTGAATAAGGTCACATTCACAGGTACCAGAGGTCAGGGCTTCAACATATATTTCTGGGGGATAACAACTGCTAAAATCTAGTCCACGCCAACATCATCTCTTACTGCAATCTTCTCTTTGACTAGTCTCCCTGTTCCACCCTTGACCCCTCCCTACAACAAAATCTTAACACAAAATCTGAACTCCTTACCTGGCATTCAAAGCCCAAAGCTGTGATCCTCACAGCCTCTCCCAAACTAACTCCCTACTGCCCTCCTCCTCACCTTCACAGCACAGCCACACAGAGCTCCTCTCCATCTCTGACAAGCTAGGGATCACCCAAGTGAGGGCCTTTCCACGAGTAGCTCCCTGTGCCTGGAATGCCACCCCAAAGATTCAAATGACTCGCTCTTCTTGTCACTCAGCCATAGGCTTAGACATCACCTCTTCGGAGATTTTTCCAGAAATCTTCTCACAACTTTCCTAATTTCATTCCTTATATGGCACTTAGAACCATGTGACTTACTGATTGATTGCCTGTCACTCCCAGTAGGATATGAGCAGGGACTGTGCCTCCATCACTACTCTAATCTCTGCACCAAGAATAGTGCCTGGCACATAATAAATGCTCAACAAATAATTATGGAATAAATAAATTGCTTCTTGATTGTCAAGTCCAACAGGCATTTTCCAATCTTTGTCCTGCAGAACCTATTGCATTTGACAGGAGCAATCACTCCCTTGAAATTCTTGACCATCTCCTCCCACCCCTGACCAATCTCCAGGCCATAGTTTCCTGGCTCCCCTAACTATAACTTCTCTGCCTGCTTTGCACATTCCTCTTCCTCTGTCTGTGCCTTTAATGTCCATAAACCTTGGGGTTCTGTTTTAGGTCCCTGTGGTAGACAGAATAATGCTCCTCTAAAGATGTTCACATCCTAATTGCTGGAACCTGTGAATATGTTACCTTGCATGGCTGAGGGTCTGTGATGAGGAAATAATTCTGAATTATCTAGGTAGGCCCAATGTAATCTCAAAGGTCCTTGTTAAAGAGAAAGTTAAAGTTGGAGAAGACGATGGACAATAGAAACAGAGGTTGGAGTGATATGGGGCCACGAGCCAAGGAATGTGGGCAGCCTCTGGAAACTGAAAGGGGCAGGGAATGGGTTCTCCCTTAGAGCCTCCAGAAGGGACACAGCTCTGTTCGCACCCTGATTTTGGCCCCCTAGGATCCACTTAAGCCTTTGGACCTCCAGTATTATAAGATAATAAATTTGTGTTGTTTTAAGCCACTGAGTTTGTGGCAGTTTGTTATGCAGAACAGAAACCTAGCGCTGGTCTCTTCTCTCCTGTGCATGTTCTCTTTGAGCAACTTTATCTTCATCCCTAGCTTCAACGGCCATCTGTTAGTGGGTGTTTCTCTCTCTAAAGTTCAGACTTCTACACCCAACAGCTTGTTAAACATCTTTAACTGGATGTCCCGTGGGTTCCCCAAACTCAATACACCCTCAGCTCAATCCCTCTCCCACTCCCCCACAACCTTTCCCTCCCTCTGTGTTCTCTGTCTCAGCTGATGGCAGCATGGTGTGCCCATCCTCCCACGTGGGGCTCCTTAGGGACTTCCTTTCCTTCTCCCCAAAGTCCAATTAATCTCCAAGTCCTGCTCTTTAGATTTCATATGCTCACCCCTCCTCTCCATTGCTTCCATCACACCCCTCTTCATCACCTGCCTTAATCTACACAATAACCTTCCCTCTGGCCTCCAGCCTCCATCCTTGAACTCCTAGATGCCATCCTCCATGTGGCATTTTTCTTTTTAAAATGCAAATATCTTAACACAGCCCTCCTTTCATAGATTCCTCTGAGATAAAAGTCAAGTTGCTAAACGTGGCTTACAAGGCTGTCCTCGCCTGCCTCCCACCCCTACCACCCAACCTCACCACCACCCAGCCTTGCCACCACTGAGCCTCACCTCCTCTGCACCACAGCCTCTGCTTCCGCTACCCCAAATGCACTCCCCTATTAGAACACAGGAGGAAGGGAGGAAGAGAAAAGGAAAGAGGGAGGAAAGAAAAAAGGTTGGTTTTACTACCATCTTTCCCTTGCACACTATGCTTCTCCAAAACCCTCATTTGACTAATTCCCAATTCAAGGGAAGTAGCAGCACTCCTCCATATAAGACACCAGCACACGTAGATATCTGCTCTTACACATTCTCATTAATCAAGACACAACTAAAAATGCAAAATCATGCTCCAAGATGCAAATTCATGTAATAGTCATTCCCTTATAGATATGTCCACCCACAGAAATACACAGATACAGAAGACACAGACAGATGCGGATCCAGCTGCAAGCGCCTTCCTGTAACTAACCTTAAAATCCTCATACACAGACACAGCCTGAAGACACAAAGGTCCATGTTTCTGTGGCTTAGGGAGCAGGAGAATACACAGAAAGAAGGGGTGGGAATGGATGGTAGAAGGATTATGGGTAAATGGGAGGAAAGAAGAATGACCACGGAAGAGACAACTGGGATATAGTCATTCACCAACATTCCCCAAGCCCCAGTGACAGGCCAAACACCATGCTACTGAAGAATAAGGCTAAACAATATAACAATCACTATCATTGGCTGCTATTACTGTTGTCATCAGTACTACTGAAGATCCTCAGGGAATGGGCTCTCCCTTAGAGATCCTCAGTAGTACTGATGAGAGTAGTAACAGCAGCCAATGATAGTGATTGTTATATACCAGACACTAAGTGTTGTACTCACGCTAACTCCTTTAATCCCAGTGGCAATCTCATGACAGATACTATAATTATCCTCTATATATACATGATGGAACAAGGTACAGGAAAGCTAAGTAATACATCCAACATCACTTTGCTAAAAACTGGCAGAACTTGGATTCCTACCCAGGCTGTCAGAGTCCAGGATCTGTGTTCTTACCCACCTCATAATACAAGACCCTGCCCAAGAGTAATTCGCAGGCCACTAGGCACTCATGCTAAAGTTGGGAATTGGATGTCTTCTTCCCCCAGGAAAGCAGCATGGAATAGAAAGAAGTAACAGGTCCTTGGGGGATGGACACCAGCCTTAAAGTCAGGTAGACCTGTACCCAATCCTAACTGAACTCAAATCCTGGCTCTGCACCCAAATGCTAGCTCTGCCACCCACTTGTTGTGGAAAACTTAGCAATTTACTTCACTTTTTTGTCAGTTTCCTCATCTGTAAGTGAGGTATTAACACCTACTTTGCTGAGTTTTATTAGAATTAAATGGATGTAGGGTATAAAAGTATTGAGCAGAGACCTCAGCATACAGTAAGCACTCAATAAATAAGAAATCCCTTCCTCTTGTTGCAACAAATAGTTATTCTTCAGCTCCCTGAAGCTAATGCTTTCCAGAAGCATTAGATGAACAATTGCAAACTACAGCCCTCTGGCATGTATAGTGTTCGGCCAGCAAAGTGTTTTAAAAGGCTCAGTAACTGGGCAGGAGCCCTAATTTAGGCTACAAGACAAGCAGCTCAGCACCTAGCAGCTCTTGCAATTACAGATGGCCACCTCTAGCCCCTGAAGGCATTTCAGTTCTCAACTCCTGCATCAGCATCAAGGGGGCCTAAAACTACCTGCTTCAGATCTACAGAATCAGACTTTCCCTGGGAGGGGCCCTGCACTCTGCTGGTGAAATCCTTGTGCATGTTCATGTGTGAGAACCACTGAATTAAGGAGTAAAAGACACTTTGTGTTTTCCAGCAAGATGCCTGGCTCGGGGGTGAATGCACTGAGCCATGATGCTGCCAGGTTTCGATGCTTCTTTTACAGGAGACAGAAAATAAACAAAGGCCATCTTTCTGCTCCTAGAAAGAAGCAACCCTCTTAAAATAGTTTCCAGGAATTTTTCCAGGGGAAGTCACTGGGTCTTTCTTGCCCAGATTTCAGAAGCCAGGAAAGCTAGGCACACAGGGTTAACTCTAAGAGGTGGATCTGAGGCAGAAGAGAGCAGTTCCTGGAGGGCAGAACCCCTGGCTGGAGTGGCAGAGTCAGGGGGGAAAAAGTCCTCTTGAACCCCTCCTCAGGAGCCACAGACTGACCAAGGGCAGCAGCATGGCCCAAGGCATGAGGGAGCAGAGCCAAGGGGCAACCGAGGGTTCACCAGGCCTGGTAAGACATAGATATTTATGCTGCACAGGAACGAAGCTTTGCCTCACAGGCCTCGGGCAAGTCTTGCCAACTGATTCAGTGTGCAAGCAAAAGTGACCTTACAATAATTTTCTCAGAAAAATAATTATCCCAGGGCTAAAGGTCAGGCAGCAACCAAAGACTCCAACATCAGACTCAGCATTTCCCCCTCAACCTAGAGTTAGAATGACATGACTCCCCACCCAACCTGGAGCCCCTGCAGCCTCAGCCACCCTGAGCCTGGTCAATGAAAAGAGGCAACAAAGGTGCCATGGGCCAATTGAGAATTCAGCCTCCAGTCTGGCATGCAGGGTTCAGTCCTGGCATCTTGCCTTTCATTCTTGCTCCCTCCTTGAACTTCATTTCTGGGAAATGAGCTCCTACCTTGTTTATGCCCAAATCTCTGAGCCCAGCTAACCACCATCCTTAAATGAAGGACTCTTCCTGAGTCCCCTTCCTGAATTTAGAGTCCTGCTCTCTGCAAGCCAGTATCCTTCAGAAACACTTCCAACCCCCAGTGCTCAGCCCTCCCAGCACCAAGGGTTCAGCACTGTAAGGTCAGTGCCCCATCAGCTCCACCCAGCCCTCTGTGCTCTACCATGTCACATCTCTGGCTTTGTTCCAAAATGCTACCTTCAACAGAGAAAAAATAATTAGCACATTTATTGTGCCGCATTTATACTTCTTTGTCCTCAGTTATTCCTTTTATTTTATTTTTGGCATAAGAAAAAACTTGTGTCTTTATTATACCTACCAGAAAATAAAATTTAAAAATACCAGCCAGATACCTCACCAACAGAAAGCAATAATCAGCTTTAATTCATAAATAACTTTTCTGATCATAAAGCTTAATTAACAAGCTGTGGAAGCCCTAACCAGAGCCATCAGGAAAGAGGAAGAAATAAAAGGCATCCAAATGGGAAAAGAAGAAGTCAAACTGTCTTTACTGATGCTATGATTCTAAACCTAGAAAACTCTAAAGATTCTGCCAAAAGGCTCCTGGAACTGCTAAATAAATGTAGTAAACTTTCAGGGTACAAAATCAATGTTTAAAAATCCATGTCATTTCTAGACACCAATAACGTTCAAGCTGAGAGCCAAATCAAGAACACAATCCATTTGCAATAGCTGCAAAAATAAAGTAAAATAAATATCTAGGATTACATCTAACCAAGGAGATGAAAGATCTCTCCAAGGAGAATTATAAAACACTGCTGAAAGAAATTATAGATGACACAAACAAATGGAAAAACATTACATGCCCATGGATTGGAAGAATCAATATTGTTACAATGGTCATACTTCCTAAAGCAATCTATAAATTCAATGCTATTCCTACCAAGATACCAAAGTCATTTTTCACAAAACTAGAACTATTATAACATTCATATGAAACAAACAAAAAAAAGTCTGAATAGCCAAAGCAATCCTAAGCAAAAGAACAAAGCCAGAGACATCACATTACCTGACTTCAAACTATATAATAAGCCTACAGCAACCAAAACAGTATGGTACTGGTACAAAAACAGACACATAGACCAATGGAACAGAATAAAGAACCCAGAAATAAAGTCACACACCTACAACCATCTGATCTTTGACAAAGTCAACAAAAACAAGCAATGGGGGAAGCACCCTGGTTCAATAAGTGGTGCTGTAATAGCTGGCTAGCCATAGGCAGAAAAATAAAACTGGACCCCTACCTTTCACCATATGCAAAAATTACCTCAATATAGATGACAAATTTAAATGTAAAACCTAGAAGAAATGAAATCCTAGAAGAAAATCTAGAAAACACCATTCTGGACATCAGCCTTGGGAAAGAATTTATGACTAAATCCTCAAAAGCAATTGCAACAAAAACAAATATTGACAAGTGGGACCTAATTAAACTAAAAAGCTTCTGCACAGCAAAACAAATTATTAACGGTGTAAATAACCTACGGAATGGAAGAATATTTGCAAACTATGCATCCAACAAAAGTCTAATCTATAAGGAACTTAATTCATCAAGAAAAAAAAATCCCACTTAAAAATGGGCAAAAAAAAAACATAAACAGACACTTCTCAAAAAGAGACATACAAGCAGACAACAAACATGAAAAAGTACTCCACATCACTAATCATCAGAGAAATGCAAATCAAAACCACAATGAGATACCACCTCACACCACTTAGAATGGCAATTATTAAGAAGTCAAAAAGCAACAGATGCCGGAGAGGCTGCAGAGAAAAGGGAATGCTTATACACTATTGGTGGGAATATAAATTAGTTCAGCCACTGTGGAAAGCAGTTTGGCGATTTCTCAAAGAACTTAAAAGGGAATTACCATTTAACCTAGCAATCCCATTACTGGTTATACATCCAAATGAAAATAAATTGTTCTACCAAAATATACATGCACTCATATGTTCCTCACAGCGCTATTCACAATAGCAAGACATGGAATCAACCCAGATGCCCAAAGGCTGTGGATTGGATGAAGAAAAAGTGGCACATATATGCCAAGGAATACTACGCAGCCATGAGAAAAATGAAATTATGTCCTTTGCAGCAACGTGGATGCAGCTGGAGGCCATGATCCTAAGCAAATTAATGTAGGAATAGAAAACCAAACACTGCCTGTTCTCATTTATAAGTGGGTGCGAAACATTAGGTATTCATGGACGTTGGAGGCAGGGTGGAATAATTATTGGATACTATGCTCAGTAACGGAGTGACAGGATCAATCATACCCCAAACCTTAGAATAACACAATATACCCAGGTAAAAAGTCTGCACATGTACCCCCAAATCTAAAACAGAAGTTGAAATTATTGTTTTAAGTTTTCTAGATAATTAGAAAATAAAAACAATTAATGAACTTGTATACATAAAGGGAATCCTCAATTTTACACATTCAGCTTTTTTAAATCAGTCTAACTTTTCTTTAATACTTTATGCACTGAAACGCCTAAAGTTTAAACCATGGCTCATATGTTAAACTTGGGCTTTAACTCATTAGGTGTTGAATGAACATTGCAAGCTCTCTCCGGAAAGTTCTGCTTCCTGGCCAGATTTCATTCATTCCTTCCCTCAACAAATGTTTCTTGAGGGACAACTATGTATTAGGCACTGTGGGTGAAACATGGCACCTGAACTCATGGAGCTGACAATATATGTGGGGAGACAGATAATAAATAGGAAAGCAAACAAATAATAACATACAGTATCATTTAAGCTATGGATGAAAGAATCAGGGTACCATAATAAAAATAAATGAGGAGCACACCCGTAGCAACGGGCATACCTGGCACCCAGATCTCCATTTCTAAGGCCATTTTCCAATAAAAGGAACCCAGGCTTTTTGGAGAAATGGCTGATTCCAAGTCTGGGGCAGGAAAAATACAAGATGATTCTGGAGCATTTTGTACTTGCAGAAAGTAAGAAGATGAAAAAAAAAAAAAAAAGAAAAAAGATGATGGGGCAAGGTCAAAGAAACACAGGAACCAACTAGAAGAGCTACCAAAGGCCAAGGCTGGAGCAACTGGAGCAACAGAATAAGGAAGGCAGTACTGAATTACAACCTAAAGTATAAAATAAATATTCATGAGTTGATACTGATATGAATAAATAATTGAATATATTAATAAATGGAGAAGAAATAAATTTCTTATGCAGAAAAATTCCAAATAATTTATGTAGATACTGCATCCCAAAGGAGGGGAAGTATAACTCCCAACTCTACAGGGTGGTCTGTGTCTAGTGACTTCCTTCCAGAGACTGACTGCAGTAGGAAAAGAAGGAAAAAGAAACGATTTCGCAGTAGGGAAATCTAACGAACACTACCTCTTTCAGGTGATTAAAATCAACATTCACATTCATAAATCGCATTGATAGCATGCACCCTTGATACACTGTGATGAAAATGGCACTTTGCCTCTGTGGTCTTCCTCCCAAATACCCGTAACTCATTCTAATTATGAGAAAAACATGAGACAAGTTCCAGTAGGGGAGCATCCTGCAATATCCCTGACCAGTACTCCTCAAAACCACCAACGTCCAAAAACAGAGTCTGAGAAACTGTCAGAGCCAAGAGGAGCCCAAGGATACATGAGAAATAAATGTAATATGGAGTCCTGGAGGGGATCCTGGAACAGAAAAAAGACATCTGGTAAAAAAAAAAAACTAAGCAAATCTGAATAAACTATAAACTTTCATTAATATTGATATATCAACATTGGCTCATTAATGGAAATAAATGCACCACACTAATGGAAGATGTTAAAAGTAGGAGGAACTATGGGCAGGATCTATAAGAACTCTGTACTGTCTGCTCAGTTTTTCTGTAAATATAAAACTGTTCTTAAAAATAAAATCTATTCATAAAAATAAGTATATTAATGGAGAGAGGAGTCTAATTTAAACAGGGTGGTCTAAGAAAGCCTCTCTGAGGAGTTAACTTTAAGTCTGCACTTGAAGTTCTGGGTCCTGTAAGGAAAAGAGAAAGAATGTCCAGAGCTTAGAAAACAGTTCATGCAAAGACCTTGGCAGATCTGAGGAACTGAGAGAATGTCCAGATGCCTGAAATGCCATGAGCAAGAGGTGGAGTAGAGGGAAATAAGGCTGAGGGGTATGCAAGAGCCAGACCACTCAAGACCATGATGCTACAGTAAGGAGAAGAACCTCTGGCTGGGCACAGTGGCTCATGCCTATAATCTCAGCACTTTGGGAGGCCAAGGTGGGTGGATCGCCTGAGGTCAGGAGTTCAAGACCAGCCTGGCCAACATGGTGAAACCCCATCTCTACTAAAAATACCAAAACTAACTTGGCATGGTGGCAGCCACCTGTAATCCCAGCTATGTGGGAAACTGAGGCAGGAGAATCACTTGAACTCGGAAGGCAGAGGTTGCAGTGACCCAAGATCACACCACTGCACTCCAACCTAGGCAACAAGAGTCAGACTTTGTCTCAAAAAAAAAAAAATATATATATATATATATATATCATTCTAAGTGCACCAGGAAAAAACAAGAGTTTAGCTTCTCAGTTCAGCCATCTTATTTAGCAGAGCAATGTTTGTGCAACTATGGATATTTTATTACAATTATTCATTTCATAAAAGCAAATAGGGGCTCAAGTGTGGCAGCTCATGCCTGTAATCTCAGCACTTTGGGAGGCCAAGGCAGATGATCCCTCAAGCCCAAGAGTTCAAGACCAGCCTGGCCAACATGGCGAAAGCTTGTCTCTACAAAAAATTAGCCAGGCACGGTGGCATGTGCCTGTAGTCCCAGCTACTCAGGAGGCTGAGGTGGGAGGATCACTTGAGCCCAGAAGGTTGAGGCTGCAGTGAGCCATGATTATGCCACTAAACTCCAGTCTGAGAGACAGAGCAAGACTCTGCCTAAAAAACAAAAAATAAAAAAGTGAATGGGAAATGAAATAATAAAGATAAATATTGGAAGTCTCGTAAACACATTTGAGCAAAGATGGAAACCATTAGGCAGCCTGAAAAGGTAAAAATAAAGGTGAAACTAAACTCATCTTCACATATTCATTGTATTTCAGCTGACTGTGTGATTAGTGGTGAAAGAAAAGAACAAAATTTAAAAATATCTTTAAAATGTTGAGGCAATTTCATTGAAGATCATATCTGAAGATAAAATTTAACTTTGGTGTTCATAATTTTTTGTATCTCTAAGGAAAAAAAACCCTCCTGAAAACATGTAAGTCATTTTTGTACATAATTTTAGAAATAAAAAGAAAATAGGGAACCACTTTTATACTTTCAACCTGTAAGTCTTATCTTTAGCAGCTTGACTAAATTTTGAAACAGGTTATTTTTCTTTTTCAGTGCCTTCCCTACTGCTTCCCAAGTCCAGCATTAAGTCCACATTCACCTCCCAAAACATGAGATAATGATATTCCCCACCCATACCCAAATACATCCACACTTCCATCCCCACCCTCAGAAGGCAAGGCCCTGGGATGAACCCATCTGGGCCCTCTTCTCTCTTCTGGGGTCTTGTTTCCCCAGACCTTAAAAAGGAACTGGCAATATAATCTGTTAAATTAATTCTCTGTAAGGACCCATATGGCTCTCCCTTATAAATTTTGAATTTTAAAAGAGATCTTATAAAAATAAGAGCACCTTAAGCCAAGAAACAAATCTTTACTAATATACATTTTAGGAGTTCTGCCAATCTGGTGGGAGATATATTTTCCATTTTGAAGAATGGAAACTTATAACAGCCCCCTTCCATCATACAACATGGACAACCAAATACTGTATCCACTCAGAAGCTCTGTTTTATTGCTAATAACTTCAGCATATTTTCTCTGGCTATTTCCATATCCTTTAAACAATTTTTTTCATTGATACACAATAACTGCACATATTTCTGTGGTACCTGTGATATTTGATATATGCATACAATGTGTAATGATCACATGAGGGTATTTAGGATATCCATCACCTCAAACAATTATTATTTCTTTGTATTGGAAATATTCAAAATCTTCTCTTCTAGCTATTTTGAAATATACAATAAATTGTGGTTAACTATAGTCACCCTGTTATATTGTCAAACACTAGAACGTAGCCAGCCTCTCTTCATGCCCCACACATAGTTCTCCCAGTCTCTGGTAACTATCATTCTACTCTGTACCTCCATCAGATCAACTTTTTTAGCTCTCATATATGAGAACATGTGATACTTGTCTTCCTGTGCCTCGCTTATTTCACCTAACATAATGACTTTCGGATCCATCTATATAGTGCAGGTATCCCTTTGATATATGGATTTCTTTTCTTTTGAATAAATATCCAGGAGTTGGATTGCTGGATCCTATAGTAGTTCTATTTTAAGTTTTTTAAAAAACCTCCATACTGTTTTCCATAATGGCAATACTAATTTACATTCTCACCAACAGCATATAAGAATTCCCTTTTCTCCACATTCCCCCCACCCCACCCAGCATTTATTTTTTGCCTTTTTCATAATGGCCGTTCTAACTTGGGTGAGATGATTTCACCGTGGTTTTGATTTGCATTTCCCTGATGATTAGTGATGTTGAGCATCTTTTCATATGTCTGTTGCCCATTTATTTGTATGTCTTCTTTTGAGAAATGTGTATTCAGGTCATTTGCCCACTTTTTGTTTTTTTACAGATGGGGTCTCACTCCGTCACCAAGGCTGGAGTACAGTGGTGCAATTATAGCGCACTGCAGCCTTGAACTCCTGGGCTCAAGCAATCCTCCTGCCTCAGCCTCCCAAGGAGCTGAGATTATAGGCATCAGCCACGGTGCCCTGCTTGCCCACTTTTTAATGGGATTGGGGTTTTTTTGTTCTGTTTTGTTTTGTTTTCTATTAAGTTGTTTGAGTTTGTTATATATTCTGGATATTAATCCCTTGCTGATGAATTTCTTGCAAGTGTTTTCTCCCATTCTACAGGTTGTCTCTCTACACTGTAGTTTCGTTTTCTATGCAGAAGCTTTTTAGTTTAATATAGTTCTATTAGCCTATTTTTGGTTTGGTTTTATTGCATATGCTTTTGAAGTCTTAGCCATAAAATCTTTGCCTGAACCAATGCCCTGAAGCGTTTCCCCTATATTTTCACCTAGTAGTTTTATGCTTTCAGTCTTATGGCTTTAATCCATTTTCAGTTGATTTTTGCATGTGGTGAGACATAGGGGTCCAGTTTCATTCTACTGCATGTGTTTATCCAATTTTCCCAACACCATTTACTGAAGAGCAAGTCCTTTCCCCAGTATAGGTTCCTGTTGACTTTGCTGAAGATCAGTTGTCTGTAAATATGTGGCTTTATTTCTGAGTTCTCTATTCTGTTACGTTGGTCTATATGCCTGTTTTTATACCAACACCAAGCTGTTTTGGTTAATACAGTTTTGTAGTATATTTTGAAGACAGTATGAAACCTCCAGCTTTGTTCTTTTTGCTCAGTCTTACTTTGGCTATTTGGGGTCTTTTGTGGTTCCATACAAATTCTAGGACTTCTCCTTTTTCATTTCTGATTTCATTTATGTGAGTCTTCTCTTCCTTTTTCTTGGTTAATCTACCTAGCAGTTTATCAGTTTTATTTATCTTTTCAAAAAAATTTTATCTTTCATTTCACTGATCCTTTGTATTTTTTTAGTCTCTATTTCACTTAATTCTTTTTTGATCTTTATTATTTATTTCCTTTTACAGCTAGTGCTTGACTTACGACCACGATTGGTTCTGACAGACTGGTCGTAACACGATTTGGTCGTAAGTTGAGTAGGCTACATGCACGCAGAGATGGTAGTGCTGCCGGAAGCTGGTCCGCACTGTCGTATGCCCAGCTGAGCAACGTTTGCACTGCCAGATGCAGAGCAGTCGTGGCTAGCGATTGTGGTCGTAAAATCAAATGGTCGTTAAGTTGCATAGGTCGTAAGTCGATCAATACCTGTACTTATTTGGAGTTTGGTTTATTCCTGCCTTTCTAGTTTCCTGAGGTGTACCATTAGGTTATTTGAGATCATTCTACTTTTTTGATGTAGGCATTTATTGCTATAAGCTTCTCTCTTAGAGCTGCTTTTTCTGTAACCCATAGGTTTTGAGTATGTTGTGTTTCAATTTTCATTTGTTTTCAAACTTTTTTTAATTTCCTTCTTAATGTCTTCACTGATCCAATGGTTGTTCAGGGACATGTTGTTTAATTTCCATGTATTTGTACAGTTTTCAAAGTTCCTCTTGTTGTTGATTTCTACTTTTATTCCATGGTGATCTGAGAAGATACTTGATATGATTTTGAGTTTTTATAATTTATTGAGACTTGGTCTGTGGCCTAAAATACAGCCTATTCTGGAGAATGTTCCATGTGCTGATGAGAAGAATGTGTATTCAGCAGCTATTGGATAAAATGTTCTGTAAATGTCTGTTAGGTCCATTTGGTCTGAAGTCCAATTTAAGTCCAATGTTTCTTTGTTGATTTTCTGTCTAAATGATCTATCTGATGCTGAGAGTGGGGTGTTCAAGTCTCCTACTGTGATTGTATTAAAGCCTATCTCTCCCTTTAAATTTAATAATATCTGCTTTATATATTTGTGTGCACTAGTGTTGAGTGCATATATATTTAGAATTGTTATATCCTCTTGCTAAATTGATCCCTTTATCATTATACAAAGACCTTCTTTGTCTATTTTTTACTTTTTCACCTAAAGTCTATTTTCTCTGATGTGAGTAGAACTACTCCTCTTGCTTTTAATTTCTGTTTGCATGTCTATTAGTCCATTTTCACGCTGCTGATAAGGACATATCTGAGACTGGGAAATTTACAAAAGAAAGAGGTTTATTGGACTTAGAGTTACACATGGCTGGAGAGGCCTCACAATCATGGTGGAAGGCTAGGAGGAACAAGTCACATCTTATGTGGATGGCAGCAGGCAGAGAGAGCTGTGCACAGAAACTCCCATTTTTAAAACCATCACATCTTGTGAGATCCATTCACTATCATGGGAACAGCAGGGGAAAGACCTGCCCCCATGATTCAACTATCTCCCACTGTGTCCCTCCCACAACACGTGGAACTTACAGGAGCTACAAGATGAGATTTGGGTGGGAACACAGAGCCAAACCATATCAACATGGAATATATTTTTCCATCCCTCCACTTTTAGTCTATATGTGTATTTACAGGTACAGTGAGCTTCTTATAAGCAGCATATACTTATGTCATTTTTTCAATCCATTCAGCTGGTCTCTATCTTCTAAGTGAGATATTTAATTTGTTCACAGTCAGGGTTATTATCGATAGATGAGGACTGTCATTATTGTTCATTGTTTTCTGGTTGTTTTGTATATTCTTTGTTCCTTTCTTTCTGTCTTATTGTTTATCATCACAGTTTGGTGGGTTTTTGTATTGGTAACATTTGGCTCTTTTTCTTTCCTATTTATATGTCTGCTCTACTACCTGCTTTTATACTTTTGCATGTTTTCATGATGGTAGATATCATTCTTTTATTTCCAGATGTACAGCCCTCTTAAACAGTTCTTGTAGGGTCAGTTTAGTGATGATGAATTTCCTCAGTTTTTGCTTGTCTGGGAAAGACTTTATTTCTCCTTAATTTTTGAAGGCTAACTTTACTAGGTTTAGTATACTTAGCTGATGGCTTTTCTCCCCCACGCCACCCCCTTTCAGCACTTTGTTGTGTTGGGGTTTTTGGTTGTTGTTGTTTCGTTTTGTTTTTTTCAAGTCAGAGTCTCACTCTTGCCTAGGCTGAAGTGCAGTGGCATGATCATAGCTCACTGCAGCCTCAAACTCCTAGTTTCAAGTGATCCTCCCACCTCAGCCTCTCAAGTAACTGGGACTACAGGCATACACCATCATGCTCACCTAATATTTTTATTTTTTGTAGAAATGGGGTCTTGTTATGTTTCCCTGGTTAGTCTCAAACTCCTCCCCTTAAGCAATCCTCCCACCTCAGCCTCCCAAAACACTAGGATTATAGGCATGAGCCATCACATCCAGCTCTTTCAACATTTCGAATATATCATTCCATTCTCTCTTGGCCTGTAAGGTTTCTGCTGAGAAATCTTTTGTTAGTCTGATGGGAACTCTCTTATATGTAACTTCATACTTTCCTTTTGCTATTTTTAGAATACTTTGTCTTTGACTTTTAGTAGTTTGACTATAATGTGCCTTGAAGAAGATCTTCTTATATTAAATCTATTTGAGAATTTTGCAATTTCCATGTACCTAGTTGTCTATATCTCTTGCAAGACTTGAAAGGTTTTCAACTATTATTTTGTTAAATGGGTTTTCTAGACCTTTGCCTGTCTCTTCTCTGAAACTTTCGAAATTCAAATATTTGGTTGCTTTACAATGTCCTAAATGGAATGTAGGCTTCCTTTATTCTTTTTTTTTTTTTCAGTCTGACTGGGTTATTTTAATAGACCTGTCTTCATGAACAGAAAATCTTTCTTCTGCTTGATTTAGTCTATTACTGAAGCTCTCAATTGTATTTTTATCTCATTCATTGAATTATTCAGTTATGGGATTTCTGTTTGGTTCTTTTTTATGGTAAGTATATCTTTGTTGAATTTCTCATTCGGATCATAAATTTTTCCGATTTCTTTGTATTGTTTATCTGTGTTTTCTTGTGTCTTGCTGAGTTTCTTTAATGTCATTATTTTGAATTCTTTTTCAGGCATTTCTTAGATTTCCTTTTCATTGGAATCTGTTGCTGAAGAATTATTGTATTCTTTTGTAGGTGTCATACGTTATTGCTTTTTCATGTTTGTTTTGTCCTTATGTTAATATCTGCACATCTAGTGTAACAGCCACTTCTTCCAATTTTATGAATTGACTTTCATAAGGAAAGGCTTTTTCTATAGATATATCTATAATGTTATTTGGGTAGGATACTTTGGCTTTGATTCTGGGTGACTGCTGTAGTATAGGCCCTGTATGATTTCTTTAGCTGTAATCAGCATCAGAGGCATCTATGAATTCCTCAGTGGTTTAGGCTGTGATCGTTAGTGTAGGCTGTGGCAAGGCTCTGTGGGAGACAGGGATGATAGCAGACCGGCCATCAGACACCATTGGTGGTGGCAGTGAACTGAAAATGTCAGTCCTTGGATCCCCAGGTGACATATGCTGGCACTGGTGGTAGCAAGTTCAGGCAAGTGGATCCTTAGGCCTCCAGGCAGCTTGCTTGGAAGCCTGCAGTGGCAATGGTGGCTTGAGTGTGCAGGAGGGCCTCAGGCCCCTAGGTAGCATGCATGGTATTGGTGGGGATGGTAGCATCAGCCAGTCAACCCTCAGGCCCCCAAGCGTCACATGTGGGGTGGGAACCAGCAGTGGCAGTGTCAGGCTAGACCAGTCCCCAGGCCCCCAGGTGGCATGTGCAGGTGGGTGTCAGTAGCTATTTCCAGACCCTATCACCAAACCATGTTACATTTTGTTTTTAAGGAAAAATTTAAATATTAACTTTGGCATTGTCAGGAACTCCTAATAAATACATTGCTAAATGTTGATTAAAGTGTAACATGTTTACTTTCATAGCTTTAAATTTATTCATTAAATGAATATTTATTACGTGCCAGCACTATTCTGAAAGCTGGGAATATAATGATGATCAAATCAGACAAGGTTCCCAGTCTTGAAAAGCTTATTTTCTAGTTAAATTTGGTTACAGCCAAAAATCCAACAGAAAAATGGTAGTCTGGGCCTTAGAAGCCCAATAGGAACTTATGACTTGCCACACAAAGAGAGGAAAAGGTAGGAGGAATTAATAGTCTTTTCTTGAGCAAAGAACACTGAATCCACAATAAGGTTCAGGGTAAGAAGAGTGAAGGAAATCCTCAGCCTCAACACTCAGAAAAAAAAAAAAAAAATGCCTAGGGCTATGAATAAAGGTTCAAAGTCTATGTTGAGAAAGAAAGAGGAGTGAAATTATATAAAAGCAAATGTTGGGGGAAATGAACACTTGTTTAAACAGAACTGCATACACTCATGATCATACTAACATGATAACAATACTAACAATGCAGGTAAAGCTGCAGAGCAACTGCAATTTTCCTATGCTGTTGGTGGGTGGATAAAATAGTTCAACCACTTTTGAGGACTGCCAGTTTCTTATAAAGCTAAAACATGCACTTAACAAATAATCCCACTTTTAGGAATTCACCCAAAAGAAACGAAAATCTGTCCACAAAAAGCCTTGTACAAAAATGTTCATAGCAAATGTATTCAAAATAGCCCAAAACTAGAAACTACCCAAATGTCCATCAACAAGATAGTAGATAAACAAATTGTGAGATATTCGTACCATGAGGATACTACTCAGCAATAAAAATAAACAGAAAAAGGTAAATCTCAAAACTCTATAAGTAAAAGAAGCCATTCAGACAAAGAACACATAGTGTAGGTTTTCGTTTACACATAACCCTAAAGTGGGCAAAACTAATCTATACTGAAAGAAGGCAGATTTGTGATTGGTTGAGACTGGGAGGAGTTAGAGAATTGATGAGAGAATATATTAGGTGATAGAAACATTCTGCATCTTGTTTGGGGTGATAGTTATACCCAACTGGCAACACATATCAAACAGAACACTTTAGATCCGGTTATTTTATTGTATGTTAATGAAGACTCTATTTTTAAAAAAATTTAAGCTGCTTAATATGAGATTACCAATAAAGAACACATAAAAATATCAGCAAACAACTAAGTTGAGACAGCTGCTGTCTTTTAAGAATATATAAAGTTTTGGTGGCTACCCTTGGCATTCTAGGTCAATTATATCAGGTTGGGTAGACTGGTCCAAGAGAATTTTGTGGCAAACGCTTTCTAAGATTCAAAAACAACTTGGTCACAAATAACCTTTTAGAAAATAGCTCTCTTGTAAAAAAGCATATTTATTGAGTGTCTACCAGGGCCAGGCAAGGAATTGAGTACCTGGGAATTCAACCCTAAAACAGATGAGTTCCCATTCTAATGGCGAATAAAGTGGCAGCAGTGGGAGAGGGTCAGCTACAAAATAAAAAAGTTAATTAGATAGTTTCAGATGCTGACTGATCACGTACTCAGTTTGTACTTAAAAGGTCGTCTTGCTTTTAAGTTTTTCTAATTAAAGTGTGAAGTTAGAAGGCAGAATGGTATAGCAATAAAAAGCATGCATAGGCTACGGCGCTACAGCACTTAGTTAATTGCTTAGTATAATTCCTGGAATATAGTAAGCTTTCAATAAGTCTCAGTTATTATTATTATCCTTATTATTATTTGCCTCCTCTCCCTCCTTTCTTATAAAAAAAAACAAACTTTCAGAATATATGTGCAATTAAAGATATGAGCAAAAATATTCATAAAAGTTTCATTCATAATAGCCGAAACTGGAAACTACCCAAACAGTAGAATGGATAAATTGTGGTATAGTCATATAATGGAATAACTCCTTGCAAAAAAAAAAAACAAACTGCTGCTACATAGCAATTAACCACTTGGATGACTCTCATAATATTGAATGAAAGAAGGCAGACATAAAAGATCACATACTATACAATCACATTTATATTGAGGACTAAGCACTGATTTTTTTTCTTATCTTATCTTGCCCAAATTCCTATCTAAGGGGTCTGGGGAGTCATGCCCTACAAACCATAAATTCTCATTAAATGGGTTTTATTTAACCCTGTATATGATGACTTACTTTCCAATCTGACTCTGACATAATGTTATGTGACAAAGAAGAAAATCTAAATATTTTACCCCAAAACATGTTTCTTTGCCATATTTTGAAATGGCCCTGCAAAGCCATTCTTCATGGGGGAAAATTCACATCTTTAAAGAATCTCTATTAATATAATTAGATCTTTTTCTTACAAGCCCTCCAAAGCCTGAAGAGATTAACTGAGAGTCTAGTACCTTGTAAATGTATGAATAGGAATCTGAATAGGAAATATTTGTCATCTCTTATCTTTAAGGGCAGTCACTATGAGACTTGAGACTTCAAAAGAACCTTGGTCTCCATAATCTTTTATCTTAACCAGAACATTTCCTTTCTATTGATCCAAGGTCTTTAGGAAAACTCAACAAATTGTCAACTGGAAAATATTTATAGCCTGGAAGCCCCCCTGCCCCCACCCTTTGAATTATCCCACCTTTCTAGACCAAACCAATGTATTTCTCAAATGTATTTGATTGATGTCCCATGTCTTCCTAAAATGTATAAAATCAAGCTGCACCTTAACCACCTTTTTGGCACATGTTCTCAGGACCTCCTGAGGGCTATGCCATGGGCCGTGGTCACTCATATTTGGCTCAGAATAGATCTTTTCAAATAATTTCAAGAGTTTGACTATTTTCATCAAGTTTTCATCATATGAAGTTCAAGAATAGGCAAAACAAACCTATGATAAAAGTCAGAAGAGTGTTTATATTTATTTGGCAGGAGTCTTTGACTAGAAGGATCCACAAGGGAATGCTCTCGGCTGTTAAAAGTGTTCTTTATCTTGATCTGAGTGCTGGTGACATGGGTGTATACATGTATAAAGATGAATTGAGCTGTTTACTACAGAGCCAAGCACTTTATTGTATGTAGCTTATATCTCAACTAAAAAATTTCTAAAGAAGATAAGCACAACTAAGCAAAATAAAGAAGTACCTATGGGAATATGAATATTTCTTATATAATATCTCAGATATTTTCAGCCACTGATGACTGCAGTAAATGAGGATGCTGGACCTCCTCAATCATAAATAGTTCATTCATTCAATCCACATTTTCTGATCATCTCTCAGCTTCCAGGACCATGCTAGCTGCCCAGGACACAGGAATGAACATGCCAACACAATCCTACCCTCAAAGGCATCCCTGAAATCAGCCATGTAACCCACTATCCTGGGGCAACTGGTGGCAGCTTCTCTAAATGTAACCACAGGGTCTTGCAGGATTTCACTGACTTCCACAGGAGAAACCTTAGACTCTAATTTTTAATTTAGTAACTGAAACATCATGCATGGTCATCCATTTCTCCTGAGGAGCAATATGGGTAATATATCTCCGATCATGGTGTTTAATTACAATTGACATTTCTAGGTCTTTCTTGGTGGTGATGGCAAACATCCTCCTGGAAGGCTCCTTGTTTCTGACAACAGCAGAGGAGAAGAGTCTAATTTTAGAGAACATGGCCTGGCTTCTACCCTCCAGAGAAACATCCAACAGATGACTCTTTGTTCTCTCAGCAGGGGAAGTGATGTGGGAATCAGGAAACAGTGTCTGATTTCAGCTCCTGTCTACCACCCTCATTGTGGGCCCCAGAATTCTGCCCTCCAGATGGTTCAATAGTTAACCCCAGGCAGTATTAATGTATGAAACATGACAAACCGTGCTTTTGTTCCTGGCATGAATTAACAGTTGGTTTAACATATTTTGGAACTTTTTTTTTCAAGGATCCGAGTTAATTGATGTTGCAGCCAAAATAGCCTGATGTGCTTGTTCACTGTAGAGAAGCATTTTTACAATGCTGAGTGGCAAAAACGAGGACAAGTCAGGTGCCCAGGGGCTGTTTTGCCTTGCCAAATAAGTCTGAAGACCAAAAAAGTTTAATAACTCCTCAACTATAAAGAAATAGTCAACCTCTGGAGAGAATAAGAAAGCGAGAGAAAAGGGACTTGAGAAGGCCAATAATTCCTCCTAAGGTCAAGCAAGCAATTATACCTGACTTAATACTGACAAGACCAAAAACGAGGCCCAGCGGAACTGTATTCAGGGTCTATATATGATCAGTAAGAAGGGTAACCAGCTGTCCCAGTTTGCCTAGGATGGTCCCAGTTTACAGTTGTTATAAATATTAATAGTGTCCCCCTGTCCTCTTTTTTGAGACAGAGTCTTGCTCTGTCACCCAGGCTGGAGTGCAGTGGTGCAGTCTCAGCTCACTGCAACCTCTGCCTCCCAGGTTCAAGTGATTCTCCTGCCTCAGCCTCCTGAATAGCTGGGACTACAGGCATGCACGACCACGCACAGCTAATTTTTGTATTTTTAGTAGAGACGGGGTTTCACCATGTTGGTCAGGCTGGTCTCGAACTCCTGACCTCATGATCCACCCACCTCGGCCTCCCAAAGTGCTGGGATTACAAGCGTGAGCCACCGTGCCTGGCCATGTCCCCTTTTATTCTCAAGGGTGTCCAAGTTGGTCTCAAACTTAACTTACATGCTCACCTTATCAGTAAGGGGATAATAATTGTTTATACAATCACCTTATCAATAAGGGAAGCAATAGCCAGTGAACTGGAATTCATATAGCCTTTAGGAAAAGGGAACCAGATCCTTTTATACCCTGTGGTTCACCTTGGGCCTGCTCAGAGAAATACAGATACCACAGCCAACAGACTCTGAGGGGTAATATGGTGCAAAGGGACTGAGCCTAAAATTTGAAATTCTTGTTCTGACAGCATGAAAGACCTCACAGAAAAGGAAAAGTAGAAAACCTCTAAAGAAGCAAAGACAGCCTCTCACGAAGGCCTGAAGGGCTGACCACAGAGGGGAGAGCAGGCTCTATCCCACAGTGGTTGTGTTAGTTCCCTAGGGCTGCCATAAAAAACTTACACAAACTGAGCAGCTTTAAACCACAGAAATCTACTCTCTCACAGTTCTGGAAGCCAGAAGCCCAAATCAAGGTATCCACAGAATTGGCTCCTTCTGGAGGCTGTAGAGGAGCATCTATTCCATGCCTCTCTCCAGTTTCTGGCGATCCACCAGTAATCTTTGGTGCTCCAACATCCCAATCTCTGCCTACATACTCACGTGGCCCTTCCCTCTGTGTGTCTCTGTACTTCTGTGGCCTCTCCTCTTATTGGGACACCTGTCATTGGCTTTAGGGCCCATCCCAAATCCAGGATGATCTCATCATGAAATCTTTAATTACATCTGCAGAGACTCTTCTACAAAACAAGAGCACCTTCCCACGTTCTAGGGGTTAGGATGTGAATATAACCTCTTAGACATTGAGCCCACAATAAATGTGTACAAAATAGTACCCAGGTGTGTCAAAGTTTACCAAATATTCTTTTTAAAATTCAAAAGTTCTATCCAAACTAAATTTGGAGTAAGAAGAAGAAAAAGAGCTAGATCCCTTGCAGGAGAAAGGGACTAAATGAACCAAATGCCCAAGAGGTGGGGACACTGTTTTATAGCCACTGTGTCCAAGAAGGAGCAGCTGGACTGTTGGTCATGCCCACCTCTCACCTGCAAGGCTTTCCCTGGTATTCACTGCCGATGACCTGGGAAGCTCAGTTACACAAAGGGTCACACAACTGAACATGCCAGAGCTGCATCTGACACAATTCCACCTGACCCTATAGCCTCCACACTTTCCATCTTTTGGTCACCAAAAATACCAGCTGCCCACCCCTCAACACACACACACACACACACACACACACACACACACACACACACACTTTGAGGAGATACCAAAGAGGAAACGGGTGGCTTCTGTCTCAAAATTCCCCCAGGGTTTTTCTAGACCAAGGTCTTGCACATGATTTTAACACCAAATACCCACCCGACAGTGCATCCACTGTCCATCAAGTGCCCACGAATATAAACAAGACATAAAACAATAAAAAACTGAATTTAAAATTACCGTGTCATTATCTTCTAGGCACGTCATTCCCCTGATCAAAAGCATCACTGATGACCCATTGCTAAAGCAGTGTTTTCCCAGGGGTTTTCCATTTACTAAGCAGGAACAAGGTGCAGAGTGTCAGGGGAAGGAATAGAGAGGGTTAGGTTCGGGGAAAACATTGCAGATTTCAATAGCACATCTCCGCTTCTACACATTTTATATGACAGCCTTCCATGTAAAACTGCATCTTAAGAAAGGGTTTTGAGGCTAAATAAATAAATGTGGGAAACCACTGATCTACAGCACTAAGACCTTGCCCAAATTACAAAGCTTTTCACAAGCCAGTCCCTGCCCACCTCTCCTGCCCCATCTCCCATTCACCTCCTTGAGGCCCCATCCCCCACACCCTCTATCCCAGCATGCCAAGACAGGGCTTAACTCATGCTACTCCTCAGCATAGAATGTTCTTCCCAACCCTCTCCCCAACTGTAAGCCAAATGTGCCCCCAGGATCCTTTCCTCCATAAGGTCTTCTTTCTTCACCCCAATCCAAGATGGCCTCTCCTTTCTCCAAACTCCTAGCGTACCCACAATCTGATCACTTATTTCACACAATCTGGTCATCTTTTGATAACTCTCTTGCTCCCTTCCTGCTCACTAGCACAAAGCCTATTAGGGAAGGGAGCTCTCGGCATTAAAGCCCAGTGGTGTCCCTTAGCAGTCACACAAGAAAGTCCACCAACTGACAAAAGACAAGGTTACTTGAGGGTCCAGGAGAAATTCCAAACCTGGGCTTTAATACATTAAATACAACTTTATCTTTGGCTCATTCTTATTAATTTCCTGCACTTCCAGTGCCAAAAGAAATTTTCTAGTGAACTGACTTATTTCACCTGTAGGGTTGCAAATGCCAACTGTAATTAAAACCACGACTTCATTTTCCAGTAGGTTTCAAATGGCTTGTGGCACTAAGCTTCTTTTTTTTTTTTTTCAAGATGGAGTCTTGCTCTGTCACCCACGCTGGGGTACAATGGCACAATCTCAGTTCACTGCAACCTCCACCCCTTGGGTTCAAGTGATTCTCCTGCCTCAACCTCCTAAGTAGCTGGGATTACAGGCACCTGGTACCATTCCCGGCTAATTTTTGTGTTTTTAGTAGAGACAAGGTTTCACCATGTTGGTCAGACTGGTCATGAACTCCTGACCTCAGGTGATCCGCCCACCTCAACCTCCCAAAGTGCTGGGATTACAGGTGTGAGCCACCGCATCCAGCCTGGGCTTCACTTCTTAACAAGCAAGGAGGAATCTGAGTTGTTTCAGTTTGGGAGGTTTTGTTGATATTATTGTTACTTTCGTTGTTGTTGGCCAGATTTATAACAGGCTTCTTCCTCCTGAAGTGATGTATGGCATATCTGTTTAAGCCAAAGCAAACTGAAAGTAATTTTGCCTTGGGAATTTTTGTTAATGTCTTAACACTCCTTAAGCTAATTGGAGACACTTGAGAATGTCAACTGACAAAACTGAGGTTGATATAGGACAGAGATTGTCTGCTAAATCAAACATAGACATTCTCTTAGAAGCATTTTTTTTTTAATTCCTTGGACAAGAAACAACTAATTAACATCCCGATAGGTGGCCTCAGATATTTCTTTTATCTTTGGATAACTTCCAACAAAACAAAGTACAAAAAGGACAGAATAAAGGAGAGTAGGTTTCTTATAAGTTTCTCTTTTGACTTTGTTTGGTGAGACAATAAGTCTTAAAATTCTAGGGAGGAGGAAAGTGATGAGTAATGAGAAAGAAAACCGCTGTGTAATCTTCTTTGAAAGGTTTTTATTTCACACGGTGTGTGTTTTTTTAGAAAAAAATAAAACATAATACTCATATCCCTACCTTGCTTATGTTGCAATTTCAAACATTTACAATACCTGCTTAGAATACCATATGTTGGGCGTTGGAGTCAACAAATATTTATCATTATACATTCCTGACACTCTGCTAGGTCCTGGGAAACAAAATAAATAAAATGTGACCAACTTTTTCATTTCCAGGAATGGGGACAAGTAGATACTCTGAAGGGGGTCTCCAAAATAAGACAACCAGGAGTCCTGCCCTCACAGAGCTTAGAGTCAAGGCAACCATGCTTGCCAATAGTAAAAGGAGGCAGAAGGAGACACAAAAAAAATAATCACTTCTTAATGTTTGATATTCATTATCAAATAGCCTAACCTGTGTCCATTGAGGCAGAAGCTCACATTTGTTTGAAACATTTTTTTTTTTTTTTTTTTAAGGCAGAGTCTTGCTCTGTCACCCAGGCTGGAGTGCAGTGGCACAATCTCGATTCACTGCAACCTCTGCCTCCCGGATTACAATGATTCTCCTGCCTCAGCCTCC
>NW_016107575.1:2313054-2320816 GCF_001604975.1 Cebus imitator | reverse complement strand
AAAAAAAAAAAAAAAAAAACAAAACCTGTTTAATATGACTCTAAGAAAGGAGAAGAAAGCAGTATGCCAACCTAGCATATCAGCCAAGAGCTTCAGAGTATGTTCTAGTTCAAAGAGCTGCAGCAATCTTTGGCTCCCCCATTACCAGTGAAGGAAGCCAAGGCCCAAGACCCACTGAGGTCAAGGTCTGCCTGAGTTTGCAGTGGTCACCAGTAGACACCAGAATGAGACCCCATGTCCCTGGGTCTGAAGCAGGTACACAACCACCAACCGCCGCCGTCTCCTCTGTGTGGTGCAGACACTTCAGCCCGTGACCTCCTCCAGAAGCTTCAGCGGATGATGTAACAAGGAGGAGAGGAGGCGAAGACACTCTTGTTCCTGTGGTTTCCTACCTCTCCTACGGCAGGACATGGAAAGCCGTGCAGTCCTCTGAGAATCTTCACAATGACAGACAGTGACACCACTAGTCTCAGCACTAGGCTCAAGATATAAAGGGAGAGCCTCTCGGGCCACCTAAACACCCCGTCCATTAAAGCTCAGTGTTGTCTTTCCGGCCTTATCTGATTCCAAAAGTCTCTTTCCCACAAGGCAGGCATAATTTCTATTTTCCTATATATCCTTGATAGAGCATCAAGAGAGAGAGAAAAAACAGGCTAAGGCAACATGCAGGACACTCAGAAGAACTCTTAAAGCAAGGGACAGCAATAAAAATAATTAAAGGAGAAGAAGCAGAAGCATCAGAATGTCCAGCACAACACAGAGCACAGAACTGGACTGAAACTCAGACAGAGGCTCTTGGCTGACCACAACTGGAATTTCCAGTGTTGAGAATGTTTTTCTTCTTTTTCTGACCAGTAGCCTTGATCCACCTGCAAGTGAGCAGGAAATAATGTTCGGTTATGGAAGCAAATGAGCTATAATGCTGATCTTTATAGCTAAACAAACAAATAAGCTATTATAGTTATCTTTCATTCAGAGCCTTCAGGTTTCCTAAGAAGGAAAGTGGGAAAGAAAGTAGGAAAATAATGGGCAAGATGAAAAAGGAAAAAGCCCTTATCCATAATTTCCTCCCATACCATCATGGTATTACGGTTCCTCCTGTACCATACCTAATATTGCATTTGTGTAATCATATTTAAAGTTAGGCCCATGAACATAGTTCATGGTTATGCCCCAGGACCCTGCGTTTCATCTCCCATGATGTTGGCAGTCTTCCTCTGATGGAGGTGAGCCACCACTCCTAGGACAGGATGGAATTGTTTTGCATAATCACCATATTGTTTGACAATCTTGTGTCCTTAAGACCCTTTGAGGCTGGCAAGCATAAAATTCTTGTATGTGACAGCACTTGAAAAAGATGCTACACTAATGTCCCATTGATAAATCCATTATCAATAGCAGTTCCCTAATCTACAGTGTCTGAATAGCCTGCATTAGACACAACTGGCCTAGATTTCTGCTTTTTTCCTTTCTTGAAAAGTCTTTATAAAGTTCCTCCTTGAGGCATATTTTTTTTAACTGAGATCTCTTCCTTTCTTGTTCCATTCCTTTTTTCTTTTTCCCTGTTCTCTCTTTTCTTACCCAGCAAAAGTCTTATTTACTTATCAAATGAAAGACCTTGAATATATTATGTTCAAGTTTTCCAGGGAAATATTCAGGCCATTTTCATTTATTTCTAATAATAACGGACTTCTAATTGGACAGAGCAAATCCAATAACACTTGTTTTTCTCCTCTCCTCATGAACTCTACCAATGGAAGGAAAGGGCTTAAGAGGAAATGTCTGCAACCCACAAAGACAAAGAATGTGAAAGGAGACTTCAACAGATGAAAGATTTCAACGCATTTTTAGAAGGAAGAGAACAGGTCAGAGTACCTGACTGAAGAGAACAAAGGAAGTTACAAGCTCAGCAAGTCAAAAAGGGGATGCTAAAAAGAAGAGAATTCATCTCTAGAGACCCAAGGAAAGGTTAAAACAATGATACCAGGTTCATGCAGAGGGAAAGATCAGGTCTCACACAAAGAAACAATCTAAAAGTCATTGTATCTCTCATTACCTAGAGATTTGTGCTTTCAAACTGAGGCATAATTAATTTCAATTTAGAACTCTCTTCCCAATCAAATCATCAGGCAAGACTAAGAGAATAAAATCATATTCAGGGAAACAAGAACTCAAAAATGCACACCCTTTTTAAAGAAACTACTACAGGATGTACTACAGCAAAAAGAAGAAGTAAACTAAGAAAAACGAAGACAGGGCACTCATGGAAGAGGGGATCTAATCAGGAGTGTGATAAATGAAAGCCTAGGATAACTGAGACGGCATTCCAAGCCTAAAGAGAAATTAACTCAACTAGAAGAAAGGGGGCTCTACAAAGGGGAAATAGAACTTACAGAGTATCTGACATGCGTGGGTGTTTAGAAGACAATACTGACAGGTATTTCACAGATCTGCCATAGATACATAAAAAGCTAAGCAAAAGATTTTAAAGGTGATTATTACCTCTAGGAAAACAAAATAATGTACAAGAATTAAACATAATCATAATACAATTTGGCTCAAAAGTAAATGATATTTACACAGTCATAATAATGTAAACACTGACAAGGGATTTAACCAAAAATAGTGATACAGTAATATTGAGAAAATAGGAAGTGGGTAAAGGATGGGGTATAAGGACTATAATCCAATCAAGTACCTTAGAAAGTCATAATATGCAATGCTCTCCAAGAAATAGCAGAAAGAGTATATAATTATAATTATAATTGCTATTTAGAGGCAGAGTCTTGCTCTGTCACCCAGGCTGGAGTGCAGTGGCAAGGTCATGGCTCCCTACAGCCTTGACCTCATGAGCACAAGTGATCCTCTCACCTCAGCCTCTGATCCCTGAAGTAGCTGGAACTACAGGTACATGCCACCATATCCAGCTTTTTTTTTTTTTTTTTTTTTTTTTTTTGCAGAGATAGGGTCTTGCTATATTGCCCAGGCTACTCTCCAACTCCCAGCCTCCAGGGATCCTCCCACCTCTGCCTCCCAAAGTATTGGGATTATAGGTGTGAGACACGTCATCCAGCAAAGTATATTATTTTTAAATATGGTGATATATGAGAAGATAGCCAAGAACATCCAAAAAAACCTGGCTTAAGAAACAGAAGGCTGGGGACTGCTTTTTTCTTTAGGACACCTTTAGTTGTATTTTAATAGCACTGTTTGTTTAAAAGTATTAATAAAAAGGCCGGGCGCGGTGGCTCAAGCCTGTAATCCCAGCACTTTGGGAGGCCGAGGCGGGTGGATCACGAGGTCAAGAGATCGAGACCATCCTGGTCAACATGGTGAAACCCCATCTCTTTAATAAAACTACAAAAAATTAGCTGGGCATGGTGGCGCGTGCCTGTAATCCCAGCTACTCAGGAGGCTGAGGCAGGAGAATTGCCTGAACCCAGGAGGCGGAGGTTGCGGTGAGCCAAGATCGCGCCATTGCACTCCAGCCTGGGTAACATGAGTGAAACTCTGTCTCAAAAAAAAAAAAAAAAAGTATTAATAAAAATAAAAGTAAGTTTAAAAGCTTGTGGTCCTACTGATATATATTCTGAATTGACATTTTATAAAAGCCACAATCAGCTTGGCGCGGTGGTTCACGCCTGTAATCCCAGCACTTTGGGAGGCCAAGGCAAGCAGATCATGAGGTCAGGAAATCGAGATCATCCTGGCCAACATGGTGAAACCCATCTCTACTAAAAATACAAAAATTAGCTGGGCATGGTGGCATGTCCCTGTGATCCCAGCTACTCAGGAGGTTGAGGCAGGAGAATTGCTTGAACCCAGGAGACAGAGGTTGCAGTGAGCCAAGATCACGCCACAGCACTCCAGCCTGGGACACAGAGTGAGACTCCGTCTCAATAAATAAATAAATAAATAATAAAAGCTACAATTATCTTGTATAATCTTGCATAATTGTATATTGCATTATTTTACTAAAAGCATTTTATTGAATGGAAACATTTAAAATAGTCCACCATTTTCAAAAAAACTAACATGGATATGAATGGTATTCACTCATAAACAGATATATTTTGTCATCTAATCTTAACGACAACCTGGTAAATTGCATATTACCATCTCCTTCCTTCTGCAGATAAAAAGAAAGGAAGGTTGAACTTGCCCAAGGTCACGAGACTTCTAAAGGGAAGAGCTGATTCTCCATGTGGGACTTCTGACTTCAGGCCCACATGGTACAGTGTTGATAACACCTCACTATTCTAAGCCAGATCCCTCAATGCTGAGTCTCCAAATTTTGCCTACAGATATGGAGAAAAACTTTGCCCTTCCCAAAGCTACGGTTACAAGATTCATCTCCACCTCATCTCACCCTCCCTTTCTAAGATCTGGCCACTTTCTCATTACAATTGGACTATCTAGTAAAAGCAGACTATGCCTTGATAATAACACTTTTTTTTTTTTTTTTGAGACAAAGTCTCACTCTTGTTGCCCAGGCTTGAGTGCAATGGTGCCATCTCGGCTCACTGCAAACTCCACCTCCCGAGTTCAAGCGATTCTCCTGTCTCAGCCTTCCAAGTAGCTGGCATTACAGGTGCACGCCACCACGCCTGGCTAATTTTGTATTTTCAGTACAGACAAGGTTTATCCATGTTGGTCAGGCTGGTCTTGAACTCCCAATCTCAGGTGATCCACCCGCCTCTGCCTCCCAAAGTTCTGGGATTTCAGGTGTGAGCCACTGTGCCCGGTTGATGATAACACTTTTAATTCCATGGTAATGGCAGAGCTCTGTCCTGTTCCAGGCCTCCAAACACTAGGAGAAAAAGAGAGCCCATATAGCCCTCTGAGGTCTCATCCTGCCTCACTGAGAGCTACACCTAAACCAGATGGTATCTAACCCAAGGCCTTCTCACATTCCAGGGGCCTCATCGCCTTCTCTCAACCCACATAACCCCAGCTCCCTTCTCCAGCCTTACCTGCAGCTCACCCTCACCCTCCGTATTTCTGAGACTGAACCAAACAAAAAAGACAGGGATTCCCGACTGAAGACAATGAACAAATACACCTGCAAAAGGCATCAAAGCATGTTCATTAAAATGTGTGCTGAGTGCCACCCTGAGGTGTAGGTGTTGCACAGAGCACAGACTTGAACCATCTCTGTGTAGTGAACAATTGACATTAGACAGAGAGAGTACACATGCTGTAAAATTACACTAAGTCACTCTAGTCTAGGGAAGGGCAGTAGCCCACATCAGTGTCCCGCCCCCATCCCAAGGGCTCCTCAGGTCCTGCAGGCCCTCTACATCTTCCACTTGCCAGTCTATGCCTGACAGCTCCCTCCAGCCACTAGAGGCCACTGGGACCAAGTGGGACAGACCAGAAGTGCCAGGCAATTAATGCCCCCATCCTCAGCAGGCCTCAACAAATGACTGAAGAGAATCAGTGAATAAATGCATAAATAGGCCAGCACCCTCATGGGTCAGCCAGAGTAACCTGAAGCGTTTTCTGCTCTGTCTCCCAGCAGTCCCCAGTGGGATGGAGCCCCAGGTTCCCCCAGCACTAACCTGCTCAACAGCTCAGCCTTTACAGGCCTCCTTCCTTCCATGCCCCCTCCAGTCTTCCTACCCCCTTGTTTCAGGACTTCTGGGAGAACTCAAACTAATACAAGGCCTGCCCAACTCAGCAAAATGTCTTAAGAGAGCCAAGCATGCCAAATAATTGTCCTTGGGGACCTGCTACACTAAATAGATGAAATTAACACAGAATTAGCACATCTGTTTTTTTAATGCAAAATAAACATTGTTAAGAAGTAAGATTTTCCGAAGTGCCTCGGATAAGACCTTTTCAGTTTTGTTTATGCCATTGTTTTCTTCATACCATTTCTTCAGTGTCCTTTCTTCTTTTCAAAGGCAAACTTCTTCTGACCACAGGGTCTTTCAAATAAGCAAATTAATCATTTCTGAAATACTTAGCATTGTAGATCATTGATATATTTTCCACCCTAGTGCTGCCTCTTTAGCAAAGAGTCTTCAAAATTTTTAGCCATTCATTCGTCCTACTGTACTCATATAGGACTCTAAGGAGAAGGCCCAGAGCTTCCCACCTGAGGTCACAGATCCCTGATTTAACTAACATAATCATCATCACCATCCGTCACTATTGTATGGCACTTAGCATACACTGGATGTTCTAAACACTTGACACATATTCACTCATTTCATCCTACGAAGTAGGCATTATTTATTATCCTCCCCATTGTCCGGATAAATAGACAGAGGCACAGAGTTCAAGTAACTTGTCTCATGTCACATAGGAAATGGAGAAGCTAAGATTGAAACCCAAGCCCCCTGAACCTACACCTGGGGCTCTTCACAGGCTCTCACCTCTGGGCCCTGATTGCAACAGCCAAGGCAGAGGCCAGGCTTCCGGAAGGAATCTAGCGTGAGTTGGAGGCCAAGCTAAGTCTAGGAATCAGCCTTGAAAGAGAGGCTCTGAAACAGCTGAGGCCACTGCAGGCACAGGAATGAGCCACAGACAGAAACATTTGCAGTGCTGATCAAGTCACACCATCCGAACTTTGCAACTAAGCTCCCTTCCACAGGAATTTACAACATGTTAATTTCCCAAAATTGTATGAGGGATAGCAAATAATGTAACATTTCACAAATATTTTACTCTACCCACAGATGCCATAGAAGAGCCCCTTAACCCCCCAAAAAAGTCTCTAAGTTCAGGCATCACGCTACCTGACTTCAAACCATACTACAAGGCTGCAGTAACCAAAACAGCATGGTACTGGTACCAAAACAGATATATAGACCAATGGAACAGAACAGAGGCCTCAGAAATAATGCCACACATCTACAACCATCTGATCTTTGACACACTTGACAAAAACAAGCAATGGGAAAAGGATTCCTTATTTAATAAATGGTATTGGGTAAACTGGCTGGCCATATGCAGAAAACTCAAGTTGGACCCCTTCTTTACTCCTTATACAAAAATTAACTCAAAATGAATTAAAGACTTAAACTTAAGACCCAAAACCATAAAAACCCTAGAAGAAAACCTAAGCAATACCATTCAGAACATAGGCATGGGCAAAGACTTTATGACTAAAACACCAAAAGCAATGGCAACAAAAGCCAAAATAGACAAATGGGATCTAATTAAACTAAAGAGCTTCTGTGCAACAAAAGAAACTATCACCAGAGTGAACAGGCAACCTGCAGAATGGGAGAAAATTTTTGCAATCTATCCATCTGGCCAAGGGCTAATATCCAGAATCTACAAATAACTTAAACAAATTTACAAGAAAAAAACAATCCCATCAAAAAGTGGGTGAAGAATATGAACAGACACTTCTCAAAAGAAGATATTTATGCAGCCAACAAACATATGAAAAAAAGTTCATCATCACTGGTCATTAGAGAAACACAAATCAAAACCACAGTGAGATACCATCTTATGCCAGTTAGAATGGTGATCATTATGAAAGAATAAGAAATTTTGTATATACATAATATTAAATATAATTTAGCTTTTAAAAAAGAAGGAAATCGGCCAGGTGCAGTGGCTCACGCCTGTAATCCCAGCGCTTTGGGAGGCTGAGGTGGACAGATCACCTGAGGTTAGGAGTTCGAGATCAGCCTGGCCAGTATGATGAAACTCTGTCTCTACTAAAAATACAAAAATTAGCCAGGCGTGGTGGCATTTGCCTGCAATCCCAGTTACTTTGGAGGCTCAGACAGGAGAATCTCTTGAA
>NW_016107575.1:2289262-2312419 GCF_001604975.1 Cebus imitator | reverse complement strand
AAAAAAAAAAAAAAAAAAAAAAAAAAAAAAAAAAAAAGAATGGTGATCATTAAGAAGTCAGGAAACAGCAGATGCTGGAGAGGATGTGGAGAAATAAGAATGATTTTACACTGTTGGTGGGGTGTAAATTAGTTCAACCATTGTGGAAGACAGTATGGTGATTCCTCAAGGATCTAGAACCAGAAATACCATTTGACCCAGCAATCCCATTTCTGGGTATATATCCAAAGGATTGTAAATCATTCTACTATAAAGACACATGTACATGTTTGTTTATTGCAGCACTGTTCACAATAGCAAAGACTTGAAACTAACCCAAATGCCCATCAATGATAGCCTGGATAAAGAAAATGTGGTACATATACACCATGGAATACTATACAGCCATAAAAAATGACAAGTTCATGTCCTTTTTAGGGACATAGATGAAGCTGGAAACCATCATTCTTGGCAAACTAACACAGACACAGAAAACCAAACACCACATGTTCTCACTAGTAAGTAGGAGTTGAACAAAGAGAACACATAGACACAGGGAGGGGAACATCACACACCGGGACCTGTCAGTGGGTGGGGGCCAAGGGGAGGGACAGCATTAAGAGAAATAACTAATGTAGATGACAGGTTGATGGGTACAGCAAACTACCATGGCACATGTATACCTATGTAACAAACCTGCACGTTCTGCACACGTATCCCAGAAATTAAAGTATAAAAAAGAAAAAAGTCTCCAAGTTCATTGGAGAGAGTCAATTCATTGGAGATTGAATTCCTTGGAATTTAATAGTCAAAGAAATTGATTTCAACTCTCTAGCCGAACTAAACATCTGAGTCTAGCATCCCTCTTGGTGTCAGGAGATGCTGTTTGTACTCCTGAGTCCTCTTTCTCCCTTTCACCTCCATCTCTGAGCTTCCTTCCAGCACCTCCTGGAAGGCCACAGGGCAGAGGGAAACACACTCTGCTATTCGTGTCTGCACCCACCTTTGCTTTGGACTTATGGCTGTGTTGGCACAAAGAACACCAAATTGTCTCTGGCTGATGAGAAAAGAACAGAGGCACCTCAATAGGTAAATAATGAATGCAGTCGTGACCAGCTGTTCAAACACAGGTTTCTCAGTGGTTCAAAGAGAAAAGCAGGCAGCAGAATGAAGTCAGCATGGGACACACAAAACATTGAACTCGGAGCTGAAGCTGCCAGCGCCACACTCGTTTGCCAAGAGCAATTTCATTTGAGTAAAAAACATCATCCATCACATTAAATTAATGTTGTTAATTTGAATTTTATTGGTTTTGTCATTTTATTTGTTTTTAATGTGTAAATCTCATTTGGTTTCATGGATATATGAGAGCTTTAAGTACTAGGAGTTTATACCTAGCTTAAATAACATCATAATAAAAATAATCTAAGTCAACTCTGGGGGTCCTTAAGAATGTTTTTCTTTAAATGCAGCTCTCAACCTTGCATACAGGACTTTGCCCTCAGAGGTGAACGCCCTTGGAAAGGTCACTGTTTGCCCTCCCCAGGATTCCTTACTTCTAGCAGGCGCTAATAAAGCTTTCAGTTGGTTGGGCCAGGGAACTTTGCCCCTCATTCACCTGATCCCTACTTTTATGTCTTGGCAATTTCTTAGCCCTTACTCTTACTTCTCCATCCAATAGCCCCCAAGTTTTAAAATTTCCACACACCAATTCCTATTTGTCAAATTAAGGAAAAGTTCTGAGTCCTATGCCTGGCGTTAAAAATTTTAAACAACCTGATAATTTCAAGTACATCTTTCATTTTTTTTCTATAACACACCTAGGCCCCACCCGGCTTTTCTGCTCATTCCTACCATTACATAACACTGGAGTCTCCTCTGTCCTTCTCCCCAGTCCCTTCAAATCCCACAGATCCAGCCAGGCATAGTGGCTCATGCCTGTAATCCCAGCACTTTGGGAGGCCAAGATGGGTAAATCACCTGAGGTCAGGAGTTCAAGACCAGCCCGGCCAACATGGTGAAACCCTGCCTCTACTAAAAATACAAAAAAAAATTAGCGGGCATGGTGGTACACACCTGTAATCCCAGTTACTCGGGAGGCTGAGCAGGAAAATCACTTGAACCTAGGAGGCAGAGGTTGCAGTGAGCCGAGATCATGCCACTGCACTCTAGCCTGAGTGACAGAGCGAGACTTCATCTCAAAAAAATCCCACAGATCCTGAGCGAGCTTCTTGGGATCAACCTAGTTCACAAGCTCCATGCACGCTGCCCTTCTCTTTTCCTTACCTGGTAACACCCACCCAAGCTGAATCACCCATTTTGGTCTTTACCCATACAAGACATTCTAAAGTAACCCAAGCATTCCACACCATTTCCCAATCAAAGGGGAAGCTCTTGGAGGACAGGGAAAATATCTTACAACATTCTTTATTCCCCTGCCTTAGCCCGAATTCCCCCCTTAAGCAGTGTCTGAGATAACAGCTTATATGCAGTAGGTTTTCTGGGATGGATTCAAAGAACAAGAGTGAAAAACTGGGGGAGAGGGAAGTCCAGGAGGGGAAAAAGCCACTGCATTGGCACATTAATGAGCTCAGCCCCATGGGGACTTTGGAAGGAGACAAATAGAATAGGCCTCAGAGTCATCTGTCCAAAGGGCAGAAGGAGGGAGCACTTTGCCACTAGCTCCAATTCACTGATCAAGGGTTGGCCTGACAGCTTTTGACTCCTTTGCATCTCTAGGTAGCACATGCATGAAGTCCAGTGGGCCTCCCAAAGATGCTTCACAGAAACACTGGGACGGAAAGGGAGAGATATACAGATTTACAGTGCAGCTGAAGGGAGATGCTGTCTAGTTACGTCTGTGTGAGGCTGGTTGCCCAGCAATGACTGGAGGACAAGATGGACAAAGAGGATGTGAGACAGGACACAGAGATGCCTGCCTCCCTCAGCAACCAATACGATGCTAGGCTGAAAGGAGGTGCATTGCAATTCCTGTAGAATCAATGCAAACATTTCTCCCTTGAGGCCTTCACATATTAATCAATGCTCTTCTGTGGTCATCCCGTTTCAGATCTGGAAATCTCAAGGCTTCCTCTTTATACCAATTATAAACCATCTTTGATCCTTATACTAAAATGCCCTTAACTATAAAAATACCAAGACAATGGAAAACCACTATGTTAGATTTCTACATCGCATTTCTGTATACTAATCACATTATCTAAATAACCTTCTCCCCTGTCTGAGATAGCACAATTACCATGCCATAAATCAGAGGTCATATAGCTCAAATGCCCATTCAATAGTAACCAGATAAAATGTTGTCCTCAACTCAATTCTGCATTCACTGAGGCCCTGCGATACACAGCTTGCTGCTGTAGGTGCTGGGATGTAATATGTGTATGCCATGGTCCCTGGCCTCAAGAAGCTGACCCTCAGACTGAGGATGGCCCAGCTCACTGCGAGGTAGACATCAAGAGGAACCCCAGAGAAACAGATGCATGGAAGGAGCTCCCATTCCAACTGGGGAATTAGGAATGATTTCCTAAAGGATGGGGTGTTGGTTGAGATGGGCGCTCTTTCTGACTGGTCATTCTGTCTGAAAGGATCCTCCCAGGAAGAGGTATGAGAATAGGGAGGAAAAGGGTCCTAGAAGTCCCATCTGGCTGGGCAGTGCCCTCACATGAACCTTCCAGGCCTGTCTAGTCCGATGGTTTTCAAGTCCAATGGTTTTCAAGTCTGATGGTGTGCAAGCTGTGTGATGTGGAGTCTCAGGATCTCAGGGAACAGATGGACAGTGATAGGACAGATGGGACAGAGCACAGGGCTGTGAGTGTCCCCCTCCCGCTTCAACTAGAACAGCTGGGTTAGAACAAAATGGACTCCACTGTTAAGCATCCCAATCCCAAAAACCCCTCTTGGAGTTAAAAGCACCAGTCTGGGTCTTTTACCCCACCACCAGTCAGCCACACGACATGAACAAGGCCCTTGAATTTTCTCACTCTCATCCTTCAGCATCTCTCAAAATGTCTCCAAATATTCCTGCTGTCTCTGAATTGTTAGACAGCATGAGTAGATATTCCAAATATCTACTTAATATTTGGAAGCCTGATAAAGTATTTGCTGATACCCAGTGGTCTGCCTCTAGTTAAAATGCAAAGCAGGTTCCCAAGTCACGTTATATTTGATTTCTTTTTACACCTCTTCCCCACATGAGGGGCTTGAAGAGTAAGATAAATGAAATGCACTTCCGGGCCACTCACCCAGCAAAAGCCATTTATCACCCTGGCCAAGTGGATGAGTGGCTATTTGCAGAACAGAACACATGGTTTTGAGGAGTGTCCAGGTGAGTTCTCTTCTCTCTGATAAAAAGGAGAAAGGCCTGCTCTTTGCTGTGACCAGCCACACTTACCCCCTTAGATTTCTTAGAGTCACATGGCTGGAGATGATGGAGAGGTATCCTTGCAAAATATGTAGGGCAGCAAAGCAAGGAAGAGAAGAAATTACTGATACTCTGGCCTGTGACTATTAACCGATTGTTAAATTCTAATCCAGTAGTAAGACTTTGGCTGGGCATGGCAGCTCAGGCCTGTTACCTCAGTACTTTGGGAAACGTAGGCAGGAGGATCACTTGAGTCCACAAGTTTGAGACCAGCCTAAGCAACACAGCGAGACCCTATCTCTGCAAAAAACAAAAACAAAAACAAAAATTAGCCAGGCCATGGTGGCTCACAGGTGTAGTCCCAGCTACTCAGGAGGCTGGGGCGACAGAATTGCTGGAGCCCAGGAAATCAAGGCTACAGTGAGCTGTGATCAAGCCATTGCACTCTAGCATGCATGACAGAGCAAGACTCTGTCTTTAAAAAACGTTTAAAAAAAAAAAAAACAGACTTCATGAGTTCATGAGATGGCTTCTGAAATAAACCACTTTAAGGTGAATAAATCTCTCAGATTAGAACTAGCCTGAAAAAGCATGAAAATGGCCTATGTGTGTTCATTCTCCATGACTGCCACCTAATATGTTAATATACACATATATACAGGCAAAAACTAAAGATCAAATATAAGTAAATAGCAGGAAAAATAATTATTGACTTTGTAAATTGTGTATCCTTAATACTTCTAGAGACAAATGTTTCTGCCTTTGTCAGGAAATGCCAAGATTTTTAACTTCAACTACTGTAAATTAATACACACACTTTAGTTTATTGAGGGGTATAATCAGAATGAAAATATTGATATAGGCAAACACTCATTTCTGGCAATAGAAAAGTAAATATAAACACAATTAACAACAGCATTAATTTGTCTTACTCCTTTTCCTCCAGGATTATTATAAAGTGTTCTAGCACTATTACATCTGAGAAAATGATTGAGAGCCTTTTCAGTTCTGACCATTTCTCCTTCTCTTTAATTTTTTCTTTAACCAGAATTAGCACTGGCAAATCCCCCTAACCTTTTAACATTTGTCTTCTCCTATCTGTGCAAGCTGGCTTCTCCACAGCTAAGACAAGAAGAAGCCACCCATATTTAAGGGGCATTCCCTAGGCTAATGAAATGTCAGCAAAGACAGCGTTTTTGAAGCAATCATGTATAACAAAAATGGCAAATTAACATGTTAGATAAAGGCAGGTTAGCAGATGCCATATTCTTCAGGTTGTAGACAGTGCCTGTATTTGCTGGCTAAGGCTGCCTGATGTGGTTTGGCTACGTCCCCACCCAAATTTCGTCTTGAATGGTAGCTCCCATAATTCCCACATGTTGTGGGAGGGACTCAGTGGGAGATAACTGAATCATGAGGGGAAGTTTTTCCTGTCGTGTTCTTGGGATAGTGAATCTGATGGTTTTATAAAGGCCAGTTCCGTGCACATACTCTCTTGCCCGCCGCCACGTGAGACATGACTTTGCTTCTCCGTCACCTTCCACCATGATTCTGAAGCCTCCCAGCCATGTGGAACTGTGAGCCCATTAAACCTCTTTCTCTTTATAAATTACTGAATATGTCCTTATAACAGCATGAGGACGGACTAATACACTGCCGTAACAAAAGTCCATAGACTAAGTGGCTTAAACATTTACTTTCTCTCATTTCTG
Organism: Cebus imitator; assembly: GCF_001604975.1. Taxonomy (NCBI): domain Eukaryota; kingdom Metazoa; phylum Chordata; class Mammalia; order Primates; family Cebidae; genus Cebus; species Cebus imitator. The sequence goes on along the minus strand of NW_016107575.1, from coordinate 2,306,347 downwards.
GAAGTCTGAGATCAAGTTTCCAGCAGCATTTGGTTTCTGGTGAAGCCTCTCTACTTGGCTTGTAACTGGCTTCCTTCTCACCACGTGCTCATGTAAACCTTTCCTCAGTTGGAGAACAAGAGAGTGAGCTCTCAGGGGTCTCATCTGAGACCAGTCCTACCAGATCAGGGCCCCAGCCTTATGACCTCATTTAATCTCAATTACTCCCTTACCCCAGATACAGTCACACTAGGTTGAGAGCTTCAACATATGAATTTTAGGGAGACAATACACTCAGTCCATAAAAGTGTCTGTGGAGAAATTTGTTATTCTCTGGAATTTAGGAAAATTAGTTATTCAGTCAGTCAAGATTTATTCAGCTCTCCTATGTGCCAGCCATTGCCCTGATGGTGAAAAGAAGGAGAAGAAAAAGGAGAGGACACATTTGGAGAACAGGCAAGCATGAATAAGTGCACACATGCAAACAGTTGCCTCTCTTCTTCATACCTGTAGGTTTGTCTATTAACCTTTGAGTGTATATTTATTGATTCTCCAAATGCTGCCTCTACACATTAAGTGTGGTGCTTCAGATGGAAGTAGCACAATGCAAATCAGTATTTGCGTGTTCTTCCAAAGTTTTGATGTAACTACATATTACAAATCATATTAGATTTCCACTACTTATTTACTAAAAAAGTTATTTCTTCAAACAAATATTACAATCTATAAGCCCTTGAGGGAAGGGGCTTTGTCTTGTTCCACTGAAATCCACAGCTTCATAGCATCTGATACATAAAGACATTCATACAACTGTCGAATGAATAAAGAAACAATTACCACACACAAAATTAAAAGATACTGGCCGGGCGCGGTGGCTCAAGCCTGTAATCCCAGCACTTTGGGAGGCCAAGGCGGGTGGATCACGAGGTCAAAAGATCGAGACCACCCTGGTCAACATGGTGAAACCCCGTCTCTACTAAAAATACAAAAAATTAGCTGGGCATGGTGGTGCATGCCTGTAATCCCAGCTACTCAGGAGGCTGAGGCAGGAGAATTGCCTGAACCCAGGAGGCGGAGGTTGCCGTGAGCCAAGATCGCGCCATTGCACTCCAGCCTGGGTAACATGAGTGAAACTCTGTCTCAAAAAAAAAAAAAAAAAAAAAAAATTAAAAGATACTGTTTTAAATAAAATTGTTAAAGAAATAAGCTCCTAAAATCCAATCATTACTTTTCCTACCATGCACATTTTTTTCCTATAAATTAGCCTTTTAAAATGGCATAGTGTTTTATCTTTTAATCAATAAATCATAAATTTTATAAAATCCTATTGAATTTTTGCTTAAGAGTCTTTTTTTTAGAGAGAGAGGGTGACAGAAACAGTGTCTTGCTCCATCACCCAGGCTGGAGTACCATGGGAAGATCATAGCTCACTGCAGCCTCGAACTTCTTGGCTCAAACAAACCTCCTGCCTTGGCCTCCCAAAGCACTAGCATTACCAATGTGAGCCTCCACATCCAGCCCAACAGTTTTTTATTCCTGTGTTAGTGTCATCAAAAGCTACAACAGCCAAGTGAACAGTGTCTACCTCATCTCCTGCCACAGGCTCCTCCCAAATTAACTACCATCACGTGCAATTTGCTTTTCATTCCATAATCATTTATCAAGCACCTACAATCTGCCAGCCTCCGTCCTAGACAAGGGAGGTTAATGGTGAGGAGAAAGACACAGTCCCCGCCCTTGTGATGCTTACTATCTAACAAAGGAAACAATCACACTAATAAACACTAATTACAAACCGAATCAAGTATACTGAAGAAGAAGAACCCAGGGCTTTGAAAAGTGAGAGCAAGGGATCGGGTAAGAATCCAAAGCCTTTGTCATTACCAATAACTCTAACTCCTCCATAATCACAATTTCATGTATCACACTCTGTCTACCACCCCTTGAGTTTCCAGCTTACTTTCTCTAATATCCCATCTCCATCAATCCTATAACTCCACCAAGACTTACAACCTATTGATTGCACCACCTTTCACTTCCCCTCAACTTTTCCTGTCCTTTTTTTCCACGTATCTGAGCCTAGAATCCATTATCAGGCACTATATCACTCCATTCCCATGCTTCTCATTCACTCCCAACAAACTCCTTGATGTGGTTTGGCTCTGTGTCCCACCCAAATCTCATCTGGAGTTGTATTCCATAATGCCCACGTGTTGTGGAGAGGACCCAGTGGGAGATAACTGAATCATGGGGGTGGTTTCTCCTATACTGTTCTCATGGGAGTGAATAAGTCTCACAGGGATCTGATGGTTTGATAAGGGGAAACCGTTTCGCTTGGCTCTCATTATCTCTTTGCCACCACCATGTAAGAAGTACCTTTCACTTTCCACCATGATTGTGATACCTCCCTAGCCACTTGGAACTGTAAGTCCATTAAACCTCTTTCTTTTGTAAATTGCCAAGTCTCAGGTATATCTTTATCAGCAGCAAAAAAAACTGACTAATACCCTCCTGGTTAACTACAATTTTCTGCCTTCTCCATGCTTTTGCTAACGCAGCAGAACACTGATAGAGAAAAAACACACAATTGTGCCAGACTAGTCTCATGTCATACCTCAGACCATAAGCCTCAAGTGAGCCCCAAAGCTGCCTGTGGGGATACTGGAAGTCTAAGTCCACCTACTTGTTCAAGCACCTGGACAGTTATTTCACAATTCTTCCTTCCTCTTCACCCCTCCATCACCTGCTCCCCCATCTCACTCTTGGGTGATGATCTTACATCCTTCAACACTAAGAATTGATGCAATCAAAAGAATTTCCACAAATTCCCACTACCACATCTGTCTACCTAACAGCACGGGCCTAACCATGACACACTCTGCCTTCTGTCATGCTACTACAGACGTATTGACCACAAACCATCCCAATGCAAACCTGCACACTGGGTCCCATCCCCTTGTGCCTATTCAATGACATCACTCTAAGGATTCTCCCTCTTTCCGACATCAGTGAATCTTCCTTCTGCATTGGACCATTACATTATCATTCAAACATGCTGTTTTTTCTTCCATCTCTGAAAATCCTTCTCCCAAAACCCCTTCTCATTCCAGCTAATAAAGCTAAAGCTTCATTTCTCTACCACCTTTATGACAAATCATCTTTAAAGAGATCTCTCTTTTAACTGTCTCCGATATTTCTCCTTCCATCTTCTCATGAACCTCCTCCAATCAGACTTTTACTCCTCTACCAGCACCACTACCAATAACTTCTAAATTCCTAAATGCAGTGGTCAAATCTCAGTCCCCAGCTGTTCAACCAGCAACATCTGACATAGGCCACTTTCTCCTGCTGGAAACACTTTCTTCACTTGACCTCCAGACCACCAGAAACTCTAGCACTGCACCAGCCTCACCTTTTCAATCTTATTTGCCTTTCCTTTTCTTTTCCAGGAACTCTTTATATTCTAGTGTCCCAAGCTTCAGTCAACAGGCCTTTTATTTTCTCTTGTCCCCTCCCTTCATGATTTCATCTAATGATAGCTTTAAATACCATCAATGCTGATAACTCTCAAATTTGTATCTCCAGTTCAGACTTGGCCAAGCAAAACTGTGGAGCTTTCCCTGAGTCCTGTATTTCTCTCATATCCCTTATACTCAATCCATCAGAAAATCCTGTTCACCATACCTTCAAAGTATCTCTACTTCTCACCCCCTCTACTGCCAACACTGTGGCCCACGCCACCATCACCATGTCTACATTGTAGATGCAGCTCCTAACTGATCTCCCCACATCCACTCTTCCCCAGCTACTGCCTCTTGTCAACACAGCACCCAGAATGATTGAAAAACATAAAGCAGATTATAAACACTGGTCTGCTCAAAATGGTCCAACAACTCCCGTCCCAGAGTAAAAGCCAAGGCCTTGCAGTGGCCCTGTGTGACCACATCCACTGCTGTATCCCTCACTCACTCTACTCCATGCCCACCCCCCCGTTTCTCAAACATGCTGGGCATAGTCCAGCTTTAGATACTTGGCACGGGCTGCTTCCTCACTCTTCCCCCTCCTACCCCAGAAGCATATTTATTAGTCCTGTATCTTCTTCAATGTCATCTTCTCCGTGAGTTTTTCTTCCCAGTCCAGTCTACTTGAAATTGCAAACCAACACCCCAACTCCGCACTCCCCATGCTCTTTACCTAGATCCATCTTTTCCTGAAATGTTCATCAGCCTCTGATTGTTGTCTCCCCCTTAGAATGTTAGGCTCAGGCAGTACAGGGATTTTGTTTATTTTTGACTCATGCATTTTGGATGCCTAGAACAGTGCCTGGCACACTATGAGCATCCAATCAACAAGAAATATGTGTTAAGTGAATATGGTAAATGAGAGGCAGCAACACAATCTCTAAAAGTCACAATTAGAATATGCATAGTTTATCCCAGAGTGAAGACAGTGTTGGTAGGGGAGGACCACTGGGTTCCCAGGAACAGGTTAGCATTCATTAGCACATTTACACTAATGTGTTTATCAGATTATCTGGTTGTTACTTTGGAAAGTGGCCTGAGGAAGACAGAAGGTTCCAGACACCTGGTATCTCAAAGAGAGTTTTAAGTATTTCTAAAACTCCCGCAACCCATCAACCTACTCCAAAGAGTAAATGACTCGGAACTTGTACTCTCAGGGGACATGGAGTAGGTGTGGCCCACCAAAACCTAAATGTCTTTAAAGAATCATGTTTTAACTTGAAAAGTGAGATGCATCTTATGTTCCTCTCTGTAATATATCTATCTGTTTTAATATATAAATAATGTTAAATTATTTAATGGTTTAATTGATTTCCTAAATAATCTTAAAGTAAAATGCACAAGCCAGAAAAGGATGTCATTTCTGCCCTGGGCATCACGCACTCCCTAGGAAGCAGGGGGACCCCTGTTTTAGAATCACTGGGCACTCTGGAACTACCAGAAAAGAACTAGAAAGAATATAAAGTCAAATGAGAGTATAACTACAAACCTGCCTATTTTACAATTTGCTTTGGCTAACCCAAACTGCCTTTTTTTTTTCGTTTGTTTGAGACAGGATCTCACTCTGTTGCCCAGACTGACTGAGATCTCAGCTCACTGCAACCTCTGCCTCTCAGACTCAAGCAATTCTCATGTCTCAGCCTCCCAAGTAGCTGGGACCACAGATGTGCACCACCACGCCTGGCTAATTTTTATATTTTTCGTAGAGACAGGGTTTCACTATGCTGCCCAGGCTGGTCTCAAACTCCTGAGCGCAAGTGATCCACCCACCTCAGTCTCCCACAGTGCTGGGATTATAGGTGTGAGCCACTGCGCCCAGCCCCAAACCAACCATTTTTAAAGGTTCTATTAAAAGGCTCCCTTGAATTATGTGAACCCTGTGTAAATTTCTGGCTTTGCTTTCATAGTCTTTTAATGACCACTTTGTTCTAGAACTATTTAGAGCATTTTAGGTTTTCTCCTAACATCTTTAGCAGCTCGAACTTGGAAGAAGTCATTACAAATGATTAGTGAAATTAGGGAGAAAAGTGTTTTTAATGAAAATGATATTCATGTGCATTTCTATTTGTAACTAAATAAAACAAAAGAAATAAAATGTTTCTTTTTTTTTTTTTTTTTGAGACAGAGTCTCACTCTGCTGCCCAGGCTGGAGTACAGTGGTGCAATCTCGGCTCACTGCAACCTCTGCCTCTGCCTCTGCCTCTGCCTCTGCCTCTGCCTCTGCCTCCCAGGTTCAAGCAATTCTCACATCTCAGCCTCCCAAGTAGCTAGGACTATAGGCTCACATCACCATGCCAGCTAATTTTTGTATTTTTAGTAGAGATGGGGTTTGACCATGTTGGCCAGGCTGGTCTCGAACTCCTGACCTCAAGTGATCCGCCCCACCTCAGCCACCCTGCCAGCCTAATGTTCCCCCCCCTTTTTTTTTTTTTTTTTTTTTTTTTTTTTTTTGAGATAGAGCCTCGTTCTGTCACCCAGGCTGGAGTGCAGTGGTGCACTTGGCTCACTGCAACCTCTGCCTCCTGGGATCAAGTGATTCTCCTGTCTCAGCCTCCCAAGTAGCTGGCATTACAGGCATGCGCCACCATGCCCAAGCTAATTTTTGTATTTTTAGCAGAGACAGGGTTTCACCGTGTTGGCCAGAATGGTCTCAAACTCCTGACTGACCTCAAGGGATTCATTTGCCTCATCCTGCCAAAGTGCTGGGACTACAGGCGTGAGCCACCGCACCTGGCCATGATCCCTCTTTTAAATAAAATATTGGGATAGAGGGAGGTTTGCTGACACAATGACAGTTTAGCCAGCTGGTCTTTTCTTTTTCCCACAGGGACTCCTGCTTCCTTGCCCCTCTTTCTTCTCCCCCCTTCATACCCCCATCATGTCAACTTTGGGAATGAAAGACCACACTGGGGTTGGGGTAATTCTCTGCTGTGGTGGATTTAAGTCAGATCTCTGACTCTCATTCAATGCAACTGTCTTTAAAGTTCATGAAGAGTTCTGACTTTCAGGCCGTGTTATGAGCCGAATTGTGTTCTTTAAAACTCCTATGCTGAAGTCCTACCCGCTGGCACCTCAGGATCTGACTGTATTTGGGTCTTTACAGAGATAGTTAAGGTGAAACCAGGTCATTAAAGGAGCTCTAATCCAATAGACTGGTGTCCTTATAAGAGGAGATGAGGACCACACAGGTGCAGAGGAAAGACTACGTGAAGGCACAGGGAGAAGACGCCATCTACAAACCCAGGAGAGAGGGCTCCAGAGAAACCGGCCCTGCCAACACCTTGAGCTCAGGCTCCTAGCCTCCAAAATTGTAAGAAAATACATTTTTGTGTTTAAGCCACCCAGTCTGTGGTACTTCGCTACGGTAGTCCAAGCAAATTAATATAGCCCGTAAACAGGAGGTATGATTTAGTCCCAAGAGGTAGAGAGTAGAAAGCAGCAGAGGTAGCTGATGATAGGGCTGAGAAGGCACAGACAGAGCAGCAGATAGAGGGAGGCTAAAACTCTGAACGCCCAATTGCATCTTTAGCCATAGAAAGAATCCAGCTTTGCCCTGCAGTAGTTCCCTCCTCACATCTTCTAATATATTCTTGCACCTGGAGAGGTGTGTCATCTCTCTTCCTGGCAGTAGAATGCTTTCCAGCACTCCACAGGAGGCCTAGTTCAGCCTTCCATAGGTCATTGTGCAAGAAATACAGGCTGAAAACAGAGGATCCTTCACCTCTACAGCAGGAGCCGGGACAGCCCACATGCCATCAGCCTCCAGGTGAGGCAAAGGCTTTACCAGCTGCCCAGGATGCAACTCCTGCATCCCAGAAGGTCGGGGAAAAGCAGATCGTGTTTGTTTTACATTCAGAACTCATAAAATTTCTGACTTGACTCAGATTCAACTAAAAGAACTGGTCGCTCTAAAAATGCATGAATGGTTTTTTCAGTTGTGCATGGCAGGGGGTAGGTGACAAAGAAAGGAAGAAAATAGTTTCTGTTTTTTCAAATGATATCCAGTGACCCCAAGGGAAGACACTCTTCTGTCAACAGCGATTATGCAGAGGAATTGCTTCCTGAAAGGATCCTGAATCCAATCAACCCTGTTTTCTTTGCAATGATAAGGGCTTACCAAGGAAAATCCATAATTCCAGACTGTATTAACAGTCTTAGTTAATAAATTTCTCTGCCAATAAATCTTCAGAGAAAATGTCAGCAATGATGTTTTAAATAAATAGAAAAAAACATATTATATGGTACGAATTCAAAAACCACATCTCATTATTGCACAAAGCCAGGGTTCTTCCAGGTCAAATTTTGTTCCCTAAAGCTACATGGAAGCCCAAAGTTAGTCCTAATTCTCCTTCTAAAACCAATGTTAAAAATTCACTCAGTCAACCAGCATTTCCCATGGACCTGCTATGAGCCAGGCAGGGTGACAAAAATGAGACTAAACAGACAAATGAGAATAAACAAAAATGAGAATAAACAGACAAATGAGATAGAGCCCTCAAAAAACTCATTATCAGGTAAAGTAGACACACAAAAATTGAAAGGTTATAGTGTAATGATATGTGCTCCAACAGAGGGAATGTGAAAGAAGACAGGGAGACTCAAAAGGTGATCTTTGTACATGGATTCTGAAGGCACTTGAATTTTAACTTTCAAGCAAAGAGGATACGAGACAGAAAACATGCTGGTTTCAATGCTTTATACTCTCAACTCAGTCTGACAAGATATGTCCATTATCAACTGCCCCTCTCTTTCCTACCCCGACAATCTACACCACAACTATGATTCAGCAGGCCTAGGCGGGTTTCTTCTTTCCAACATTCTCAGAAAAGATGATTTGACCCCACCTGGGGAACAATAATTTTTCTCCTCTCCGCACTTGGAAAGACTAGGTAGCTGGAAAATGATAGATATACCAGTAGGGAAAACCCACAAATGACATGAAATGCTACTCTGAGTATCTTTGGGCTCCTGGATTTACTTGCCCCTTGGAGCACAGGCCTTGGGATGGCAGTGAGTATGGCTGCCTGTGATGGAGAGAGATCCAGATGGTGGTTCCAGAGACCGGGCTCCACCCATGTTAGCCACTTAACTGGGCACATTTCATTAATCTCATAAACTTCAACTTTCTCCTCTGTAAAATGGGGTCATATCACCTACCTAGACTGCCTCACAGAAAGCTTGGGAAATCAAAGGAACCATGATAAGTGGAAATGCTCCTAAGCCTCAAAAACACTGTGCGAATGTAAGAGAGGGTTATAATTAGCCAAGCCACAGAGCTGCCTTAGGGCTTGATTAAAATACACTGTACCCCTCCAAATCGACAAAGTGTGAATGTGGTTAAAAAATAGGGACAGCTACTCCTAAACAGAGACAGTTGGTGTGTGGGCACATCCCCATAAGCATTTTCTATGCCAGGAAACCTGCATATGCTTAGAAACTAGCACGTTTCTGTTGGCCTTATAGCAGCAGTGTAGGAGAGCTTGAAAAATTAAATCTGTAACAGGCAACACCACTGCCAAACACAACTGTCCCAACTCCCAAAAAACATGTTGAACACCAACCACTGTCAATGGAATCAAATATACCCTGCTATTAGGCCAGGGAACCCCATGCAGCCAGATACAAGCATGAGAAATGCAAATACTGTCTCTAGCAAAGTGACCACTGCCCTATACAGGTCAAAGCCTATGAGTAAAAACCTTTTTTTAATAAGAGAAGGGTTGGAGATAGTGAAACTCTTTCCCCACCCTGACAAATGATTCACAAAAACAGTACTTTATCTGATTACAGTAAATTTTCCAATACAATGAATGCTTTGTTTGGCTGAACCATTTAATAGTCATTCGCGCTCTCTAATGAAACTACTAATTACAAAATCTCTGCATTGCAGGCAATAAAACAGGGTTGCTAACCTCTTCATAGTTCTTTAGTTCTGCCATCAAGCAGCAGTTATTCTTCAATGGGGCTCCCTCTTTTTCACCGATTCTCACCTCAAACATCCCAACCAAACCTACTGAAAGGAACTAAAATCTACTCATACATGTAGGTGAGCATACAGTATGAGCATGTACTAATACACACACACACACATTAGCACACACTATCCAGGAACCTGAAGAAGAAAAATAGAGGATACTGACAAGCATGCTAGGAGACCCCCAGGTTCCCATTATTCCTTTGTACTGGCTAATTCATGAAGAGCAGGGCTTCAGCTCGCTGGACATGTAATTTTTAGTAAAAGGCCATTAAAACTAAACTCTACCATAACAAAAATATTTGATACCTAATGGAGTTGACTGTACCAGAATATGCTGCATATATTTTTATTTATAGATAGCTATCTGTTATCCATCAGTCTCTCCAGCTGCTGCCACCACACAATATAGAGGGAAGCACTAAGGCATCATAAGACATGTTTGTTTCAGGCTTATTATTGTTATGGCAGCTTCCAAGCTCAAACTGTCTCAGAGTAGCTAACACACCCTGTGTCCGCAAGGGCATCTTCACCTGTACCAGAGAAAACAGAGTTAATCACTTCAACCATTCCAGCTAGAGCTCCGTAATCACGGGTGAGGTCTGTTGCTGAAGAAGTCGATGCTTACCACCTGAACACAGGCAAAAGAAAGAGGTAAAAATCTATTATTCCAGTTTTTAAAGGTTAAAGGGAAAAACAGAAAGGCTGGGTGAAACATTTTATTGCTATTCATTAATTAATTAATCAAGAGTTAGACAACAAGCAACAGATTTAGAGTAGCTTTTGCCAAACCCAAATTAGGTTCAAAAGAGCCAAAATACTTTTTCCCAGATTTGCAGGTTGCAAACTCAGAATTTGGTGGCCTATTTAATGCTCCAGAGGATATATCTGAAAGAATTATTTTAATAACTAGAAAAGTACTCAAAATTGAGCCTATGGAAATTTATATTATCTTCTTTCCAAAGATCCACAGAATGGTTTAAGAGCTTGAGGGCACGTAAGTCAACATAAGTTTACCTATAAAGTAGCCAGATTCTTTGACAGCATCTGTTTCTTTACAGAACAAACACCAAAATGCAAACCCTCAGTTTCATTCCTCAGAGCCTTTTAGTACTTTACATTTGGGGCCTATATAATTATTCCATGACTCAAAAGACATTTGGAATGCTTCTTTTTGATAACATTTAGAATTAGTTTATGAGCCACACAAGAAAATCAGTTCAATGTCACACATTCTACAAGTATATGTAGAATATGAATACATGTTACATATATTTACCAAACATATATGTACCTGTGTGCAATACAGTAGGCCCTTGTTTATATCTACAGAAGAGCTTCAAAGAGTCTAGAAATAATTTCTATTTAATATTTGATGAAGTATGCTTTTGTATTTATGTAAGAATATAGGTGTACTGGAACTTCTGTAAATTTATGTTAATTAAAATAATACAAACACATGACGATTAAGGAGCCAGACTGGATCAGGACTATCTGGGAGATTGACCAGTTTTTCCGTCTCCCCTCCACAAAATACAGCATGCTATCTACTCCACACTGGTTATAGAAAATGCCAGCTTCTCTCATACTTTCCAAAAAGAAATGTGTATGAGTGTTTACACTTATGCAGAAAGCAAAGTGGAACTTTCAGGAAGAAAACAATCACTCAATCAAAAGTTCCAAAGGAACTAAAAGATGGATGTATCCAGTAATTCCTAATCCAGCTATATCATAGAATACCTGGCCAACCAAATATGCTGAATTACAAGTTACTTACTAAAAATAAAAAAGTTACAGATTTGGGCTGAGAATCTGCTTATTCTAAAACTGCCCAGGTGATTATGATTGCAGTCTGAATTGAGAGACACCACTTTCATTTTACAGACATGAGCTCCAAAGGGGCCAGTGACCTAGGTAAATGGCAGAGCTGGATATAGGAGTCAATGCTTTGACTCAAACTAGCACAGCGATCTTTCAATTAAATGTCACCAAAGCTGTGATTAAAGACAATAATGCATGAATACTGTTGATACATATGAAATTGCGATTTGCTATAGATCTGTAATAGTGCAAACCAAGATCCTGTGCCAAATCAAGAGATTAGAACATTACTGAGTGTGGAGGTCTATTCTGATCTGCAACCGTCCTTGAGAGGCTGCAGCTTATAGTTCTTTAACAATACGTTGCTGGCTATATGTGAGTCCATTCAGCACATTGACAGTTCAATTCAGGGTGAATTAATGTGTAAACCCTTAATTAGACCCAGACATGTAAGAAAGTTTTCAAAAGCAACTCTTACAATAATATTTAAAAGGAGTGTGTGGCCACAAAATACTCATCTTACCTAATAGCTTAAATTTCACATTAGAAATGTATATTTTTGCCCTAAAGTTTAGTCTCCCCATCTGTACCAAGTTCTCCTGGGAAGGGCCAGGCAGTGAACCTTATTAGTAATTTACAACTGAAAATAATAAAGGGTCTGCCAGTAGGATGAAAGGTAGAGAAATAACTTAATTCACAGAAAAGGGAGGAAAATTCCCCAGGAGGAAAATATTCTGAAGGAGGAGGCTGGAATCTCCAAAGACCAGCTTCACAGCTGTCCCTAGATCCTGTTCTGTGCTGGATGATAATGTATGGTCTAACTGACTTTAGCAAAGTTAGAAGAGTTTTGTTTTGGGTTTTCTAAACATTTTTCTTTGTTTTGGTTTGGGTTTGGTTTTTGCAAATAATGATGGCCAAGATGGAGCCAGACAGATTATTAAAAGGGCTAACTTCATCGGGAAGGTGAAGGCAAAGCCCAAACGAAATCACAGCTAGAGACTTTCAGATATGCACTTGTACATAGAGCACTTCTGACAAGAGAAGTCACTTTGGCAGATACCCACTTGGAAATGACTTTGTCAACACATTCTATTTTCTTACAAGTTTTAAAGATAATAATAATAATAGCCTATACTTACTGTGTGCCAGGTACTATTATATGGCATTTACTTGTATTAAGTCACTCAACCCCCACAATAAATCTCTAAGAAAGAATACAAACATAATCTCCATTTTACTGATAAGGAAATTGAGACATAGAAAGCTTAAGTAACCTGCTCTGGGTCATACAGATAGTAAAGCTGAGATCTGAAGGCAATATAACTTCAGGGCCTATACTCTTGACTAGTCACTCTCTACAGAAGCTACTTAAAACAGTAGCCTAGACAAACCACTTTATATACAAATATCTTCAAATTGGGTTAAGACAAAAATATTTGTAATCGTGTCCTGATAAATCTTGGATCTAAAACCTTAAGCCCTTCAAGAAAGCAGTTCTGTATTTCATCTGGTATAAGGGATTATGGTTAGAAGAATATTCTCCCATTGACATTGGGGACATTTTCCAGAACCAAAAGTTTCAAGTGGCACAGACTCTAACATCAAGTGAGTGAGTAAAAGAGATAATAAATCAGAGAGATACCTTCTTACTGGGAAAAAGTTGTAAGGATTCACATTTTTTGTAATGGAACGTGCAGAATGGTGGACTTTTGGTAATGTCATAAATCAGGATAGAAAATTTGGATAGGTGTGGTGGTTCATGCCTGTAATCCTAGCACTCTGGGAGGCCGAGGCAGGTGGATCACTTGAGCCCAGGAGTTTGAGACCACCCTGGGAAACATGGCAAAACCCTGTCTCTACAAAAATTAGCCAGGCACGGTGGCACACACCAGTAGTCTCAGATACCTGGGGGGCTGAAGTTAGAGGATCACTTGAACCTGGGAGGTCGAGGCTGCAGTGAGCAGAGATCGTGCCACTGCACTCCACCCTGGGTAACAAAGTGAGACTTTGTCTCAAAAAAAAGAAAAAAGAAAGAAAAGAAAAGAAAAATAAAGGGAATGACAATTTGTTGAAGGAGAAAAGTAAGTATATGATGAATAAACTCTATAAGAAGAAGTACTGTACACACCAAGGATGATGAGGTTTGGGAAAGTTTGCAGATTTAACACTTGATGAAAATGCTAAAGATTTCAGGACAATGGACAGACTCCATCTCTCCATTGGCCAGGATGGTTCAAGGCGGAATGGTTTTCTTCAATTTTGGACTAGTAATCAGGATTAGGTTAAGAGACCTTTGACAATTAACACTTTTGAGAAAAAACGTACTGAACTGATTCTTTATTTCTTCGAATATTGTTATAAATGCATATAGATTAATATAGCATGTATTGTGTTAACCTAGATGTAGGTAGTCTGCATCTTGTCCTAATGTTAGCTCTGATATAGGATTCATATTACAGTTGAAAGGAGATGCATTATTATATACATATATAAATAATGGAATACTAGCTACCATAACAGATAAACTAAATTCTTAGTAACTTAGCTAAGAATTTTTATTTATTTATTTATTTATTTATTTTGAGAGTGTCTCACTCTGTCACCCAAGCTGGAGTGCCATAGTGCAGTCATAGCTCACTGCAGTCTTGACCTTCTGGGCTCGGATGATCCTCCTACCTCAGTCACCTGAGTAGTTGGGACTACAGGCACGTGCCACCATGCCCAGTAAGCTTTTTTAAAATTTTTGTAGAGATGAGATCTTGCTACACTGCCCAGCCTGGTCTTACACTTCTGGGCTCAGGTGATCCTCCTGCCTCTCAAAGTTCTGGGATTACAGATGTGAGCCACCCACCAAGCCTTTCTGGAACTTCTGTCTGACTAGCTTCAAGTTAAGTTTCCCATGATCCCCTTTTGGGTTTGATTAATTTGCTGGAGCAGCTCACAGACCTCAGAGAAACACTTACATTCTGTGGCTTATTATGAAGGATATTACAAAAGACACAGAAGAAGAGACTATAGAATGCAGTATGAGGGAGGAGCATGGAGCTTCCTTGCCCTCCCTGGTTACATCATCTTCTAGGGATCTCTGGGCACATCCCCAATTCAACATAGCACCATGAGGCAGCATCCTGGAGAGCAGTAGTTGAAAGATCACTGTAAAAGGCAATGTGGTTCTGATCTGGTTCCACACTTTATTAGCCAGGCAACAGGTGGCAAACTTTTTTGAGACTCAGGTATTCCGTATGTAAAATGAGAATAATCATACCTCCTCTGCATGCCACACATATTGGTGAGGTGGCTCAGGGGTTGATTGGTGAAAATAAAAGTTCTGTTGAAAAGATCTGATAGAGAGAATACACAGCTGCTGAAAGAGAGAGAGCAAATGGGTGACCAAAGATTATGGAGAAGAGCAATCTAGTCAATAAGCCTATGTACTGGGATAGTTGTGGAAGAAGGCAGCAACAGCCTAAGAGAAAAAAATCATAAGCTAGAAAATTCTGAAGAGTTTGAAAAAATAAAACTGATCATAACACACACTCCAAAAAACACTTAATGGAAATTAAGAATCTACTTGTTTATAGACAGAACCCAGTATATTCCCAGACACATACCAAAAGGGTAAAGAAAAAGTCAAAAGTTAGAGGCAAATTACAGGTAAAATTAAATGGCAGTTCTCACATGGTTTCCAAATTGGAAACTAGTATCCCATCGTTTCTGAGTAGAAGGCAATGGGGAAATGATACACCACCTGTTCTGCTAACTTGCACCTTTTACTCTTTGTCTCCAGAACATACACAGCTTTTCTTAGAATGTTGAGTCCTTACAATCCCCGGGGAAGAAATAAAAAAGGCTAATGACATCCATACCTTCTCAAGAAACCTACAAAGTGCTTGCCTATAAATGTGGCCAATAATTTTTACACAATAGCCAGACTTTTTTCCAAGAAAGGAAGGTTTTGTGACCATAACTTTTATATTAATTTCGAAAATAGGGGGAAGATCAAAGACAGCTGATTAGGAGCAGCTCAGGATTGCAGCTCCCAGTGAAAGCACAGAGGGTGAATGGATGCTGCATTTCCAGATGGATTTTTATTGCCCACAAACCAGGAGATTCCCAGGCGGAGGAGCCCCATGGGCCGCCAGCCGTGTGGCTGTTTCAGCTGGTGCAGCTGTTTTGGCCAGCGCCCCGGCCCGGTGGTTCTCCATACAAAATACACAGGTCTGGGCACCATTTTAGCTGGTCATTGGAGCTCTTGGGAGACATAGTCACTCATTCAACTGATTAAAAAAAAGGGACTGAAACAGGGAGCCAGGCCAGGAGATTCCCAGGCAAAAAAGAGCCACGAATCTCAGCGCGGCTGTTTTAGCCAGCACAGTGGGTCGCTGCATGGGAAATCACACAGATCCTGGCACCTTTTCAACAGGCAACTGGAACACCTGGGAGACAAAGTCGACTGTTCAACTAAAAAAAAAAAGCGGGGGGCGGGGGGGGCTCTGAGGCAGGGAGCCAGGTAATCAGGCTTGGCTGGTCTTACCCTCACAAAAAAACTGCAATGAGAAACATTCTGGATTGAGAGCTTCACAGCAAGTGCAGCTGAACCCAGGATGGTCCAGCTCTGTGAGGGAGGGGCATCCACCATTACCGAGGCAGTCTACCACTACGGAGGTAGTTTGCCATTGCTGAGGTGACCACCCATTGCCGAGGCAGCCCGCCATTACAGAGAGAGTCCACCATTATAAAGGTGGGCCACCATTGCCGACGCAGTTCTAACTATACCTGTTTAAACAGGACTGCAGGGAAGATCACATGGCAGCTAGGCGGAGCCCACAGCAGCTCAGCAAAGTCTCTGCAGGCAGACAGTGACAAGGCTGCCTCCTCGCTGAGCAGGGCAGCCCTGAAAAAAGGCAGCAGCACAACAGAAACTGATAAATAAAGCCCTAACTCCCTGGGACAGAGCACCTGGGGGAAAAAAAAGAGGGGGGTGGTTATGAATTCTGCTGCAGCAGACTTAAAGGTACCTGCCCAGCAGCTCTGAATGAACAACGGAGCTCATAGCTCAGCACTTGAGCTCCTATAATGGACAGGCTGTCTCTTCAAGTAGCTCCGAACCCCCATATATCCAAAGAGTCACCTCATAAAGAAGAGCTCAGACTGATATCTGGCGGGTATCCTTCTGGGACAAAGATAGCAGAAGAAGAAACTGGTAGCAACCCTTACTGTTCTGCAGCCGCTGAAAGTGATCTCCAGGCAAGCAGGACCTGGAGTGCACCTCAGCAGTCCTACAGCAGAGGAGCCTGACTGTTAGAAGGAAAACTAAGAAACAGAAAGAAATAACTTCATCATCAACAAACTGGACATCCCTGCAGAGACCCAATCTGAAAGTCAACAACTACAAAGATGACAGGTGGATAAATAAACAAAGATGGGAAGAAACCAGCGCAAAAAGGATGAAAACACCTGAAACCAGAACGCCTCTCCACCTGCAAGGGATCACAACTCCTCACCAGCAAGGGAACAAGGCTGGATGGAGAATGAGTGTGATGAACTGACAAAATCAGGCTTCAGAAGGTGGGTAATAAGAAACTTCTCTGAGCTAAAAGAACATGTTCTAATCCAATGCAAAGAAACTAAGTACCTTGAAAAAACATTTGATTAAATGCTAACGAGAATAAACAACATACAGAGGAATATAAGTGAATTAAGGGAACTGAAAAACACAACATGAGAACTTTGCAAAGCATACACAAGTTTCAACAGCCAAATTGACCAAGCAGAAGAAAGGATATCAGA
>NW_016107575.1:2275780-2287237 GCF_001604975.1 Cebus imitator | reverse complement strand
TCCACAGAAATTCAAACCATCATCAGAGATTATTACAAACAACTCTATGCACATAAACTAGTAAACCTGGAAGAAATGGATGAATTCCTGGAAACCTGCCTCCTCCAAAGCCTAAACCAGGAAGAAGTCGAAACCCCAAATAGACCAATAACAAGGTCTGAAGTTGAGGCAGCAATTAAGAGTCTACCACCCAAAAAAAGCCCAGGTCCAGATGGGTTCACAGCCAAATTCTACCAGACATACAAAGAGGAGCTGGCACCACTCCTTCTGAAACTATTCCAAATAATCCAAAAAGAGGGAATCCTTCCCAAATCATTTTATGAGACCAACATCATCCTGATACCAAAACCTGGCAGAGACTCAGCAAGAAAAGAAAACTTCAGGCCAATATCCATGCAGAACATAGATGTAAAAATCTTCAATAAAATACTGGCAAACCGACTGCAACAGCACATCAAAAAGCTTATCCACCATGATCAAATTGGCTTCATCCTGGGGATGCAAGGCTGGTTCAACATACGCAAGTCTATAAACATAATTCACCACACAAACAGAACCAAAGACAAAAACCACATGATTATCTCAATTGATGCAGAGAAGGCCTTTGACAAAATTCAACAGCCCTTTATGCTAAAAACCCTCAATAAACTAGGTATTGAGAGAACGTATCTCAAAATAATAAAATCTATTTACGACAAACCAACAGCCAATATCATACTGAATGGGCAAAAACTGGAAGCATTCCCTCTGAAATCTGGCATTAGACAAGGATGCCCTCTCTCACCACTCCTATTCAATATAGTATTAGAAGTTCTAGCCACAGCAATCAGGCAAGGAAAAAAAAATAAAGGGTATTCAAATAGGAAAGGAAGAAGTCAAATTGTCTCTATTCGCAGACGACATGATTGTGTATCTAGAAGACCCCATCGTCTCAGCCCAAAATCTCCTGAAACTGATAAGCAACTTCAGCAAAGTCTCAGGATACAAAATCAATGTGCAAAAATCACAAGCATTCCTACACACCAATAACAGACTTAAAGAGAGCCAAATCAAGAACGAACTGCCATTCACAATTGCTACAAAGAGAAGAAAATACCTAGGAATACAACTAACAAGGAACATAAAGGACCTCTTTAAGGAGAACTACAAACCACTGCTCAACGAAATAAGGGAGGACACAAACAGATGGAGAAACATTCCACGTTCATGGTTAGGAAGAATCAATATCATGAAAACAGCCATACTGCCCAAAGTAATTTACAGATTCAATGCTATCCCCATCAAGCTACCAATGACATTCTTCACAGAACTGGGAAAAAACACCTTAAACCTCATATGGAACCAAAAGAGAGCCTGCATAGCCAAGTCAATCCTAAGCAAAAAGATCAAAGCGGGAGGCATCACACTACCGGACTTCAAACTATACTACAAGACTACAGTAATCAAAACAGCATGGTACTGGTACCAAAACAGAGATATAGACCAATGGA
This sequence comes from Cebus imitator, assembly GCF_001604975.1. Taxonomy (NCBI): domain Eukaryota; kingdom Metazoa; phylum Chordata; class Mammalia; order Primates; family Cebidae; genus Cebus; species Cebus imitator. Next base: position 2,285,747 of record NW_016107575.1, on the reverse strand, counting down.
ACAGAACATAGGCCTCGGAGGCAACGTCACACATCCACAACCATCTGATCTTTGACAAACCTGACAAAAACAAGCAATGGGGCAAGGAGTCCCTGTTTAATAAATGGTGTTGGGAAAACTGGCCAGCCATGTGCAGAAAGCAGAAACTGGACCCCTTCCTGACACCTTTCACTAAAATTAACTCCAGATGGATTAAAGACTTAAACATAAGACCTAACACCATAAAAACCCTAGAAGAAAATCTAGGCAAAACCATTCAGGACATGGGCATAGGCAAGGACTTCATGACCAAAACACCAAAAGCATTGGCAAATGGGACCTAATCAAACTCCACAGCTTCTGCACAGCAAAAGAAACAGTCATTAGAGTGAATCGGCAACCAACAGAATGGGAAAAAATTTTGCAATCTACCCATCTCACGAAGGGCTGATATCCAGAATCTACAAAGAACTAAAACAGATTTATAAGAAAAAAAAAATCATATTCAAAAGTGAGTGAAGTATATGAACAGACACTTTACAAAAGAAGACATACACGAGGTCAACAAACATATGAAAAAATACTCACCATCACTGGTCATTAAAGAAATGCAAATCAAAACTACTTTGAGATACCATCTCACACCAATTAGAATGGCGATCATTAAAAAATCTGGAGACAACAGATGCTGGAGAGGATGTGGAGAAATAGGAACACTTTTACACTGTTGGTGGGAGTGTAAATTAGTTCAACCATTGTGGAAGACAGTGTGGCTATTCCTCAAGGACCTAGAAATAGAATTTCCATTTGACCCAGCAATCCCATTACTGGGTATATATCCAAAGGATTATAAATCGTTCTACTATAAGGACACATGCACACGAATGTTCATTGCAGCACTGTTTGCAATAGCAAAGACCTGGAACCAACCCAAATGCCCATCAATGATAGACTGGACAGGGAAAATGTGGCACATATACACCATGGAATATTATATAGCCATTAAAAACGATGAGTTCGTGTCCTTTGTAGGGACATGGATGAACCTGGAAACCATCATTCTCAGCAAGCTGACACAAGAATAGAAAATCAAATACCGCATGTTCTCACTAATAGGTGGGTGTTGAATAATGAGAACACATGGACACAGGGAGGGGAGCATCACACACTGGGGTCTGTAGGGGGGAAATAGGGGAGGGACAGTGGGGGTGGGGTGTTGGGGAGAGATAGCACTGGGAGAAATGCCAGATATAGGTGATGGGGAGGAAGGCAGCAAATCACACTGCCGTGTATGCACCTATGCAACAATCTTGCATGTTCTTCACATGTACCTCAAAACCTAAAATGCAATTTAAAAAAAAAGGAAAGAATTGTTGTGGAGAGGTTACCAGAAATTCTTTCACTTTGCTTTCCAAAAGAACTTAACAGTATAATAGACAAAGAAAAGCGATTCTGCATCACTATAGGTCTTCAGTCATTTAATCAGAGGCTCTGAAATGCAGACACAGTGCAGCATTTTTAGGATGACAAGGCAAGAATGTGGCTATTCAGCCTGAAAATAAAGCAGCTTTATCTCAAAAAAAAAAAATGACCCAAATGTCATCGGAGCCAAAGCACCCTAAGATTCTAATTAGAGTGATGCTATTAAATGAAGAACTGCAGAAACAATTGGCTAAAGGATCCCTACAGGAGATAGCAACTAGAAAGAGAGATATGCGGATGCACTGTCCTACCTTTTTAAAAATGAAACCTGTTTATACTTTTCAGAGCACCATACTTCAAGACACAGCATGTCACATTCCAACTAACTGAGGGCAAAGTGGCTCAGAATGTCCAACCAATCACCAGCCACCCAGGGCTTAGAATAGCTAGGCTACTCTGACCAGAGATCCTTTTTATAAAGCAAAAAGCAAACCACCACACCCAAATAGAATATAGTAAGGTTCACTTTCCAATCCTGCTTTCTTCAGAGAACTCCCATTAATTACTCAATAATAAAAAGATGCTAAAATACTATAGCAACTCTCTTCTAAAAAGCATAAAGCTCTTTGCTCTATTCTCCCATTAGGTTGTAATGTGAGCAAGATAGTTGATACCTTGCATCAAGAAAGTCTCCAAGTTTTACATCCTGCCTCACCTAAAACATGTGTTTCTTCCTGGTCCATGTTCCTTCCCTTCCATCTTTTTTTCTCTACCTTCCTTCCTGCTTCAACCCTACCCAGCAGTTGCTCCTGCAATTCTATTCTCTCCTTTTTGTTTTTTCTGCACCATCAGTTTGTCCCTACCTATGAACCATTCCCATTAGCCTACAGAGATGCTTTTATTTCCCTAATTTAAAAAGAGAACCTTTTTAAGTCTCTCTTGACCTAACTTTCTCAGTCCAGCTACCATTTCTTTCTTTATATTTAAACCAAAACTCCTTTAAAAAGTTGTCTTCACTCATTGTCTCCAATTCCTCTCCTCCCACTCACTCTTGGACCCATGTTGGTCAAGTTTTTGCCCCCAACACTGAAATCAATGACCTCTGCATTGTGAAATCCAAAATTCAAGTCTCAGACCTCATTGTACTTGACCCACTGACAGCACTTCACACTGGTCACCACTTCCTCCTCCTTACATACTTCCTTCATTTGGCTTCTAGGACAGCGTACTTTCCCGAAGGTTCTCTCAGCTCACTGGCTGTTCCTCACAGTCTCTTTTGCAGATTCCACCTCATCTCCTTGAACTCTATCAAACTGGAGTGGCCCAGGGCTTCTTCCTGGGACATTTTCTCTTCCCCATTTACAATCGATCCCTCCTCAGGTGATTTCTTTCAGTCTCACAGCTTCCAGTACCATGAGCTGATGACTCCTCTGCTTATATCCCCATTGAGACTTCTCCCCTGAACTCGGTCCTACATATCCAGCTAACTCTTGGCATCTCCCTCTTGGACATCTAAAAAGGCACCTCAAGGGTTACCATATACAAAATGGTAGATCTTCAAAACAAGATCCTGCAGTCCTATTCATCATAGTAAATGGCAGCTTTGCTCTGCCAGCTCCTGTTGAAATGTTGGTGCCGTCTTTGACTCTTCTTTTTCCTCATCTGTCCTGCATCTGATCCTTCAGCCAATCCTGATAACTTTCCATTCAAAATACATCCATAATCCAGTCTCTTCTCCCTGCACTCTGGTTCTAGTCATCATCTTTGCTGGCTGGTCTCCTGGCTTCTATATGTGCCCTGCTATAATCTATTATCAACTCAGCTACCCAAGGGACCCTTTTGAGCCATAAATCTAATCACATCAATCACTCCTCTTCTCAAAATCCTATAATGCTTCCTAGAACCGTCAAACCCTATGTAACACAGCTCTTTAATTCCCTAACATCTAACTACAAGCCCCCTCACTTGCTCTGCCCCATTCATTCTGCCACCTTTGCTACTTCTACAACATGCTGCCATTCTCTGACATCAAAGTCACTGCCCTTGTTATTCTCTCCACTTGAAATCCTCTTCCTCAGAGAGCCCCATAGCTAGCTCCTCGTGTCCTTCAGACCTTGACTCAAACATCAGCTTCTTAGTGTGCCTTCTCTGGCCATGCCATGTGCAATTTCAGCTCACCACCTCACATTCCTATCCCTTTTCAATGCTTTGGTTTTTTTTTCTCCCTAGCACTAAGCTTTCCCTAATGTATTATATGTTTTACTTATTTATCTTATTACTGTCCATTTTCTCTCACTGGAATATGAGCTCCACATAGGCAAAGAGTTTTGCCTATTTAGTGAACTACTGCAACCTAAGCCCCCTGTGCAAATTATGACATGTAAGTATTCACCAAATAATTGTTGAACAAGTGAATATATAATCTAATTTACCTGAGCATTCATGAAGGAGAAGCATAGAGTAGAAATTGTCACCCCACTGAAAAAAGTCACCATCTTCCCTCAATTCATATGGACCTAGGACCTCACCTGTACATAAGTACATCCTGCACAGGTAGACTCTTAAGTGTCCCCAGCCTTCAAGGCAAGAAGCTCAGCCAAAGAGCTTCACACTGTCTTCTGCAGGTTTCCATTACCCTCCACTTCCATCTATATAACTTTTTTTCCAGGGTCTTTCTCTTTCCCAGTTCCTCACTGATGCTAAATCCAAGCCCGCCCAAGTCTCTTAAAAATCAGTTCTCAGATTACAAGATTTTTTTTTAATTAGTAGGGTAAACAAGAATTACTATAATCAAGAAATATTTGAGGCCAAGGGAACTAATCCTGTCTTTCTCTGGCTGGGAATCCTTCCATTAACTGAAGCTGAATTTGTATGGAATTCAAATTCATGCAAACTCAGCTTATGTTAATGGAAGCTATAACAGTGGACACAATACCTCCTAGGATGTATGTTTAGCATGTGAAAGTACATTCAGTGGGGCGTGGTGGCTCATGCTTGTAAGCACAGCACTTTGGGAGGCCGAGGGGGGTAGATCACTTGAGGTCAGGAGTTCGAGACCAGCCTGGCCAACACGGTGAATCCTCATCTCTACAAAAAATACAAAAATTATCTGGGCATGGTGGCACACACCTGTAATCCCAGCTACTCAGGAGGCTGAGGCAGGAGAATCACTTGAACCTGGGAGACAAAGGTTGCAGCAAGCAGAGATCATGCCACTGTACCCCCAGCCTGGGTGACAGAGTGAGAAACCATCACAAAAAATTAACAAAGTACATTCTAGGACTCATCACCTTGAGAGAGTGTATTTCTTTCTTCTAAATAATACGGATCTCAATGCAGGGACAGTATTGTTGTTATTCCTAAATGCATTTCACTACCTGGAGACAATCTATCTGCTATGAAGTAGCCATTATGGTCTTTAATGCATCTCCCTTTTTAGCAGCTTATTGATCTACAAGCGCCCAGCCAGCCACCACACCACTATGGATACATGTAATAAAAGCTGATACAGGCATGCTGCTGGCAGAGGGGCACAAATGTCCTTTGAAATGTTAACAACTCTGCTGACCCAAAGAGAAGAAATGCCACCTTCAGTCTGAAATAAATCGCTGGGTTCCCACAAGTTTAAAAAAAATAAAAAATAAATAATTAAAAATTAAAAAATATATATATATATATATATATAAAGAGACAGTTTTCCATGGTAAAGGTTACCCACCAATTTATGAAGCTTGATTTACTGCATAACTCTTCAATAATATTCATAATTATGTTTTACAATTAAAGTCAGCTCTTTAAAACACAAGTTTAACTGAAATGTCTACTAATGGTTATTACTGAATTTTGACCTAGAGTGCTTTATACAACTTGGGCAGAAAGTGCTGGAAATCATTTTCCAGCTTAACCCAGCATAGTTAACTCCAAATATAAATCCAGGAGTTACGGGGGTCATAGGAAATGTTTCCTTGATATGAATCATTTATTCAACCTAGTTTAGAGAGCCAAGCAATGCAGCCATATCTATATTTATCTGCTAAAAGCAAAAGAATTACTCTATTTATCTGAATTAGATGGCAATGGGCTATGTCCTTCAGATCTTACGGCTAAAGGAGAAGTCCTTAAAACCCTGACTGTGAGATGACCTAAACTGAACAGTCGCTGGCATTTCCAAAGAGAATCTGTTTCTCTGTGAGACCCTGAGGAGTGAAACTCATACATTGTTAACCTGGAATTTGGCTGTCTTTGTAAGAAAAGATGTGTTGGCTGGCCATGACATCTCTCTGTCCCTGAATCCCCCTATAGGGAACAAATGCTTTCTGTAATGTTCACCCACCACAATAGGGACAGATACACCAGAGAATCAGAGGCAGATACCCGCCATATTTCCAACATCACTGACCCACTCCTTTTGAAAGTCATGAAGAGTGAACTGAGGAATGAACCAAAGAAGAGGAAATTACAGAAGCCACAGTCTGCTTTCCTTCTTCAGTCTGTTTTCACTATCTGACCAAAGTCACTATCAGAGGAGCTATGAGGACGCTGCTCTAAACAACATTTGAGAGGGAGTCTTCATCAAGATGACCCGAGGACAATAAACATTGAGAAACTTGGAAATGGATGCTGAGGGAATAGTCAGATATGCTAGTAAAAGACTCAGAAGCAGCTAGGCGTGGTGGCTCACGCCTGTAATCCCAGCACTTTGGTAGGCTGAGGGGGACAGATCACAAGGTCAGGAGTTTGAGACCAGCCTGGCGAACATAGTAAAACCTCATCTCTACTAAAAATACAAAAAATTAGCTGGGCATGGTGGCACACGCCTGTAGTCCCAGCTATTCGGGAGACTGAGGCAGGAGAATCACTTGAACCTGGGAGGTGGAGGTTGTGATGAGCCGAGATTGCGCCAATGCACTCCAGCCTGGGCAACAGAGTGAGACTCTGTCACACAAAAGAAAAAAAAAAAAGGACTCAGAAGCAGGCTGGGTACAGTGGCTCACTCCTATAACTCCAGCACTCTGGGGTTTGGGATGCCAAGGTAGGAGGACCCTTTGAGGTCAGGAGTTCAAAGCTGCAGTGAGCTATTATTGCACCACTGCACTCCAGCCTGGGCCACAGAGTGAGACCCTGTCTCTAAAATTAAATATTTTTAAAAACTTTAAAGATCCAGAGGTAAATTTGGAAATTCTTATATTCATGATAGGAACAAGAATGGAAGTTGACTTCTCTGTATCACTGATGAGAGGAACAGCCTGGGAAAGGTATGAAGGGCAGCAAAAGGGGTCAAGATCGTCATGAAGTGGTGGCTAGACTTTAAATTACCTTGTGAATTGCGAATATGGAAGCTTTAAGAAAATATAAACCTTAAGGAAATAAATTGAAATCTATCATATGCATTACAAAACAGATCACATTAATGTTTCTTTTAATAGGGAGTCCCCCACCCTAGTCCAATGAAGTTATGAATATTTTTAAAATGAGATTTCCAGATCTAGTGCATTAACTGAGATAAACTTTCATTCATTCAACAAATATTTACTAAGCACCTATTATGGCCCATGCATTACATCCATGAATTATGCAAAACCCTATGGATAAAAAGGTGAATAGGAAATAGTTCCAAAATGGTCTCAAAAGGAAGGGAAACATACGGGTAAGCAAATAAATATAACAAAATGTCACTGTCACTGGAAAGGAAGTATGCTTGGTGTATCCAGGAGCCTAAAGGAGGGAGAAGGCACTTTGACCTGATGGGGGGGATGAGGGAACATCCAGCAGGACTGGGAGGAAGGGCTTTAGGTTGATTCCTAAGGGATTAGCAGGCATTGGACAGGCAGACTAGGAGGTAGAGGGGCGAGATGGGGAGGAGGCTTCTAGACAAAGGGAGCATCATAAGCAAAAACTCCCGAGGGATAAAATAGCTTAACTTGTTTGGGGACCCAGGAATTCTTCATCATGACTAGAGCAGAGTATGCTGGTGTAGAGGAAGCGTGGAAGAGATGGAATGGCAAGATGGGGAGGTGGGGACAGGCATGTTGCCAGACTGGTGGTATGTGCCTTATGTGCCATGTGCCACGGTTAGGATTGTGGACTTTATTCTGATAGTAGGCTGTGGTGAACCAATGAAGGGCTTCAAGAAAAGCAATAACGTATTGGTGTTTATTTAAGGAAAATCACTCTGAATAGAAAGCCCTGACAAGAGATTTGAGAAAAGGGAAACCAAGTAGACAGTGCTGCCAGATCCCAGGAGACCAGGAAGGACGCTAGGATAGGATGGAGAGATGGACACAGAAGTTATTAGGAGTTAAAGTGACTTGTTCACTGCTTGGATGAGTCAGGCGGAAGGAAGAGAACCTTGAGGATGAGCTCTGAGTCCCTGGTTCGGGCAAGTAGAGAGGCAATGAGCCATGTTCTCCAAGACAGAAGAAAATGAAGAGATGAGTTGGGAAGAAAAAGATAAAATAGATTCCTTTGGAATCACTAGGGTGATCCTAGTGGAGACATCCAATAGGCAAGACGCTTGGATGGAAAGACTGGCTAGAGATTCCCAGTGCAACTAGTCATGAGCATAAAACAAAATGGCCCTAGACAGGGCTGAGACTGATCCAAGAGAAGGTGAAGAGTGAGAAAGAGAAGTGGATTTCTGAAGGATATCCACACAGTCTGAGAAAGAAAAACTGGCAAAGGAGAAGGAATAAGAACAGAGCTATAGGCCAGACACGGTGGCTCACACCTGTAATCCCAGCACTTTGAGATGCCAAGGCGGGTAGATCGCAAGGTCAGGAGTTTGAGGCCAGCCTGGCCAACATAGTGAAACCTATCTCTACTAAAAAATACAAAAATTAGCCAGGCATGGTCGTGCACACCTATATTCCCAGCTTCTCGGGAGGCTGAGGCAGGAGAATCACTTGAACCCAGGAGGTGGAGGTTGCAGTGAGCCAAGATCACGCCACTGCTCTCTAACCTGGACAACACAGCAAGACTCCATCTCAGAAAAAAAAGAAAAAGAATAAAGATACAAACAGATCTGGTAGAGAACAGTGTCTGAAAAGCCAGGGATGTGAGGTTTTTCAGGAGCAGTCCCAGGAGAGGGATGGGTGAGGAACCCAAGCACATGGGAGTGCATGAGAGGTGCACATGAGGAAGGAAAGGAAGTCAGGCAACCAGAGAAACTACAACTAAAAACAACAAGGGCCAAGCAAGTCACATTCTGCTTCATTGATGTTGACATTGAGGAAGGAGTGAGGGAAAAGAGGTTGAAGACACGGAGGCCGGCCTTTTCCAAAGTGGAAGGTCATTCACCTAATGAAGAGCAACATGTCTCCCTCCCCACAGAGCATCAAGAACCCAGCAGATCAGCCACCTGGGACTTCAGCACAGGCCTGTCCAGGGCCGCATCTGTGCAGCTCTTGCAGCCCTGTGGTTACCGAAACATGAGCACTGAGGTTGTTCTGCTTCAACACCCCTAAAAACCCCTTAGAACTTTCATGATCCCTTGGTAACAAAAGGCCAGCTTTGGTTTTTTTTAGAACATTATCAACTGGAAAATGGAGTTCTTGCTACAATTCTGAGGGGATTTCTCTATTCCAGCTATAGTTGGCACAAATAAAGAAGGCAACACATTATCTTAACATAGGGGGTTTTGACTTAAGCCACCATCGTAATTTTAAGAATAAATGATGGATACTTTATTCATCAGTAGAAAAACAACTTAAAGTTTTACTAACATTCTCCACTCACTTTCAAAAGTGATATGAAAACTGCTGAAGAAGACAAATATAACTCTATTTCTTTTTTATTAATTCTCACCTTTTTCTTCACTAGTTCTCACTGAATTCTCTTCCCTGGAGTTAAAATGCCTTCTGAGAGGTCTGTGCTCAACGCTTGGTTTGTCTCACCCCCTCAGTAGATAGTTACTCTCTGTCTCCATGCTCTAGCTATTTAAAGTTCAATCTATGATCAAGTTAATTGAAAAAGTGACTTCAGTTCAACTTTCTGGCCCTTGGAATTCTTGATTTTTCTCCACAAGCAGCAGGAAACATAAAAAGGGGTGGAATGACCTGTACATTAGTCTCCATCTCAGTAATCAATCATTGTAAAGCCCTGATTCCCTCCTCTTACACATCAGAAGGGAATAAAGCAAAATGTTATTCTTTCTACACTCTTCCCTAATAGCTACCTTCAAGGAAAACCGTTGGTTAGGGATAACCTGATTCCCTTTTTCTAAATGCTTCTTGTTACTACCTACACAAGTCAACCACAGACTGCCCCAAAGGCAAAGTTGTCCGGTAATTTTCCTTAAAGCACCTGCATCTTGCACACTGACCAACACAATCTGAATAAAATTTTACCTTTTTTATCAGAATTGTAATGATCACCGTGTGGCTTGAATATGCATGCGTGTGAATATGTGCTTCAGACCTTTTGGGTTTTGTTTTTAAAAAATAAAATATCAGGCCGGGCGCGGTGGCTCAAGCCTGTAATCCCAGCACTTTGGGAGGCCGAGGCGGGTGGATCACGAGGTCAAGAGATCGAGACCATCCTGGTCAACACGGTGAAACCCCGTCTCTAC
>NW_016107575.1:2273328-2274622 GCF_001604975.1 Cebus imitator | reverse complement strand
CCATTGCATTCCAGCCTGGGTAACAAGAGCGAAACTCCGTCTCAAAAAAAAAAAAAAAAGAAAAAAGAAATGATCACAGTATATTTGAAATACATGTTTTAATATTAATATTAATTGGGTCAGGCATGATGACTCATGCCTGTAATCCCAGCACTTTGGAGGGCCCGAGGCAGGCGGATCACTTGAGGTCAAGAGTTCGAGATTAGTCTGGCCAACATGGTGAAACCCCCATCCCTACTAAAAATACAAAAATTAGCCGAGAGTGGTGGCAGGTGCCTGTAGTCCCAGCTACTCAGGAGGCACAAGAATCATTTGAACCTGGGAGATGGAGGTTGCAGTGAGCTGAGATCACACCACTGCACTCCAGCCTGGGCAAGAGAGCGAGACTCTGTCTCAAAAAAAATTAATAATACCTAAGTAATTAATATTAATATATTAATACTTATATTTATTTTAAATACACTGTGATCATTTCTATTGTATGAATACATCATACGTCATTATCTTATTAATGAACACTTATGTTTTTTATTTATTTTGTGATACTGTCACAAACAGTGGTGCCATGGACATTCTTGGGCTTCACGTGCTCATGAGCGGAAGGGCCAGGCCACAGGCACGCATGTCTTCATCTTCATGAGAGAGTGCCCCATCTCTCTCCGGTGTTATACCGGTGAGCAGGCAGCACTACCTGAGCGCGGAGCTTGTTTCAGGTAAAAACAACCCTAGACCATCCAGGCCTGTGAAATACTCCAGGCCCTTGGGGAAATGAAGCTCCATTGCCTAAATAGAATCACTATTATAAAGATGAAGAGAAATTGAGGGCAAAACTGAATGAGAGGGACTCCAGAGCAAATAAAGTGTCCAACAGAGTGAGCTTCAGAATATAGAACAGCAGGGCATTTTAAAAAGCAGGAAATGATATAAATGTATGAAGATGACCTAATATAAAGTAAATTGCCTTTTCTTGGCAAAATACTTTGACGCCAGAAAAAATCAATCGAAATAATTCAGATACTGCAGTCTCCCATAAAAGCGGCAGATCTGTCAAACTTCTGTGAATGTTCGCAGCAGCTTGTGCTCAGACAAAACATCACCTGTAGATAAATCCCAGTGACCCCTAGAAGTCCTTTAAATGCCATTTCTGTGCATACAAATTTACAAAAAAATAGGCCAGGCACGGTGGCTCACACCTATAATCCCAGCACTTTTAGGAGGCTGAGACAGGTGGATCACCTGAGGTCAGGAGTTTGAGACCAGCCTGCTGGCCAACATGGTGAAACCTCATCTCTAC
>NW_016107575.1:2232420-2273178 GCF_001604975.1 Cebus imitator | reverse complement strand
AGGCTGAGGCATGAGAATCACTTGAACCTGGGAGGCAGAGGTTGCAGTGAGCCGAGATCGCACCATTGCACTCCAGCCTGGGCAATAAAGTGAGACTCGGTCTAAAAAAAATAAAATACAAAAAAATAAACTATTTTCATCCTTGAATCACGTGTTCACTATCCGGCTTATATTTATACTTGCTGTTTTTAAACATTATGAATATATGATCTCTGATATGATTTATAAAACTTGGGCAGCAACAGTTGCCTTTTAGAAGGACAGGCATCTGGGAGAGAAGCGGGGCGGCTGGGAGGCTAGACAAGTATCACCCAGTCAGAGTTCACAGCTTTTATGTGAGGCTGAGATTCCACCTTATCAATGCACAAACATCTCTCTAAGAACATCTTAGGATCGCATGTCCCCTTTTCTACAAAACATGCCTGACTGCTCCCAGATGGGGCCCAGTCATCCAGCTCCCAGCACAGAAATCTCCCACAGACCCAACCAGGGGGCTTGTCCTTGTGAGTCTACCTGCCTATCTCCTCACTTTTTTGCCCCATGAGAACAGAAACAACAGATTTCACTCAAAATCCTTCACCCCAAGTAATGTGCCTGTCATTGTTGATGCTCAATAGACATTTTTTAAATAAGTTCATTGAAATGACCATTCAACGACCTTTTAAATGGCCCAAGGAATGTATTCAACTAATGAATATATTGAATATAGAGAACATATATTCAATTATGTATATTGAATATATAAAACGAGGTATATAAACCAATATAAACAAGGTATATATTCAATAAACAATATTATATATTGGTTTATATACCTCATTTTATATATTGATACTCCTTAAAAGTTCTGTTTAGAAAAAAATAATCTAAAGCTCAAAAATGTTTAACTGCAAGCCCTATGAAGGCAGGAATTTCATGTTTTATTAACTTCTGCATCCCAAGCATACTTTGGCTGTGCCTAATACATAGCAGGTGCTCAATGAATGCACTGAATGGGCCAGAAGTGGTGGCTCATGCCTGTAATCCCAGCACTTTGGGAGGCCGAGGCAGGCGTTTCACTTGATATCAGGAGTTCGAGACCAGCCTGGCCAACAAGGCGAAACCCCATTTCTACTGAAAATACGAAAATTAGCCAGGCATGGTGGTGTGTGCCTATAATCCCAGCTACAGCCTGGGCAACAAGAGTGAGACTCTGTCTCAAAAGAAAACAAAAATTGTGCTGAATGAAGAGACTTGGGCTATGAAGTATTCCACACACTAAACAGAATCCAGTTCCTTTCTCTATTGTTTAAATTTATTTATTTTAATTGGGGTAATTTCCCATTTTAACCAAGTTTAAAGTTCAGTGGCACTAAATACATTCACACTGTTGTGCACTTGTCATCACCTTTCTCTTAGGTTTTTCATTTTCAACCCTGATCTGCACATCACATTTCAAGCCATTCAAAAGAGGAAAAGGTCATTGCTATTACATGATTGTACAGTGGTAAGAAATTAGCTATTCCTACTCAAACTAGTACCCAGGATGGTCTCTTTAGAAATCGCTCTCTTTTGTCTCTCATGTCTCTGCCTCTGTTTCTCTCTCTCCCCCTTTCTCTTCCCAGCCCCCACCAACTTTCACCTGGCCCCTCTTTTCACCAACCCTCAGCCATGTACCTAGCATCTACTCTTTATCACCTGATACAACTTTCTCATCAAATATTAAAGTGTGAAAGGGCTTGGAGATTATAGAATCTAAACATTTTAGTTTATAGAATCTAAAATCTATTTTACATATGAGGAAAGAAGTCCTGTAAAAGAATGTGTGAATTCTCTCAAAAACAAGAGCAATCTCTCAAAAGCAATCAAGACATTAGGGTGATTTTCCCATCCAGTCAGCCACCAAGTCACGCCCTCCCTCCCCTATGTATTGTTTGGGGGTAGTAAGTTATAAACATATCTGTATCTGAATAAACGCTTGTGATTCTAACATCTAACTGTGTACATGCGGGGTGTGAGTGTCTGTGTGTGATGGGTCAAACCAACCCAGAGTGTGTTTAGCATTCTGCCTGAAGGCCTAGGATTACTAACTAATAGCAAAGAGGGGGAAATGTTTTTAACTGACATCCAAAGTGGAATATATAGTATCGATCCTCTAATTGATCCTTATTGACCCTACAGTAAAAGAATAAATAAACTGACCTCTGCAACAGAAAAAAATGCTCTAGACTTTGTTGACTCAATAAAGAAGGCTCACTCCTGCATTCCCTGACTAGATGATTCCTGATCCAATTGATGCAGGTGAGATCTCCTAAGGAAACACCTGATCCCACTGCACATGACAATGAATTTGGAAAACAAAGCACTGGAGTGTAAGCTCCCTTAGGACAGGAACCAACCATGCCTTTTTGTTCTCCCTCCACACCTAGCAAAGAGCTCTCCACACAGCAGCTGCTCAAAACACATCTCTTTTCATTGACCTCATCCATTCATTTGCCCGATGAGTCACAGGGTTTCTTCTCTAATCATTGACTCTCACTGGTTAGTTGAGTTTTAGGATGATTGAGGAGGAGGAGTGAGTCTATGAGTGTGTTTATTTCTTACATATGGGCATACACATGGCATATATGCAAGGAGGTGCACATCCTGTATACAAGACGGTGGATGTTTGCATGTGTTTCTTTGCAAGTGAGTATGTTTTAAGTTTTTTAATCAATCAGCAAACAGTTTTTCAGGACCTACTAAGTACAGGACCCCAAATGTATTTTAGAAATTAAACAGTTCCTGCCCTCTACTAATTCAATAAACAATGCAGAAAGAAAGCCTGTGGAGGTCCCTCAGCTAATGAAACCTCCTGAACTCCAGTCTACGTTAGGTTTGTCACCTCTTTTCCCTGCAGTACCCAGAGCCTCCTTGTATTATAAAATTAAAACTAATGCAACTACAGACACGTATCACTGAACAACAGGGATATATGTTCTGAGAATAGCATCGTTATGCAATTTCGTCATCATGCAGACATCAAGTGGACTTCCACAACCCAGATGGTGTAGCCTAGTACACACCTAGGCTATGTGGTATAAATATAGCCTATTGCTCTGAGACTATACACCTGAACAGCATGTTAGTGTACTGAACACTATAGGCATTTATAACACAATGGTAAGTATTTGTGTTTCTAAATGTAGGAAAGATGCAGGCAAAATGCAGTAGAGAAGACAAAAAATGATACACTGGTGGAGACTCTTACCATGAATGGGGCTTACAAAACTGGAAGTTGCTTTGGGTGAGTCAGTGAGTGAGTGGTGAGTGAAAGTGAAGGCTTAGGACATTTCTGTGCACTACGGGAGACCTTATACCTGCAAATGCTGTACACTGCTACAACAAATGTATCAAAAATAGTTTTCTTTCTTCAACAATAAATTAACCTTAGCTCACTGTTGATTTCTTTTTCTTTTTTTGAGACGGAATCTTGCACTGTCACACAGGCTGGAATGCAGTGGCACAATCTCCGCTCACTGCAACCTTCGATTCCTGGGTTCAAGCAACACCCCCTGCCTCAGCCTCCCAAGTAGCTGGGATTATAGGCATGCACCATCATGTCCGGCTAATTTTTGTATTTTTAGTAGAGACGGAATTTCACTATGTTGGCCAGGCTGGTCTTGAACTCCTGACCTCGTGATCCGCCCACCTTGGCCTCCCAAAGTGCTGGGATTACAAGTGTGAGCCACTGTGCATGGCCAGATATTTTACTTTATATACTTCTTAATTTTTTTCACATTTTTACTCTTATGGAACAATGCTTAGCTAATACACACACTGTACAACGGTATGGAATATTTTCTTTCTTTATATCCTTGTCCTGTAAGCTTTTTTCTGTTTATAAAATTTTTTATCTTTCAACTTTTGAAAAATAAACTTTTTTGTTTAAAACTAAGACACAAACACACACATTAGCCCAGGCCTGCACAGGGTGGGATCATCAATCTCGCTGTCTTCCACCTCCACATCGTGTCCCACTGGAAGGTCTTCAGGGGCAGTGACACACAGGGAGCTGTCATCTGCTATGGTAACAATGCCTTCTTCTGGAATCCCTCCTGAAGGAATTGCCTGGGGCTGTTTTACAGTTAACTTTTTTTTTTTTTATAAGCAGAAGGAGTACACTCTAAAATAAAGAGTAAAAGTATAGTGGCCAGGTGTGGTGGCTCATGCCTATAATTCCAGCACTTTGGGAGGCCAAGGCCAGCGGATCACCTGAGGTTGAGAATTCAAGACCAGCCTGACCGACATGGAGAAACCCCGTCTCTACTAAAAATACAAAATTAGCCGGGTGTGGTGGCACATGCCTGTAATCGCAGCTACTCAGGAGGCTGAGGCAGGAGAATTGCTTAAACCTGGGAGGCAGAGGTTGCAGTGAGCTGAGACCGCACCATTGCACTCCAGCCTGGACAACAAGAGCAAAACTCCGTCTCAAAAAAAAAGAAAAAAAATATATATATATATATATATGTATATATATGGTAAATACATAAACCAGTAATAGTCATTTTATTATCCAGTATTACATACTGTGCATAGTTTTATGTGCTAGACATCTATACCCTGTCAGGGCAATAGGTTTGTTTACACCAGCATCACCACAAACACAGGAGTAATGGGTCGTTGCACTGTGACATCTATGATGTCACTAGGCCATAAGAATTTTTCAGCTCCATAACCTTATGTGACCACTGCCATGTATAAAGTCTGTCTTTGACCAAAATGTTATGGGGCACTTGACTACGTTTTATTTTTGGCTTGTCATTCCTCTCCTTTGCGCTTCATAAGGGCAGACCTTCAAGGTACCCACCATCCTGTCCTATATTGTGCATGATTCATATATTAGAGATTATTTTTATTCTATGAGTATTTATTTATTGTCCGCCTCTCCCCTCTGGAATGTAAGCTTCTCCATGTGGTCCAACACTGGACCTGATGCACAGATGCACAGCCCACAGGCCCTCAAATACCTTGTTGAATAAATGAATGTGTCCTTCATGTCTATAACCTCAGCATCTACCACAGTGAGCAAAGTAAATATGCAAAAGTTATATGACAAAATGTGTAGGCACTTCAGTCAGTGAGCTTCAAAACATGGTGTGTGAGCCACTCTAATTACTTCCATTTAGAACTGAGATTCCAAAAGTATTATTTCCTTTTTCCTCTCAATTTGTGGAATCAATATCCTAGTTTCTTCTCCACCTCACTCCTGCCCCGATAGATTCTAAGGTGATGGTAGAGTGTGGGGGGTGAGTTCCCACACCTGGAGCCAAAATTCAAATTCTGACACCTTTGTTTCTAACTAACTGTGAGATTTTGCAAGGTATTTGACCTTAATGTGCCTCAGTTCCCTCAGCTTTAGGATGAGAATTTAAAATAATACTAATACTTCCTCAGGCCATGATGAACATTAAATGTGCTAATACATGTAAAACTTTTAGGAAAGACCTGGCATCCAGGTTAGCTATAATTATTATTCATCTCTTTCCCACCCCATCAACTTTGCAAGTGATGTTTCATGGAGTTGGAGAGAAGAACGGGAGTGAAGAAGGGAGAAGCTTGTGAGAATTCTGTGAGTTGATGATGGGAAATTATAGATTTAGCATAATTGACCGTGAACTAAAGCCTTCTGCCCAATACATTCAGGTATCAGAGTTTCTTAAAGTATAGGATGATATACTTAAATTTAAACCCAAGTTATCATGGAATTACCCTCATCTGAAACAAAGTATGTGCTTGGTTGCTTGGTTCTTTTAGGCTACAGGCTCTGCCTGGCGCTGTCCAACAGAACTTTTCTCTGATGGCGGGAATGTTCACTGTAATCTGCCCTGTCCCATACAATAGCCAGTAGCCACATATGGCTATTGAACATTTGAAATGTGGCCAACACAAGTAAGAAAATAAATTGTTTTGTTTTTGTTTTTTGAGATGGAGTCTCACTCTATCGCCCAGGCTGGAGTGCAATGGCTTGCTCTCAGCTCACTGCAACCTCTGCCTTCCAGGTGCAAGCAATTCTCCTGCCTCAGCCTCCCAAGTAGCTGGATTACAGGCACACACCACCACTCCCAGCTAATTTTTATATTTTTAGTGGAGATGGGGTTTCACCATGCTGGCCAGGATGGTCTCAAACTCCTGACCGCAAGTGATTTGCTTGCCTCAGCCTCCCAAAGTGCTGGGATTACAGGCGTGAGCCACTGTGCCCGGCCTATTTCATTTAACTTTGGTTATTGTTTACTTAAACAGCCACATGGGGCCAGTGTCTCCCCAGCTGGGCAGCATAGCTATACAGGATTTAATATACAAGTTCCCTAACTTGGTCCAGGCCTGCTCTCCAGCTTCGGTCTGCTCCTTCTCCTTGCCCCAGAAATCAACACTCACAAAGGCAAACTGCTGTTCCACACCTCCAGGACTGTGCATACACTGGCCCAATGCCTGAAATATCCTTCCTCCATGTCCACCTCCAAACCTCATCCAATATCTTGTTCAGATTTCATTTTCTCAGGACAACTTTCCCTAACCTCCACCCGCCTACCTCCCGCTACTGCCAACACAATCTACCATCACTTCCTCTGTGTTCCTCCACACCTGTTTCTGTTGCTGCTGTCATCATCCTGTAGTTATAACCTATTTTCTGTAACACTAACGGACTATGAGAATTTTGAGGACCAGGTCTTATGCATTTCTTCATCCTAGCGATGTGTGCCCATCACACAACACATGTGCAGTAAATATTTACTGTTCCCATTACTAATTTTTAAGTCTGTAAAATGTTTTCTTAAAATTATTTTTGGAGCATTGACAACCACTCTGTGATTATGGGAACCATTTAAGTCAAAGTCTATTAAGAGGCCAATTTTCAAATAATAAAAAGTTCTTAGAGTATCAATTGAAGTTCTACTTATTTCAAACCATATCAATACAACATTTCAGTACAAACCAAAGAATATAACTGTTCCCTTGTTGTTCCCTGTAACAAAATCCTACCTATAGCTGCTCCTCCTAAGGGTCTGGAAGTCTCTTGGATTTCAGAAACTGATCTTGTCACTGATCTGTCCCCAGTGCCTATAGTCACTTACTAGGGAGACATGGATGAGATTTAAAAGCAAGAAGACAAAGGGACCTGATTTAAGACTTGTCATGGACACCATCAAATGGGAATTCAGGGTAATCTACCCTTGCTGCACCCCATGTCCAATTTTACACACAAGGAGGAAACAATTAAAACCATATCCATCACAAAAAATAATGTCCATAAGTGATGTGTCTGCTTAATGATATGTTATCCAAAACAGAATTCTCTGTTTTCCTTATTCCTTGGCTAGCTCAAGAAATTGTCCTTTCATAGATTATGTGGCATGTGTTGTAATATTAATCTGGCCTGATAGCCATACTAGTTCATTTTGTTTCCCTTCACGATTTTCTAATTTTTTACTTAAATTCTCATACAAGTGTTTCTATAATTAGAATAAGCTCTTGATGATTTCTGGGAGCCTCATTTGTATGAAATATTTCCCAAATACCAACCATCTGATGAATGTATTGTACAAATGATCGTCTTTCCTGCCCTCCAGGAACTTACAGTTCAATAATGCAAACAAATGAATACACAGTGATGAGAAATGCATACATGGGGGTACAGCATGGCAGAAGGTCTTTAAAGAGAATGGATTTCAGAATGAATATAAATCCAGAAGACTTTATCTTCAAATCAGACCTAGATTTGACTTTTGTTTCCTTATTAATTATGTGGTTTTATGTTGAAATGCACAAACAGCACTTTCTAATGTAATTAACATCGATTTAACAAATAACTAAGTTATTTAGATCATTCAGATAAGTCTCTAATTTTCCTATATATTGACAGATTTTAAAGTCTTTTCTCTGATTTTCCTTTTCCCTCTCCCAATACATATCTCTCAGAGTTTTAATCAAAGGAGAAATTTCAAAAAAGACAGAGGTCTGAGATCTCTTTTGAGGTTTCTAATGAATAATGTGAGATAAACATCTTTTTCTAAAATGTCTCAAATTTAGATATAGAGATATCAATTTCTCTTTTCAACTTCCTTATAGAATCTGCCCATTTAGGAAGAACACTGATTAAGTGTAAAAATTATGTTCTATATGTTATTGGAATTCCTCATGAACTCCACTAATATAAAATGCACTTATTTCCAAAATGTGTCTATTTCTGCTCAGAAAAGATCTGGTTTTCAAAGATTGTGTTTTGCGGTTAAAAATGAAGATAGTGACTTCAACTCTCTCAAGATTTGTGAGGCTGGCATGCCATCTATCTCAATAATACCGAACAAGAATGTCAGATGGACAGAAACGGCCATGGTAAGCGGGTGCTTGCCGCTGACAGTGACTGCTGTATTTTGGGTGATGGGGAACAGCATTTCCATTAGTTCAAGTGAAATACAATGCCCTGCCAACTCTAGGTATCGGTGTATTCAATACCCCTGCTGTGCCATGTCCATTTTCTATAGCTGCAATTAAAAATCAGTCGATACAAAGTCAAAATGTTGTACATTCTTCCCCTATCCCTTTCCCTGTCACTGTTTCCAGCTTCACCGGAAGAACAAGTCACCATGGCAACCAATCCCTCTGGTGCACAGACCAAGTCAACCTTTCTAGTCAGACTGCCAAGCAGAGCAACAGGGAATCAAAGCCCTGAATGGAACCACCAGAAGCCGTGAATTCCATCCCCCGTTCTCTAAGTGGGGTTAACCAACACCAGACGGGATACCTCTCCTATTCTAGAAGGCATTCAAAGAAGGAAATGTAAGAATCTCTTTCAGCAAATTCTCCCAGTGTTTGCTGTTCATTATTAACATGAATTCTCCCTCACATTTCAGCTAACTTCCTCTCATTTCAATTTCAAAGAAAGAAGAAAATTATGGATAAAATAATGCTTTCTAAATCTGAGAATCTGAAAACTGTTATAAAGGCACCCATTGTCAAAAACTATTCTAGGTCCTCTTGTTTTCCTGCCTTGACATCCAAACCCAAGTTGCTTTCCTCTGGACCCCCCTGTATCCTGTACATCTTTACAAAGGGGTAGTGCTCCAAATGGGTCAGCCTGTTCCAATAAGAACCTAATTGTGAAGCAAATGGGATCTTGGTCGTATTAACACACCCGTAACAAAATCAGCTAAAATCCCTAGTCATTCTAAAGAAAGTACAAAACAAACGCTTAGATGGATTCTCTCTCTGAAGTCACCTCACCTAAATCTGACCTGGCTACCTAGACCAGACCCACTGTTTGTCATTCTTAAACAATTGACTTTTTTACAAATTAACATTTTTTTTTCTGATCAATTGCAACACTTCTATCTATCAAAGAACATCAGCTCTCATAAATATTATTTTAATACAGCAGCAAACCTCACAATATTATAATGAGACATTAAGAACTACTTTTATGTCTTGGCCTCAAAGACTTTACAAATAATTGCATCTTTGTCACCTCAACACCACCATTTAATAGTTGAAAAGAATGAAACACAAGGGGAAAATAACAAGACTAATAAAATCTGCCCATCTTCCTACAATGTAGCTACCATAGAAGAGAACACACTCCTTTCTTCAGAGCAATATTAATAAATTTTCAAACAATATTCCAGTGAGTTGACAACAGGATGCTTCCCAGAGTATAAATCATACAGGGTTTACAAATCCCATCAGATAAGCAGAATTTTTTTAAGTTATGTGATCACATTAAAATATCAAATAATTTTTTATCATTAGCAAATGCAGCTTGTTTTATGTTTTGATATACACTTCGGTTATTTGTATATACATTTTCTGAAAATCTTATTTTTTTTCATCTGACATGCCCACTTTGGTGTTACCCAAAGAACTTCTTTTTTTGTACTTATTACACCTTGTTGATATTCAATGCACACAAGTCACTACTGTCAACCACTGCTTCAGAAGGAAACATAAAGAATTGTGATAACGATGCTGCTGGTCAGCTGGCTTTGAGCTGCTTACAGGTCAGGGGCTGCGATTCATTCATGTTTATATGACCAATGCCTGCACCATTCCTGGTATAGTATAGCGCTCAGCAAACAGT
The DNA here is from genome assembly GCF_001604975.1 of Cebus imitator. Taxonomy (NCBI): domain Eukaryota; kingdom Metazoa; phylum Chordata; class Mammalia; order Primates; family Cebidae; genus Cebus; species Cebus imitator. The sequence goes on along the minus strand of NW_016107575.1, from coordinate 2,263,085 downwards.
TCTGGTATGAATAAGGCCGCCTCTGTGAAATGTTTCCCCCACTTTCCCTTGTTTGAATCAGTTCAACAAAAATATTAGCAGCTTGTCTACCCCTGACACATGACTCCTTAAAGGGTTTCCTTTAAGAGCGCAAACAACTTTCGAGATTCCCTTCTTCTCAGAGGCTGATGAAGCATTATCCTGGATAAGAACCCTAGACCAAGAAGTCCCACTCGAATCCCGACAGACTGGAAGCGCAAGAGGAGAGGCGGGGGAGAGAGTTAAGCCCGCACCACGCTTCATTAGCAGCTGTTGAGAGAGGCAAGTTCTGGCTCCGAGGCTCAGCCAGGCCTGGATAGCCGCATCACCTGGAACCAGGAGACCTGATAGCCCTGATAGCCTAGTGTGGCCTGAGGAGGAGACGCGAGGGGCTGCGGGGCCTAGAGGCTCTGGGCTCTCCGCAGCGCCACGCCTCGCGTCCGGCGCTTACCTTTCCGAATGAGGGCGGCGATCTCGGGGTCGAAGCCCTGCCGGTGGCACTTCCTCCAGAGGCCCATGTTGGTGGAGTTGTACTGCCGGCTGCACTCATCCGCGGGGCTCATGGCGAACAGCTGCCGGCGATTCCGGGCCCGGAGGAGTTTGCCCTCCCAGCGGTCCAGGCGCGAGCGGCTCGCCCGGAGCGGCAAGTTGTTGTTATTATTGTAAATGAAGCCGGGGTCGACCCGGCGGGTGTTAAAGGCCTTGCACCTGTCCCTGTGCTTCCTGGCGTCCGTCTCGTACCAGTGGTCCGAGCAGATGGCCACGGCCAGCATGCCGAGGGCGCAGAGCGCTAGCGAGAGGCCCGTGTAGAGCAGTAACCTTCCGGCAGCCATGCCTCCGCTTGGCGGCTACACCATGGGCATGATCCGCCGCAGCCTCGCCTTCCCTCGCCGCGCCCGGAACAAAGCGGGGGGCGGCCGAGCTGGGGGAGGGGGCAGGAGAGCGACTCGCGCCGCGGCGCCCCCTCGGCCCCCACCTACCGGTGCGCGGCCCGGGGACTGCGGGGATGGGGGCGGGCGGCCTAAAAAGTTCTGATCCGAAGAGGCTCCCGCGAGCTCCTGGGCATCCTCCGGGGCAGGTGCAGCTTCCAGCGGCGGCGAACCCAGCGCGGCCGCCTCCCGCCCCCTCCCCGCCCTGCAGGAAGTGACTGCCCCGCAGCAGCCGCCTCGAAACCCAGCCCGGCTTAGGGCACCGCTGCCCTCGGGCCTGAAACTAAACGCCAAGTGTCCTCGGCTGCGGTGGGGCTTGCCGGGGTTTCCTTGTGCAGGGTGGTGACGGGACAGAACTCGCCTGTCCCTCGGAGGGAGACGGGGGGTGCTGTCAGGGGGCGCCACCTGACCACAGGGTGAAGTGGAGCACCCTCGATGCGGCTGGCAGGCGGAAGTAACCTCCAGGCGCCGGGGCCGGCTGCCCCGAGTCCCGCCTGGGTCTCACGCTCAGAGCCTCTCCCCCTTCCGTCTGCAGGCAAGGACCTGGGGCGCGCACCCAGAAATGTTCTTCCTTTCTGGATCGGGTCCTTTTAAAATCTCCGTTCCCTGGTCACCCGCAGGTCGGTTGCTACTTCTGACCCGGGTGCTGCTCTCAGAGGCGCGCTCCCAGCGGACGCACTGTCTCGGCCGACCTTCCCCCGCGAGCTGCCAGGGCGCCTGCCTCTGGCATGGCCATTCAAGCTGCCCCTCGGGCCGACGGCGCGGTCACCCAGGCGGCGTTACTGGACGAGTCCCGGCCCGGGGTCTGCGGAGACTGGGCGGCTGCCGGCGGACGCGAGGGGCGGACTGAGCGGCTGGGGGCGCACCGGGAAGCACTCACGGTGCGCGGCGCTCGGATCTCGGCGCACGGCGCCTTCAACACCATGGACAGGTCACGCCGTCGCGGCGCGCTGCCGGCCCAGCCGCCAGCCCCCCGGCGTCACGCAGCTGTTCCTAGCGCCGTCTTCTGCCTGGAGTGTCCACCCGGCCGCCTCCGGACCCGGCTTTGGCGCGACGCCTCCTCCTCACTTCATCTGGCACCCGGGAGCCCCGGGAGCTGGCCGCCCAGGTGCAAAGAAAATGCCGCAGGCACCGAGGACAACCTTGGTCCCGGCCCCTCGGAACAATCCGCCCCTCTCTCCAGCCACCTGAGCCCCTGGCACTCTGGCACCCTGTCTGCTCTGCCCAACTGGGCTCAGCTGCTCTCAGATTGCACCATTTTCTTCGCAGCCCACCCCGGCGCCGAGATGCCGGCTCACTCGGCAGCGTGCAGAGAATCCCGTCCCGGCTTCGGCGTCCCAGGATCCCGCTCCCGGCGCGCGATGGTCGCCGAGATGAATGGGGCGAGGGTGGGGGAGGGAGGCTGGGTCACTCGGCTTCCCCTAGTCGCCTCCTCCTCTAGCCGCGGTGGCTCCGAGGCCTCGCAGGCTCGGCTGGTGCCTGGGAGGCGCGAGAGCCCAGGCTGCGCCCAGGGGACTGGGGAAATCGCATCGCCCTGGTGCGGGCGCCGGAGAAAGCCGCTGCTGCGCTCTCTAGTCGGCCGCGGGGCGCTGCAGCCTTGGCTAAAACCCACAGACGAGAACACCGAGCGCGCAGCCAAAAGCTAGTGATGTCATCCGTGCAACGTGAGCCTCATCTCTTATTTTTCTAGCCTCCTTAAAGATAAACTGCACCATTTCCCAGGCACGAAATGTCTCAGCCTTATTCTTTGACCAGGCAAGTCAATGGTGTCTAGATAGGTATGTGCCCAACCACATCCATATTTATGCACATATACATATATGTGGTATGTAGCATGTTTACATACATTATTGTAAATTTAGGAATGTTGCCTACAGCTCCTGTTTCTTTTTCCAGACATGGAAAATTCTCTCAAACCCACTACAGTTATTTAAAGGAAAAACTGCTTATTGCAGAGTCGGCCTTCGGAGGGGCCGAGCGAGCTCCCTGCGTCCCGGTTTGGGCCACCCGTGTCTTGGTATGCATTTGATCTTTTTTTTCCCCGGAAAGCCACAGGCACTACCTTGCTAGCCACAGGCGTTTCCACCCAGGGATGGGCTGAGAGCGGCCGTGGAGTTAACCCGCCAGCCCCAGAGCCAGGCACCCCGACACACACCCACCTCCACCTGCCCCCCCTCCTCAGCAGGAAAAGAAAGAAGAAATTTGGCAGATCCACTCAAGACAAGAAGGAGAGAAATTTAATGGTGGATGGGGGTGGTGGGTTGGTAGATATTTTGAAAACGCTGGAGAGCTCGAGCACTGAGGAGGGGAGGCTGGGTGAAAGGAAACCTCGATGCAGGATTTGTCATCTTGTAACGGTGGCCGCTGGATTTTGGCTCTGCAGAGGCTCTGGGAGGTAGCGCCAGACCCCAGACCTTGAGCGGGTGGGCCTCAGGCGAGCCCCCCTTCATCCCAACCTCAGCCCCCCTGCTCTGCTCACGTGAGACAGCGCCGCAAAGGCTGGGAGCCTCCCTCCTGGCATCAAACGCTGCATTTTTCACTCTCTTGCTCACTCCTCGTTTTCACCCTCACTCCAAAGTCGAAGTCCGGCACTGCCGGGTAAAGAGTTACCCTGGGGGAAAAGAAAGTGCCCCACACCCTTCTTTGCACAACGGGGCTTGTAAGCCAAAATGAGCACACCTCCACCATATTCTTTTTGTCTTTTTTTTTTTCCTCTATCCCCTTCCTGCATTTTGAAAACCGCGAACAAGGCGTTTCAGTGCCATCTAGTGGGGGAGGGGCGTGCCTCGCTTTTGCTTTTCACCCCTGGATTCTGCAATGGGATTTGCCCAAGGGACAGCAGAGCCTGAGGCGGCCCGCTGGATTCTCGGGTGCCTGGCTGGTCGAGGGACTGCAGGTGTGCGCCCTTGGCCAGATCTCTGCCCTCTGGCTTCCGCAGGATGTCGAGATAGAGCCAAGTGACTCTGGCGCCAGTGTCTTCTCACCTTTTTTTCTAGCTCCCACCCTTGAAAATAAATAAGTGCAAACACTTTGCACTCATGCAGACAATATCTTAAATTTCTGAAGTTACTTTCCTCACTAAAGTCCAGAGCACTTTTAGACTAACAAGCCACCTGCATTTAATAACAGGGAGGAACGAGAGGGGTGAAATGACATCTACAAGGTCACTCGGGAAATCAGGGCACAGAAGGCCTTCAAGAGCAGTCTCCTGTTCCGAGCTTTCCTCTCTCCTTAAACCCAGCTGAACCGGGTGCCCCTGAGACCAGTCCAGGCAGTTGATCACTCCCAGTAAATGCACCTGTTTATTTTGTCCTTATCTTTCCTCCCTCTTCCATTGTGCCACCCATCTAGTGCTCTTGATTTTAGCATTTTCTCCTGACCTCTACCTGAGAGCTGCTTCCAAGGATGTGCCTGGCCCATTCTCCAGGGTCCTCAGCAGTCATGTATTTGGGGCCCTGCTTGCAATGGGAACCCAAATGGTACATTATCCTCTTCCTTACTGAACATCATTAAAATTCTATTTTGACATATTTGTCCTTGATGAAATCCCCAAAATCCAATGAAGTCATGGATTTGCGGCCTCCTTTGAAGTGCAGTTACCGTGGCCAGCCCTATATCATTTTGGGGCTGGTCCTCGAGGCTAAGATGGCTGCATGACTATCTTTTCTTAACTGGGTGCTCTAAGTCTCTTCTCACTGTCTGATTCCGATTCCTTCCACTCTGCTGGCTACAGCTTTATCATCTTTGTGTTTCCAACCTATTTCTTCCCATTTGCACCAACACTGTCCCAGATCATAAGATCTCAAAATCAGAAGAGACTTTAGAGTCAAACACGCATGTAATAATGCATGAATCTCTTTTAGAACATTTTCCAAAAAGTGAATGATCAGCTTCTGCTTGCATACTTGAAGTGATGAGGAAATCAGTTTGCAAGCAGCCCATTCCACTTTAGACTGTGTAAGTAGCTCATTCCACTTTAGACTGTGTAAGTAGCTAGACAGTTCTTCCTTATACTGAGCCTTCTCCTAAGTCTCATAACTTATACTCATTGGCCTTTGTTTTTGCTTTCTAAAGGCCCACTGATGGGGCCTGATTCGTCTTCCATTTAGTGGTCCTTCTTGCACTTGACATAGCCATCATGTTCTCGCTACACCTTCTTTCCTCCAGACTAAATATCCCTTGTTCATTCTCGCGCTTGCTCTTCTCTGGCTTCTGATGCCTCCTGATTGTTAGTGTTCCTTTTGGGTAATACCTCTTTGATCCAGCAGTCATGCAAACCTATGAAGAAATTTTGGTAAGTCTGTCCTGTTTTTATCTGACTTATGTGCAGTTCTAATGGTCCTCATTTCCTCTTTTGGGAGCCCGTAAATCATCCCCTTCTTAAGCCATTCCTAGAATCTTACTCCGAAATGACATTAAGATCACTGATCTGTAGTTTGTGAAATCTGCGTTTTTGAAATTTGGAGTTTCATTTGTTCACACCCACCCACTCCCTGTTTTAAAGCGTCATCAACATTCTGCAGGCTCTCTCTAAAGTCACCAACAAAGGTTGAGACCTCGTTGAAAGTTCTCTCCATTTCCTGGAATACAGTTCACCTGGAGCAGACAGATGTTTTCCTCCAACTTCTTCACCCATTCTGAACTGTCTTCAGTTACCACATTGTTCCACCCTATACCCCACCTTCGGCCTGAAAATCTCTCTTTGACATTGTCAATTGTCAAAAAAAGTTCATGAGGTGTGCTTTCTCTCTGCCATCTATCAGTACAATATTACACAATTTGGCCAGGCGCAGTGGCTCACACCTGTAATCACAGCACTTTGGGAGACCGAGGTGGGAGGATTGCTTGAGCTCAGGAGTTTGGACAAGCCTGGGCAACATAGTGGGACCATATGTCTACAAAGCCAGATGTGGTGGCATGCACCTGTCATCTGAGCTACTCAGGAGGCTGAGGTGGGAGGATCACTTGAGGTTGGGAGGTCATAGCTGCAGTAAGCCATGATGGCACCATTGCACTCCAGCCTGGGAAATGGAGTAAGACCCTGTCTCAAAATATATATATATATATACCATTTGTCCAGAGAAAAGTCTACCCACATATATTTCTTTTTTCGTAATTAACTTTGTACAATTTGGACATTATTTGTAACCCAGAAGTTATTTTGAGCTCTAGCTCTCCTGGCATAGTTCCCAAGTTAACGACATGCTGGTATTTATGGGGGAACGGGTATCCTTCTTTTCTCACTCAGATCTTCTTTCTAAATCTCAGCTTTAAGACTGGGCGGGGTGGCTCATGCCTGTAATCCTAGCACTTTGGGAGGCTGAGGCAGGGGATCACTTGAGGTCAGGAGTTCAAGCCCAGCCTAGCCAACATGGTAAAATTCCATCTCTACTAAAAATACAAAAACTAGCCGGTCATGGTGGTGGGTGCCTGTAATCCCAGGTACTTGGGAGGCTGAGGCAAGAGAATTGCCTCAACCCAGGAGGTAGAGGTTGCAGTGAACTGAGATCATGCCACTGCACTCCAGCCTGAGCAACAGAGTAAGACTCAGTCTCAAAAAAAAAAAACACCTAGCTTTAAAAAGTCATATTAGTTTGTTTAACTACGTTCCTTCTCTTCTTCCTCATTAAAATCATTACAGCAAAAGGCTCTTTTCATCTCACCCCAGGGCATCTAAGTCCTCTCCTTTTATTTTTTTTTTATTCTTCCACCACACCAGCATATTAATCCTCTAAAAATCCACAGTTATCCTTTAAAATTCTGTGATAGAGCTGAGCACAGTGGCTCATGCCTGGAATCCCATCTTTGGGAAGCCAAGGAGGGCAGATCACTAGAGGCCAGGAGTTCGAGACCAGCCTGGCCCACATGGCAAAACCCCATCTCTACAAAAAATACAAAAATCAGCCAGGCATGGTGGTGCAGACCTGCAATCCCAGCTACTCAGGAAGCCGAGGCATGAGAATCACTTGAACTCGGGAGGTGGAGGCTGCAGTGAGTGGAGATCACGCTGCTGTGCTCCAGCCTGGGTGACAAAATGGGACTCTGTCTTAAAAAATAATAATAAAATTCTGCACTAGTTTCACCTTGTCTTTACTGTAAAGCTCAGACCTTTTACATCTCTATAAGACCCTGCCCAGGGCTTCAACCTATCCTCCAAAGATGACTTCCTCACTCTCAAAGATACATGCTCCAAACATGTTTTGAAAGCTCTACATTGGCATCATTCCTCTTGCCCACATAATATCTAACTTCTCTGGTTTTTAAGATTCTTAAAATTACAGGTGCCTCATATCAATAGGTCAAATAAGCATCATTTGATCATCTCACTAGAAGCTAAAAAGACCACCAGTTAAACCCAACAAACATTCTTGATACGTAAAAGGTCTTCCTAGAGATCATTTTAAATGAATAAGATCATCTCCTGCATAAAGAAATATTTCAAACTAGTAGGAATAAAACAAATAACACAACAGAAAAATGAGACAGGGTCTCGTTCTGTTTCCCAGACTTGAATGCAGTGATATACTCCACTGTAACCTCGAAGTCCTGGGCCCAAGTGATCCTCCCATCTCAGCCTCCTGAGTATCTGGAACTACAGACATGCGCCACCACACCTGGCTAATTTTTGTATTTTTTTGGTAGAGATGAGGTTTCACCACATTACCGAGGCTGGTCTCAAGCTCCTGGGCTCAAGTGATCCTCCTGCCTTGGCCTCCCAATGTATTGGGATTACAAGCATGAGCCACCATGCCCAGCAAGTTATGTTTCTTATGTAAATAAAAGTTGGCAAAATAGCATGTGATGGTGAACCATGATTGTTGAAATAAATAGTAACATAAAAGCATTTCATAACTCAACTAATTATACATAATTTTTTTATTTTTCTTGATGTTTACTCCAGAAAAATCATTAATCCTATTGTTACAATCAAGATTTTCACATAACTTATATTCTGTTGATGGTAATGCCAAATGTTTTTAACAACTTTTTGATTCATTGTAACTTTTAGATAGTTTTCGTTTTGTTTTGAGACAAGGTCTCTGCTGCAGAGGCTGAAGTGCAGCAGTGCCATCACAACTCACTGCAGCCTCGAACTTCCAGTCTTAAGAGATCCTCCCACCTCAGCCTCCTGAGAAGCTGGGACCACAGGTGCATGCCGCTGCATTCGACTAATTTTTATATTCTTAGTAGAGATGGGGTTTCACCATGGTGCCCCAGGCTGGCTCAAACTCCTGGGCTTAAGTGACCTGTTCACCTTGGCTGTCCAAAGTGCTGGAATTGCAGGCATGAGCTACCATGCCCAGACAGATAGGTTTTTTATTATTATTAACTTCAACTTGGACAAATTTCACTCTACTGTGATGGTAACACTTTTATTGGAAGTATTGGTAAAATTTTTAAAGCATACTTATTTTGAAATTTTACATGTTATTTTCAAGCACTATAACAGCCATATATGGAAAGTTCTTATTAGTACAGAACAATACTATATTTTACTCTTAATATATAAATCATGATCATATATACCATTATTTTTACCATCTCTTAAAGTAATATCTAGATCCATACAACATTTCTTAAGCTCTTCTTTCAAATATTCCAACGTTAGGATAAAAAAAATCAAAACACATTGCTTAATTTATTAAAATCTCTCTTTAATTAAGACCATATCTTGATCTATAATGACTGGAAAATAGTTTTTATACATATTACTTTGGTATAATGAATCTTCTCCTCTAAAGTCTTTCTTCTTTTTTTTTTTGCTTCAAGCGATTCTCATGCCCCATCCTCCCAAGTAACTGAGACAACAGGCGTGCACCACCATGCTCAACTAAAGTCATAAAAACATTTTCACTTTCTTGTTCTAATGTCCTAATATTTTATTAAAATATTATTTTTATTTCACATGCAGTTCATTTCTATTTAGGAAAAAACATTTTCTTTCAAATTTAAGAATATATTTTTAAAATTAAGTGAGAAATTGCCAAACTTAGATCTGAATTTTTACAGATTTTTGTTTCTGTGCATTATTTTTTTACTTTTTTTTCAATTTTTTTTTTTTTTGAGACGGAGTTTCGCTCTCGTTACCCAGGCTGGAGTGCAATGGCGCGTTCTCGGCTCACCGCAACCTCCGCCTCCTGGGTTCAGGCAATTCTCCTGCCTCAGCCTCCGGAGTAGCTGGGATTACAGGCACGCGCCACCATGCCCAGCTAATTTTTTGTATTTTTAGTAGAGACGGGGTTTCACCATGTTGACCAGGATGGTCTCGATCTCTTGACCTCGTGATCCACCCGCCTCGGCCTCCCAAAGTGCTGGGATTACAGGCTTGAGCCACCGCGCCCGGCATTTTTTTCAATTTAATCCTTGGATTTTCTTTGGCTTATACGTAAAAATTCTTAAAGGAAACTAAACTAGAAACCTTTTAAGGAAGACTCTCTTTCAGGACCTACTACCAAGTTTGTTGACATTATTAATAACAAGAAATAGTTCATATCAAAGAATTGTGGATAGCACAAATCCAAAATTAATTTCCTTTTCCACCAAAGACTACATTTTGCTCTGTATCTGAGCATCATCTGTTGTTTCAGGTAGCTGGTACACCTTATATCTAGTATATCTTGTGTCTTTTCTAAATAAAATTCAATGGCTTTAACAGCATTTTTTAATCAGCATTTCCATCATGTGTCTTCAGGGGGCTATACGATCAAATTTAAATGTGTTTTGTCTGTGGATAGATCCAAGATATATCACAAATACCTATCTTCTTTTCATTTCTCCGAAGAATATTATGTCTATTGGCTCAAGTCGAGGCCACATCTCTTAGTAACACATTAAACTATGTGCCATATGTAACATTAGCATGTTTCTGTATTTTAGGCAAAATTCAGATGGGATTGAGAAGTATAGTTAAGAGCAACACAAATTGCTTAATATTGCAAAACAGTCCTCTGTTACCATGTACAATTGTTGCAAAATATCATCCTAATTCCCGTGTAGCTCCAGAACCATGAATTGGAACACAAAAGGAGGACAGAAAATGAATACCCATGCCTTCCGGGAAATTATACGTCCTTATTCAAAAATCTACTGAACACATGCTGTTTGGGAGAAAAGATTGACAAGTTAATCATTTTGTCCTCTTTTGTGCCTAAGTGCTTCTACTCTCAGATCCTCTCAGCACAACAGCAGTATCCATCCTCAACATCAGCAGCAGTACAACCTGAAACACTTAATGGCACTCAGACGCAGCTGTCTTTTGTTTTGAGGATATAGACCAAGAGGCGTCTCAGAGCATTACCCTGGGGCCTGTTCTGTGTTAACCAGAAGAGCAGAAGTTTAGGGTCACAGTCCAGGCTGTGCAGCTCTGAAGCAGGGACTCAAGACACAGAGGCAACCATGAGATCTCCAGGTCAGTTATTTGTGTGTGTTTGGAATATGCAGAGCCCTCTAAAATGTGGAGCTGGGAAGGGACCCTCTTGCTGGGGACTACGGGCAGCCTAGCTAAAGAAACAAAAAAGGCAGGAGTATTTCCTGAAACCAGGGACCAGCTTTGCCCAACAGAAGCTGGAACCACAGAGACACTTGTCTGGCCAGAGCTGAAGCCATGAAATAGATGCAGCTGCTGCTAGAGCTGCTACTTGCGGCAGAGAATAGAGGAGGGATGCCTGGACTTCTCCCCTTCTTCTATTCACCAGTCTCTTGCCAGGACCTCCCGCTGCCTGCACTCAGTGGGAAGCCAGCTGACATGGGAACCTTGGGACATGCTGATTTCAGCCCACTGCAGTACAATACAGCAGGGAAGGGCAAGGGAAAATCTTAAGGCGAACGGGACAGGGTGGACAGGCATGCAGTGAAACTTCAGAGACATTTCCATAAAATCAGGATCAAGATAAATATGCTGTCTCACATATGTACATACATGTTGGTTTCTGAGACAGGGTCTCCCTCTGTCACCCAGGCAGGAGTTCAGTGGCACACTTACAGCTCACTGCAGCCTTCACCTTCTGGGTTCAAGCAAGGTCCCCACCTCAGCCTCCCTAGTACCTAGGACTACAGGCATGCACCACCATGTCCGGCTAATTTTTTTGCATTTGTTTTACCATGTTACCCAGGCTGATCTCAAACTCCTGGGCTCAAGTGAACTGCCTGCCTCGGCCTCCCAAAGTGCTGGGATTACAGACATAAACCACCACACCAGGCTCCTATTTAATATATTAGAGGTCAAGAATAGGGCAGAAACAAAAATAACTGTTATAACCTTTGGAAAGGAGGATGCAAAACTATCATTATATACAAAAATATGACTGGAAACTCAAAATAGAGTTTAATAAGATGGCTTAATATAAGAAAAATAAATACATATCAATACTTTACAATATAATAGCATTTAATTATTAGAAAATATATTGGAAACCTCTTCCATTCAAGATAACAACAAAAACTATAACACACTTAAGAATAACTGTTACAAAGAAAGGAGAGGATACGAAGAAAACTACAAAACCTCGTTGAGAGACATAAATGATATAAACAAAATGTAAAAACCCACCATGTTCGGGCCAGGCGCGGTGGCTCATACCTGTAATCCTAGCACTTAGGGAGGGATTGGTAAGAAATTAGACCTGTAAGTGATCACAATTCCTCAAGATCTCGAAAAGTGATGAGTAAATGGCAGCCTCCCAGCCAGGTTTTGACCCAAGTGAGTGCACCGTGAGGCCCTCGGCCTATGCAATGCCTCAGTGTTTTCCAATCATTGAATTCCAGGCTGAGGAGGCACGGATTACATGGACAGCATCCCGTTCTGCTTCCAACCTGACTCCTCCTGAGGCTGGATCCTGAAAGTCCTAATCACCTGCTACACCATCTCCTACAGACTGAATTGTGGTCCCTGAAAATTCATATATTGAAGCACTAATGCCCAGTGTGATGGCATTTGGAGACGGAGTCTTTGGAGGTAATTGGATTTAGATGAGGTCATGAAGGTGGGGCCCTCATGATGGGATTAGTGCCCTTATAAGAAGAGGAAGAGACACCAGAGTTCTCTCTCTGCCACATAAAGACACAGTGAAAAGGCAGCTGTCTACAAGCCAGTAAGAGAGCCCACACCAGAAACTGACCATGCTGGCACCCTGATCTCAGACTCCCAGAGCTGTGAGAAATACCTTCTGTCATTTACACCACCTGGACTATCGTATTTGGTATAGCAGACTGAGTAAATTATGGCATCATTGCCCCCATAGCAACACAAGGAGACACAAGTCTGAACTTGTGTTCTCCCCAATATCCTGCCCAATCAAATGACATTTTCACATGTTGCAGGACATGGTATTGACAGTTCTAGAGTAGGGTAACTCTCAATTCCCCTTCTAGATATCTCGTATTTTGGGGGTGGGGGGAGGATTTTCTACATATTACCAGGACTTCATTGTCTCCTTTTCTTTTTTTACTCCCCTACCTTGACAGCTATGGTTGCTGACCTCAATCATTCATTTTATACTTACTAGGTGCAGGTACTATTCTAGGTTCCTGGAAGACATCCATGAATAGCAAACAAAGATTCCTGCCCTCCTGGAGCTTATACTCTACTAGTAGAGAACAGGTAAAAACTAACTTAATTTAAAAAAAAAATTTTTTTTTGAGACAGAATCTCTGTTGCCCAGGCTGGAGTGCAGTGGTGTAAGTAATCCTGGCTCACTGTCACCTCCACTTCCCAGGTTCAAGCAATTCTCCTGCCTCAGCCTCCTGAGTAGCTAGGATTACAGGCATGTGCCACCATGCCTGGCTAATTTTTGAATTTTTAGTAGAGATGGGGTTTCACCATGTTGGTCAGGTTGGTCTCGAACTCTTGATCACCTCAGGTGATCTTCCCACCTCAGCCTCCCAGAGAGCCAGATTACAGGTGTGAGCTACTGCACCCGGCCATATTTTAAAAGATGATAAATGCTGTAGGAAAAACAATAGAGCGTAATGTAGGTGTTATGGACCGAATGTTGTGTCCCACTGAAGTTCCTATGTTGATGCCCTAATCACCAGTGTGGCTATATTTGGAGACAGGGTCTTCAGGAGGCAACTAAGGTTAGGTGGGTACAGCCCTGACCTGATAGAACTGGTGACCTTATAAGGAAAGGAAGAGATTTCTCTCTCTTTTTTTCTCTCTCAACATGAGCACGGAGAAAGACCATGTGAGGACACAGTGAGAAGGAGGCCATCTGCAAAGAGATATGACAAAGGCCAGGAAGACACACCTTAGCAGAAACTAAACCCACTAGCACCTTGATCTGGGACTTCCAGCCTCCAGAAATGTAAGAAAACAAATAACTGTTTAAACCACTCAGTCCACAGTGTCCAAATAAAAATCATCAAAGCAAAGCAAAAGGGAAGTCATCTCAGAGAAAAAGACAAAGGGGGAATCATCTCAGAAAAGAGAAAATTGTACAGTCCTTGGAGGGTACATGAGAATTTTGTGGTGGACAGCCTTATTGACCTACGCTCTCTCACACACACACAGACACATGCACTCACCCACAAACACACCCTGGCTCACTACAAAATGGCCACATTAGCCCAGCCAATCCCAGACTCCATCTTGGCAGTGGAGGTCATTCCTACCAAGGTGAACCTTGAGTGTGAGCATTTCCATTCCTCTACCACTTCCTGAAGATGCTGGCCTTACGAGGAAGCACCGCACTCTGGAAAAGAAATTACTTGTCCCGGCATGGTAGTGCATACCTGTAATCCCAGCACTTTGCGAGGCCAAGGCGGGCAGATCAAAAGTCAAGAGATCTAGACCATCCTGGCCAACATGTTGAAACCCTGTCTCTACTAAAAATACAAAAATTAGCTGGACGTGGTGGTGCATACCTGTAGTCCTAGCTACTTGGGAGGCTGAGGCAGGAGAATCGCTTGAACGCGGGAGGCAGAGGTTGCAGTAAGCCAAGATTGTACCACTGTACTCCAGCCTAGCAACAGAGCAAGACTCTGTCTCAAAAAAAAAAAAAAAAAAAGAAAGAAAGAAAGAAAGAAAAAAGAAATTACTTGTCAACAAAGGCATGTGCAAGCCTCAGAGGCACAGCCAAGGGCATTGCATTACAGGATGCTCACATGGCTACAGCCTGCAACAGCTGACACAGGCACAAAAAACAGCTCATTCATAACAAACCAGAGGCTGGCTGAGTCAGTCATAAGATCGTCATTCGATAGCATGACAAGCAGCCATAAAATTAACGTCTTGGTGTTACATTTAAGAATGTAGTGAAACACTCTACAGATACTGCTAGGTGCAAAAAATAGGATGTCAAACTGTGAGTAAAATCTGATCCAAATTTTGTAAAGAAAAATAAATGACAAGGAAATATACCACAATGTTAGGATTATTTCTGGGTTATTCTCTCTTTAAGGGTTTTTGCATTTTCTAGATTTTCTATAATTAACATGTATTACCATCTGAAAATAATGGCCATATTAAGATAATAAAGGTACTCACATTTAAAGGCTTACATGTATGATTAATTCTCCATGTAGCCAGCCTTCCCGAAATTCCTACTGAACAAATTCATTCAAAAGCACAAAATCTATAAAAGAGCCATTGACATCCAAAATTAAAAGGACTCTCCTTAGAGATAATTCTGCTTCTAAGTGCTTTGAATTATATATTTTTTGCCTTACTCTTTTTGACGGTGAAGAGTCTTTTCAGGAGAAAAAAAATTATGATTTTTCCAAGGTTCTCTGTTCATTGCTTTCAATTTTCCATCCTTTTATGACATTTGTGAGGCAAAGGCCATCTCCTCCCTCAGCTAGTCATTATGTTTCGGTCTGATGGGCATCTGCTGTAAAGAAGCACAGGTATGGCACAGGACTTTACGTGACTTTGCCAAGTTTACAAGGCCCGCTACAGAGGGACCTGACGGGGTCGAGCTCAAATCAGAACAAGCCGGGGCAGTGGAGAGGGTAAGTCACCACTCCTGAACTAGTGGAATCACAGACAGAATCAAGAAGTAAAATAATGGGACCTCAAACATCCACATGAGGAAAGAAAAAAGGCCCGAGAGGAAGCAGGAATTATGAACAGAAGGCAAGACTCTGGACCAGTGAAAGGACAGCCCTGCGAAGAAAACCAGAATCCCTTGAACTGGCTCAGATACCTGAAAGATAGGGCAGGTCAGAAGAAAAGCAATGACTCAGCTACTAGGGAGGCTGAGGCAGGAGAATCGCTTGAACCCGGGAGGCGGAGGTTGCAGTGAGCCCAGATTGCGCCATTGTACTCCAGTCTGGGTGACAGAGCAAGACTCCGTCAAAAAAAAAAAAAAAAAAAGTTATGAGCATCCAGCTCCCATTTGTAGTAACTGTTTTTTCACAACAGTCCTATAACTGCTATTATCTTCATTTATCAGATGAAGAGAGTCAGACAGCGGTTTGCCCAAATTTATCCAACTGGTGAACAGTGGGGCGGGGATCTAAAAATCTAGATGTAGCTGACTACAAATCTCACTCTCTGTGCACAATGACTGTTTCAATTAGCAATAATCGCGCCTTGGATAAACCTCATTGGCTGTGATACTGCCACTGCACAAAGCTCATGAATCTGTTACAGGCTACGGAACCAGGCAACAGTGGAAAGGAGGGTGACTCCTTAGAGTCAGAGATGAAGAAGGCATGGTAGGATTGTGGCTATATTATCCATCGTGGGCAACCAATGAGCCCCAGGAGGAAATCATTCGACGTAACACGCGATGACTGTTGAAGGATGATGATGATGAGTCTGTCTGAAGTCTTCCCTCTTTGTCTTTGATTTTCTGCAGTTTGAATACAATACGGCTACATGTAGACATTTTTATATTTATCCTGCTTGGTGTTCTCTGAGCTTCCTAGATCTGTGATTTGATGTTTCGAAAAGTTCTCAGTCATTATGACTTCAAATAATATTTTTATTCCTTTCCCTCCTCTCCTTCTGAAAGTCTCATTTTGCATACATTACATCTTTTGTAATTGTCCTACAGTTCTTGGGACATTAAGTTCCAAGTTTTTATTATAAATATTATTATCGGGCCGGGTGCGGTGGCTCATGCCTATAATCCCAGCACTTTGGGAGGCCGAGGCAGGCAGATCACAAGGTCAAGAAATCAAGACCATCCTGGCCAACATGGTGAAACCCTGTCTCTACTAAAAAAAAAACAAAAATTAGCTGGGTGTGGTGGCATGCACCTGTAATCCCAGCTACTCGGGAGGCTGAGGCAGAAGAATCACTTGAACCCAGGAGGCGGAGGTTGCAGTGAGCTGAGATCATGCCACAGCACTCCAGCCTGGGTGACAGAGCGAGACTCCATCTCAAATATAAATAAATAAATAAACATTATCATTTTCCTTATAAACATTATTCTAAATAGTGCTATTATGAACATCCTTTTGCTGTATCTTTACATATATCCCTGATTTGTCCTTAAAGTTTTGTCAGAGAATTGATGGATGAAGACTTCAGATCTGTTCCACAGGGGCTTCTGAAGCTAGGGCTTTCAGTTCTTATGTTAGGACTCATTATCTTACAGTCTGCTGTTCATTTTAGTGCTGTGCTAAAACTGCAGATGAGATTACTGATATCTTTGTCATGCAAGCCTTGGGACCTGTGATGGTTAACATTAAGTTTCAACTTAATTGACTTAAAAGATGCAAAGTATTGTTTCTGGGTGTGTCTGTGAGGGTGTTGCCAGAGGGGATTAGCATTTGAGTCAGTGGACTGGGAGAGGCAGATCCACCCTCAATGTGGGTGGGCACCATCCAATCGGCTGCCAACGTGGCTAGAAAAAACAGGCAGAAGAAGGTAGGATACACTGGCTTGCTGAATCATCTGGCCTTCATCTTTCTCCTGTGCTGGATGCTTCCTGAAACAGCACACTCCTTTTGGACTCTTGGATTTATACCAGCAGTGTGCCAAGGGCTCTTGGGCCTTCAGCCACGACAGAAGGCTGCACCATTGGCTTCCCTATTTTTGAGGTTTTAGGACTTGGACTGAGCCACTACTGGCTTCCTTGCTCCTCAGTTTGCAGACGGCCTATCATGGGACTTCACCATGTGATCCTCTGAGTCGATTCTCCTTAATAAACTCCCTTTCATATATACATATATCCATTAGTTCCATCCCTCTGGAGAACCCTGACTAACACAAGACCCCCACAAGGTACCCATGAATAGCAGACAACTGCAAAATCGTTTTATTCCTCTTTCCAATGGGCCAACTCCTACTCCAACTATATCCCCCCCGTCAGCAAGAAGTTAAAGCAATCGTTAGCCTTTTCCCATCTCTGTAGCTAACAGCTCAAGAATGAGGTATGGTCAAGCTCAAAGAGGAGATGGAAATTGTCTTTACAAAAATTATAAAGGTGAGGGAAATCTGACATACCTGACTCCATCTTGCTTCTAACCTCTCAAACTAACCATCTTTGCTCTTTCCTGGGCATAGGCCAAGCTAACTATGGGAGAAATTTAGTTTATAGTTTAACCTTAAAGCAAGGATAATAATGGTCCCTGCTTGTTCAAGGATGGAATTCCCTTTGTAAAACTAATGACAGGCCATAAGGTTAGAATTATGGTAGGGGCCTGAATTCTGCTAAGACCCATGCATAAATGATAACTAGTCGTTGTTTACTGCTCAGGAGACACACGGCATGGGCACCAAATTTGTAAGTTCCCTAATCGCCCCTATAGACAATGTTCCTATTGTAAAACCTAAGACTGGCAGTTGAGGTGTTTTTCAGACTTTGCATTCTAGGAGAATAACTAACACCTCCCAGACTGATAACCCTCACCCAGGAACTGACTCACTGCACAAAGACAGTTTTGACAGCCCTATGCTTCCATCCTCAGTCCAACCAATCAGCTTTCTCCATTCCCTATCCCCCTGCCTATCAAACTATCCTTAAGAAACCCTAGCTTTCAAACTATCTGAGAGATCGATTTGAGAATTAGCTCCCATCCCTCCACTTGGCCAGCCCTGTAATTATTAAACTATTTCTATGAAGAAAAAAAAAAAATATATATATATATGTATATGTATATGGATGAAATAAATGACATGCAGAATACTAAGGCTCTTCAAACCTGTACTAATAAATTTCATACCAAAAAAAGTTTATAGCAATTTCCATTTCCATAGAAGATTGTGAGCATTCTTGGTCCTTCACAGCTTCCTTTGTAGGACTCACCTATCCCGAGTAAAATATATTTTAAGAACTTCCAGAGATCTTCATGAATCCCTAATTATTAGTTACCTTTGCAGCATATAATTATTTCCTAAATCAGCAATGTCCATTGACACTGTGGACAATGTCTCACCTATCCTGAGTAAAATATCTTTTTAATCTACACCAACTTGATCACTGGGGGGTGGAATCATATAAAGTATTAAACATATCATATGTTTAATACTAAATGCTAAATATACCTATTTCCCATTTCTTCAGAAAGCGTGCTAAATATACCTGTTTCTCATTTCTTCAGAAAGCATGCAGGTGAACTCTTCATCACAAAGAAAAAGTGTTTCTGAAAATGTGTCTATAGAGTAGAGGGGATATGTCTTAATCAGAAAAAATAAAAGAACGCTTATCAGTTAGTTTAAGCAGAAAAGGGATTTATTAAAGGGTATTAATAGCTCACAAAATCATTTGGAAATCTGGAGCAACAGTCTCAAGGCTTAGCTTCAGTGCCACAGAACTGGCCTTGTGAGTCAACTTTTGCCGCCAGCAGTGACCAAAGGCCAGCTGAAATTCCTGATTTAGAAGAACTGATGTGGGAGTGGTTGACGGAAAGCCAGAATTCAGCTCAACTCAGCTTTGTCTCAGAAGTGGTACATTTACTGTCTCTTCCATTGACCCAAGTAAGTGACATGGCCAAGTCTGAAAATGGAATGGGGTAATGTTCTCCACCTATGCGGCGGCACGAGCAGCAGGCACAGGTGACAGGCAGGGCTGTGTAATCCTCTTACAGGGACAGGAGCAAATACTCAGGAAAGGTAATATAATCTACCTATTACCAATCTACCAACTACTAGTAACCAGCCATTAGCTGGGGGAAAATATTATATATATGGAGAGGGAGGGAGGGAGGGAGAAAGAGTATTCCTCTGTCACCCAGGCCGAAGTACAATGGCACGTTAGCTCACTGCAACCTTCCCCTCCTGAATTCAAGGGATTCTCCAGCCTCAGCCTCCTGAGTAGCTGGGATTACAGGCATGCACCACCATGCCCAGCTAATTTTTGTATTTTTAGTAGAGACAGGGTTTTGCCATGCTGCCCAGGCTGGTCTTGAACTCCTAACCTCAAGTGATCCATCCACCTCAGGCTCCCAAAGTGCTGGGATTACAGATGTGAGCCACTGTGCCCAGCCGGGACAAAATATTTAACTTGCCTCTTTCCTTGACTTCCTCAAATATAAAAGTATCTTCAAGTACTCTTCTTGCTCTGAAATTCTAGAATTTTAAGTAAAATTTTACACATTAAGTCAAATAGTTAACTCACTAGGGTGAATATTAATAGGAAACATAAAGAAAGCTTTGTTTAAAGTGAAAAATAATTTTACATGCAAATACTCCTCAAATAGACATTTCATAAATCTTACTTCTCAAATACCAGCTTCTCTTAAAGTAAAACTCATTTAAATGTCTCTGCTTTCACTGTATCAACAAGTACAAAAAATCTAAAATGTAAAGGTCAATAAATGGTGGACTTTAGGGAAAGATTAAATTTCTTTTAAAATAAACCAGGAGCTAGAACATTTCCAATATTTTTGTTTTGCTTTAGTGGGTACCAAATATAGTTAGGCTACAGGCTTATTCAAGAAGTTTGGATCTTAGCCATGAAGGCTTTTGAAAGAAAATTCTAGGCTGGGTGCAGTGGCTCATGCCTGTAATCCCAACACTTTGAGAGACCAAGGCAGGTGGGTTGCTTGAGCCCAGGAGCTGGAGACCAGCCTGAGCAACATGGCAAAATCTTGTCTCTACCCAAAAAATACGAAAAGTACCCAGGTGTGGTAGATCACATTGTAGTCCCAGCTACTCAAGAGGCTGAGATGGGAGAATTGCTTGAGCCCAGGAAGTGAGGCTGCAATGAGCTGAGATCATGCCACTGCACTCCAGCCTGGGTGACAGAGCAAGACCCTGTCTCAGAAGGAAAGACGGGAAAGGGAAGGGAAAGGGAAGGGAAAGGGAAGGGAAAGGGGGAGGGAGGGAGGGATTCTGTCTTGATGAAATGACAGAGAAAGGAAATAAATTGCAGTAGGACAAATTAACATAGTAAGGAAATATAGTTAATGTCTGGCATTGAGGATTTAGCACTGTAGAGTTAGTGTACTCTTTATTCTGAAGTCTACATCACATAGCAATAAAAAAAAAGCTGAACATTAATTTTGAGAATCCTGTGCCCCAAGTCTCTGGTGCATGACCCAAGCATCCAAATCCCACTGCAGCACTTTTGTCTTTGATTTGTTGCTGTCTCATGTGGACATTGCTGATTTAGGGAATAATTTTATATGCTATAAGGGTAACTGATAATTAGGAATTCGTGAAGATCTCTGAAAGTTCTCAAAAATCACAAAGTTTATTATATTTTTAAGAAGACATAAACAAGTTTTTAAAGAAAAACAAATCTTTAGAAATGAGACACAAGTTACCATGCATGATACAAAGGTCCATAGTCCAATTGTCAGATACAACATCAGTTAAGACTCTTCCTGTTGCAAGTGACAAAAACTCAACTCAAATTGTTGTAGGCAAAGGGTTTGGGGTTGTTACTGAAAAGTCTCAGTGATTCTATTAACCTTCTCTCACATTGCCATAAAGAACTACCTGAGACTGGGTGAGTTATAAAGAAAAGAGGCTTAATTGACTCACAGTTCCACAGGCTGTACAGGAAGCATGGCTGGGGAGGCCTCAGGAAACTTACAATCATGGCAGAAGGCAAAGGGAAAGCCAGCGTGTCTTATCATGGTGCAGCAGGAGAGAGAGTGTGAAGAGGAGGTGCTACACATTTTTAAACCACCAAATCTCATGAGAACTCACTCCCTATCGTGAGAACAGCAAGGAGGAAATCCACCCTCATGATCTAATCACCTCCCGCCAGGTCCCTCCCCCAACAACGGGGCTTACAATTCAACATGAGATTTGAATGGGGACGCAGAGCCAAACCATATCAGTGATTTTCAGGCTTGACTTGATCCAGGAGCCCAAATGATGTCATTAGGACGCAGTTTCTTTCCGACTATCATTCAGTTGGCAGCTCCCTCAGCTCTCATCCTCCCAGATTATATTTCAGCACAGGAGAGACACCTTTACTCAGTGTCTCAGGTGTAAGTCCCTGGATTTATATTGATTGGATCAGTTTGGGTCACCTGCCTGCTCCTGATTAATCAGGCCTTGGTCACATGTGCTGCCTCTGGAGAAAGGAGCAAGCCCTCACTCAATCCATAATCTCCAGGAATGGAGTCCTGGAGAAATGGTTCTCCAAAGGAAATTCAGGGTGTCCTAATCCAGGAAAAATGCAAATTGTAATAGGTGATCAAAACAGTGCCTATGGATGCTGATATGGTTTGGCTGTGACCCCACCCAAATCGCATCTTGAATTGTAACTCCTACAATTCCCACATGTCATGGAAGGAACCCAGTGGGAAGTGATTGAATTCCGGGGGTAGGTCTTCCTGTGCTGTTTTTGTGATAGTGAATGGGTCTCATGAGATCTGATGTTTTTAAAAACAGGAGTTTCTCTGCACAAGCTCTCTCTGTGCCTGCTGCCATCCACGTAAGATGTGACTTGATCCTCCTTGCCTTCCACCATAATTGTGAGGCCCAGCCACGTGGAACTGTAAGTCCAATAAACCTCTTTCTTTTGTAAATTGCCCAGTCTCAGGTGTGTCTTTATCAGCAGTGTGAAAACGGACTAATACAGATGCTTAAGATAAAACTGAAGGGATCAGTGGCTTCAATATACGAACGCCAGATCCTAAGCAAGTGCAGGTGCAGCATCAAACTCTCTGATTGGAAAGAAAGGGAAAGTCCCAGGACTCCGGCCGAGGCAAGTATTCTAGCAACTGTGGTGAAGATAGCTTCTCCATGACTTCCCCAGAAAAAACATCCTAAAACTTCTGTTGTATCTGTTATCTTTCTGCCTTTGGAAGTTTAACCATTAGTGTAATTGTCAGAGAAATGACACCACCAGCTCCATGTTGTGTCTGAATTAATGACCTTATTTTTCATTGAGCCAGCCTTCAGTACATCCAAATTTATTCCTTAATCTGTTTATTTTTGTGTAACTAGCAGGACCCAGGAGTGCTTGCATTTATCAGGTGTTCATTTTTGTGTTTTTTTTTTTTTTTTTTTTTTCGTTTTTTTTTTTTTTTTTTTTTTTTTTTTGAGACAGGGTCTCACTCTGTTGGCCAGGCTGGTGTGTAGTGGTGCAATTACAGCTCACTGTAGCCTCAGCCTCCCAGGCTAAAACAATTCTCCCACCTCATCCTCTCCAGCAGCTGAGACCACAGATGCAGTCCATCATGCCTGGCTAATTTTTTGTAGAGACAAAGTCTCACCATGTTGCCTAGGCTAATTTTGTGCTTTTAAACATACCTTGGAATAAACAGTGCAATATATTTTGCGGGAAAAAAACTTGATTTGTGCTATTGAAATTTTTGAACTAGCATTAGATTATGTACAAGATAAACACTAACCTAAGTGTGTACATTTTTCTGAGGAGAGTCCACCCCTATTTCAAAGGGGTTGATGACTCAAAAAATGTTCAGGACACTGGCCTATGCCCATGACCTGCAGAGCACATTTTGCCCATATCACTAAGACCATGGAGCATGATGAGGACATGCCAAGGCAATGAATTCAGATTCAGAGTTTAACCCCTGGCTCTACTCTGTGACCTCAGGCAAGTTACAGAGTCTCTCTGTGCCTCATTTTCCTCATCTATAAAATAGGGATAATAATAGCTCCTACCTCAAAGGCTTATGGTGTAATTAAATGAGATAATTTATGTCAAGTATTTAAATCAGTAACTGACGTGTAATAAGTAAGGAATAAATATTAATATTATAACTATATAAATTTGGTTTTCATATTTCTCTTCCCTAAATTTTCAAACTTTGTTACAATACAATTAATCTACAGTTTATGCAACCTCAAGATGCCAATCACTCACTATATAGTAATATATTTACATAATAAGGACATATACACCTGGAATTTGGTACTAAAAATTTACAAATTATCTTCTATTTACTGCATATGTACATAGCACTAACTCTGTGTTGAGGCTGTTATGAAATACTTTACTAATATTAACCCTTTTAATCCTGATAATAATCCTGTGAGGTAGGTTCTATCAGTATCATTCCTTTACAGATGAGGAAACTGAGGCACGGAGAAAGTAAGTAACTTCCCTAAGGTTACATAGCTGGTAAACATTAGATTTAGAATTTGAACCCAAAGAATCTGGTTCCAGAGTCAAGAACTTTTTGTGTTTCGCTTTTGCTGCTCATTTGACGGAGAAGGAAGGATTAGAAGACAGATAAAATAACAGTCGTCAACTTCTTGCATTTAGTAAGCACCTACCATGCTGCAGCTTTCACGCTTCCTTTAATAATTTCGTCTCTGTTAAGACTTTTATGAACAATCATAAAAAGACTTTTATAGATCACTTAAATACCAGAGTTTATCTCATTTAATTTTCTAATAGCACTACAAAATAGGTGCCATTATTACTGCCATTTTACAGATGAGGAAAATAAAGCTTAAAACGATTAAGTCACATGGGTGGTAAATAGTGGAGCTGGGCTTCAAACCCACAGTCTGGCTCTGAAACTCTTATGTTTAACCACAACACTCTCTCTCTCTCCTGACTCCCTAACCCTCTAGGGTACATATTATGATGCTATTATTATTAATAAATCACATGAAGTTATTTGGCCTCCATTCAGAGGATACTGAGCACTGACACTGTTGTCTATCACTTTGGAAATGGGAGAGTGAAGCCACGGAGACTAAAGAGATACTAGAAAGACCGAATGAAGTGTCAGTCTTGTCACTGGGAAAGCTTACTGCAGTCCAATCTGGGAAGCAAACGAATGTTCCTCGAGGGTTTCCAAGCTGTCTTTCAAACCTATCGTTTCATCCTGGAAAGTCTGATTCCCCGTTGTGCTATTGGAAAATAATATATTCTCTCCAAATTATTATGACTCGATTAAGAACTCAAAATGGGTTAAGGAGGATATGATGAAATATAAATGTGGAGTTTTCAGAATGCTAATCCTATCATTAGACTGCTCAAAGGCAGGGCATTTCCATTAAATAAGAATTTCTAACATTCTGGTGTATATCTGAGGACAAGAACTCCCTGTTACCCAGGGCAGAATTGTGGAGAAACTTTGAGAAAGCTTTTGGATTCAGAAATTAAGAAATATTAAAAATATTTTAAAAGCAGACTTCTCAGGGGTCTGCTCTAATAGTAATAAATGCCATAAATAGAGTTTAATTTATATAATTTCTTTCCCTTTTTTGAGATGGAGTCTTGCTCTGCTGCCCAGGCTGGAGTGCTGTGGCATGATCTCAGCCTACTGCAACCCCCACCTCCCTGGCTCAAGCAATTCTCCTGTCTCATCCTCCTGAGTAGCTGGGACTATAGATGTGCACAACTACATGGGCTAATGTTTGTATTTTTAGTAGAGACAGGGTTTTGCCGTGTTGGCCAGGCTGTTCTCAAACTCCTGACCACAGGTGATCCACCTATCTTGGCCTCCCACAGTGCTGGGATTACAGGCATGAGCCACTGTGCCTTGACTTTTTTCTTTTTTTAAGAATGGAGTCTTGCTCTCTTGCCCAAGGTTGGAGTGCACTGGTACAATCTTGGCTCACTGCAACCTCCATCTCCTGGGTTCAAGCAATTATTCTGCCTCAGCCTCCCAAATAGCAGAGATCACAGGTGCGTGCCACCATACCCAAGTAATTTTTGTATTTTTAGTAGAGATGGGATTTCCCCATGTTGGCCAGGATGGTCTTGAACTCCTCACCTCAGGTAATCCACCCACCTCAGCCTCCCAAAGTGCTGGGATTACAGGCATAAGCCACTGTGCCCCAGCCTAATTTATGGAATTTCTGTTGAGCAAGTCCAGAGATATTAAGTTTCTGGTAACTCCTAGGAGGACAGGTTCAGCTTTAAACTGAAAGGAATGACTAATGGCAAACACACACCATGTAGTTCACATATCATGCTTTTCAGTTTTACAATTGCTTTGCTAGGTAGCTATGACCAACCTGTTTTATTAATAAGGAAGAATAGCTAAGTATCATTGATAGGAAAGATAAGATTCACATAGTTCTGATTCCAAAGACCTTTTTTTAAAAAATGCTGCTCCTGGGAGAAGAATGAGAATATCCCTCTCCCAGGATTGCAAAATGCATCCCAGTCATGAGGTAGAAAGGTAAACTACCAAAGACCAGGCTGAGAAAAGCAGCCAGTGTAACACAAGAGTGTGTCCCTGTGATTTACATATAGTATTATGCCCCTTAAACGAGAGTTCTTCTCCATGGTCCACTGGCTATGCTAGAATCTGTTAATCTCTGGGACACTGCCTCCTGCCCAAGTGATCTAAATGCTAAGATTTCTGGATACTGATGGGGTATTTTTCCTAGTAATCTCTATGACACCAACATCTTTGTCTGGATCCTTTCCCTTTGGTATTGGCAGGTGACTTTCTGCTGTGTCTGAATTGTAAGTTCCAAGATCTGACTTGAGGTTTTGGAGTAGGCCATGACAGCCCAAATCTTTATATTTATGAGTTTTTAGGCCAAAGTACCATGACAATGTCACTCATCAGCACTTCATTACAAGGTCCCCAATAGGCTGGGGTTTTTTGTCTTTCATTTTGTTTTTTTTCAAAATAATGCTTGTACTTTTCAAAATACACTTTATATTTTAGAGCAGCTTTAGGTTCACAGCAAAATTGGGCAGAAAGTACAGAGAGTTCTCATGTGGCCCCAGTCTCTCAGAGCACAACCTCTCCCATTATCAACACTCCCCCACACACCAGCCTGGGACATTTGTTACAACTGATGAGCTGCAAGGACATGTCATTATCACCCAGAGCCCAGAATTTGCATTAGGGCTCACTCTTGGAATTGTTCATTGTGTGGGGTTTAGACAAACGTATTCACCATTGTAGTATCATACAGAGGAGTTTCACTGCCCTAAAAATTATTTGTATTCCAACTATTTATCCCTCCCTCCCCGCAGCCCCTGCCAACCACTCATCTTTTGACCGTCTCCATAGTTGTGCCTTTTACAGAATGTCACATAATTGGAATCATACAGCATGTGGCCTTTTCAGATTAGCTTCTTTCACTCAGTAACATGACTTAGGTTTTTTCCAGGTCTTTTCATGGCTTGACAACTAATTTCTTTTCAGTGCTGAGTAATACTTCATCGTCAGGATATACCACAGTTTATCCACTTAACTACTAACAGGCATCCTGATTGTTTCCTGGGTTTTTTTTTTAATGAAGAAAAAAGAGTCCAAATCATTTGACAGGTGTATCGAAATATTTGTTAATGAAATTATACTATTGTATATGATGTTTCCATGGTGTTTCTAGGACTAGCTTCAAAATAATAATCATGTGAAACAAGACGGGCAATGGGTTGATGTTACCTGAAAGTGGGTAATGAATATGTAGGGATTCATTACATTATTCCTCCACTTGCATATCTGTTTGAAATTTTCTATAATAAAAACATAAAATGAATTCCTGGAGCCAAGATTTTGTTTAGAACATTCTCACAGCCTGTTACACACTTCCCTTCTTCTCTCTGAAAACTCAGTCCCATTTCTTTGATTATTTCCCTAGCTACTTTAGTCTATAGGGTAGTCTACAGGGTTATCTTCTTCCTCAAAAACCATCTTTTTTTTTTTTTTTTTTGAGATAAGGTCTTGCTCTGTCCTGTAAACTGGAATGCAGTGGCATGATCACAGCTCACTGCAGCCTCAACTTCCTGGGCTCAAGTGATCCTCCTGCCTCAGTCTCCCCAGTAGTTGGGACTACAGGCATGCACCAGGATGCCTGGTTAAATTTTTTATTTTTTTATAGACACAGGGTCTCCCTATGTTACCCAGGCTAGTCTTGAATTCCTGGACTCAATTGATCCTCCTACCTCAGCCTGCCAAAGTGCTGAGATTACAGGTGTAAGCCACCATGCCCAGCCCATTTCTTTAAATACATGTATTAGAAAAGAAGGCCAGGCATGGTGACTCACACCAGTAATCCCAGCACTTTGGGAGGTGAGGCAGGCGGATCACCAGAGGTCGGGAGTTGGAGACCCACCAGACAAACATGGAGAAACTCTGTCTCTACTAAAAATACAAAATTAGCCAGGCATGTTAGCAATGCCTGTAATCCTAGCTACTCAGGAGGCTGAGGCAGGAGAATCACTTGAACCTGGGAGGCGGAGGTTGCGGCGAGCCAAGAACGCACCATTGCATTACAGCTTGGGAAAAAGAGCGAAACTCCATCTCAAAAAATAAAAAAGAAAGAAAGAAAAGAGCATTTGAAAATCAATGCACTAAGCATCTACATTAAGCAGTTAACAAAGAATGCAGCAAACTCAACCCAAATAGAATAGAAAGAAAATAATAAAGAGATAAAAACAATAAAATAGAAAACAAATACATAGAAGAGAAGATTATATAAACCAAAACAGGTTTTTCAAAAAGTCATTCATGGCATATTGTGCCAAGAAACATTAAAATTTAGGTGATATCAGTAACTTTCTACAAAATATGCAACTTACCAAAACTGACATAAGAATAAGGAAAAATCCAGAGTACTGTTTATTGGGCAATGAATGGAATTGGGGGGAAAAATCTTAAGAATAACAAATCGTTCTACTATAAGGGCACGTGCACACGAATGTTCATTGCAGCACTGTTTACAATAGCAAAGACATGGAACCAACCCAAATGCCCATCAATGATAGACTGGACAGGGAAAATGTGGCACATATACACCATGGAATATTATACAGCCATTAAAAACGATGAGTTTGTGTCCTTTGTAGGGACATGGATGAACCTGGAAACCATCATTCTCAGCAAACTGACAGAAGAGCAGAAGATCAAACACCGCATGTTCTCACTCATAGGTGGGTGTTGAACAATGAGAACACATGGACACAGGGAGGGGAACACTACACACTGGGGTTAGTTGGGGGGAAATAGGGGAGGGACGGTGGGGGGTGGGGAGAGATAGCAAGGGGAGATATGCCAGATGTAGGTGATGGGGAGGAAGGCGGCAAATCACACTGCCATGTGTGTACCTATGCAACAATCTTACATGTTCTTCACATGTACCCCAAAACCTAAAATGCAATAAAATAAATGGGAAAAAAAAAGAATAATGATGTATCTTTTCTACAAAGGGAACTCCAGGCCCAGATTATTTCACCAGTGAATCATATCATACCAACATCTATAGAGGAAATAATGCTAATCTCAAAACTCTTAGGGAATAGAAAAAGCAGGAATATGCCCCACAATGTTTTCTGAGCTAGCATAACTTCGACACCAAAACCTGATAAATACATTTTGAGAAAGTAAAATGACAGGCTAATCATACTCATCAATACAGATACAAAATTCCTAAACAACACATTTGCAAACTAAATACAGAAATGTACAAGAATAATAATGGGGCTGGGCACAGTGGTTCGCATCTATAATCCCAGCACTTTGGGAGGTCAAGGTAGGTGAATAGCTTGAGCCCAGGAGTTCAAGACCAGACTGGTTAATGTGGCAAAACCCCATCTCTACTAAAAATACAAAAATTAGCCAGGCATGATGGTGGGCATCTGTAATCCCAGCTACTCAGGAGGCTAAGGTATGAAAGTCGCTTGAATCCGGGAGTCGGAGGTTGTAGTGAGCCAAGATCGCACCACTGCATGCCAGCCTGGACAACAGAGGGAGACCCTGTCTTCCCCCACAAAAAAAAGCTGGGTGCAGTAACTCAGGTCCGTAATCTCAACATTTTGGGAGGCCAAGGTGGGCAGATCACAAGGTTAGGAGATCGAGACCATCCTAACCAACATGGTGAAACACCGTCTCTGCTAAAATACAAAAAAATTAGCTGGGGATGGTGGTGGGCGCCTGTAATCCCAGCTACTCGGGAGGCTGAGGCAGGGGAATCGCTTGAACCCAGGAGAAGGAGATTGCAGTGAGCCAAGATCACGCCACTGCACTCCAGCCTGGCAACAGAGCAAGACTCGGTCTCCAAAAAGAAACAAACCAAAAAAATTGAAATATGCATACATTAAGGAATGACTAAATCTAGCTAATGAACATATGCATTACCTAACAGTTATCGTTTTTATGGTGAGAATATCTTACATGCACTCTCTTAGCATTTTTCAAGAATATAAAGTACTGTTAATGATAGTCACTTGTTGTACAATAGATCTCTTGAACTTTCTCCTATCTGAAATTCTGTATCCTTTAACCATCTCCCCAACCCCACACCCCAACTGCCCAAGTCCCTGTCCCTGATAAGTACCATTCTATTCTCTACTTCTATGAGATCAATTTTTTTAGATTCTACACGTGAATGAGATGATATTTGCATTTTTGTGCCTTATTTCACTTAGCATAATGTCCTCCGGGTTCATCCATATTGTTACAAATGACAGAATTTCCTTTTCTTAGAGCTAAATTGTATCCCATTGTGTATATGTTCCACATTTTCTTTTTCCATTTATCCACTGATGGACACTTAGGTTTGATTCTATATCTTGGCTATTGTAATTAATGCTTTAATAAACATAGCAGTGCAAATATTCTTTTGAATACTAATTGCATTTCCTTTGGATATATACCCAGTAGTGGGATTGCTGCATCATATGGTAGTTCTATTTTTAATTTTTTGAAGAACCTCCATGCTGCTTTCCATAATGGCACATACAACCATTTTTTAGATCAGTTTAGTGATGCCTAATAAAGTTGAAAGTTATATCCTTTAAACCAGTGATAACATTTCTAGGTGCCTTACCTAAAATTCTTATGCATATACTAAAGGTGACTTACAGAAAATGTTTCTGATGATAAAAGATAAAAATGGAAACAACTGTCCCCTTAGTGTAAAAAATAGCTAAATAACTGTAATTTATTCATACAGAGGAATACTCTACATAAATTAAAATGGATGAATTAATCTGTATATATTAACATGGATTAATCTCAAAAACACAATTTCAAGTGATTAAAGCAAGCTGCAAAAGATTCATACAGAATAATAGCATCTACATAATTTAAAAAAAAATAGTTGTATGTATATGATTTATACATACATATGTCCTAAAAGTAAAAATGCCCACCTGAGAATAATACACGCCAATTTCAGAACAATGCTTATCTCTGAGAAGAAAGAAAGTGAGAGAAAAGGTAGGAGGGATAGAACTTTAGCTATATCTGTATCATATTTTACAGAGCAAAACCTAAATTTTAAAAAGGAAAAAGTAAAGGAGGCATTCATTCAAAAAGCTATAAAAAGAATAACTCTTCTTTAACAATTCAGGTTTCTTGTGATATAATTCCATACCATAAAATTCAGCCTTTTTAGGTACACAGTTTGATAAGTTTGGGGAAACATACACTGTTGTGTAACCACTAACATAATTGAAAAACATTTCTTTTTTTTTTTTT
>NW_016107575.1:2221523-2232170 GCF_001604975.1 Cebus imitator | reverse complement strand
GGTCTCGATCTCTTGACCTCGTGATCCACCCGCCTCGGCCTCCCAAAGTGCTGGGATTATAGGCTTGAGCCACCGTGCCCGGCCTGAAAAACATTTCTATTACCCAAAATGTTCCTTCATGTCCCCTTTGTGTTCAGTCCCCTCCCTTCATGTCCAGCCATTGACAACCACTGATGTGTCCCTACAGTTTCCAGTCCTTATGGTATTACCTTTTCCAGAATGTCATATAAATGGATTCATACAGCAAGTAGCCCCTTGTGTCTGGTTTCTTCCACTTAGCATAATCATTTTGGGATTTATTCACATTGTGGTGATGTATCACTTTGTTCCTTTTTATTACTTAGTAGTATTCCATTGTATGTAGGTACTGCAATTTGTTTATCTCTTCACCAGTTGATGAACATCTGGGATGTTTCACAGTTTAGACTACTATCAATAAAATTGCTATAAAAATTGGGGTACAGGTTTTCCTGTAAACATATTTTTTCATTTCTCTTGGGTGAAGTGGAATTGTTAGGCCTCTTGGTAAGTATATTTTTATCTTTATAATAATCTGCAAATTGTTTTCCAAAGTGGCTGTACCATTTTTCAATCCCATTAGTTTCACATCCACATGAGCATTTTTTATTGTCTGTTTTTAATTTTAGCCATTCTACTCAGTATGTTGGCTTTAATTTGCATTTCCTTAATAACCTATGATGTTAGGCATCGCTACATGTTCCTATTTCTCATCTGTACTTCTTTGGTGAAGTGTCCACAGAATATTCCCATGGCGGTGGTGGTGGTGGTGGTGGTGGTGGTGGTGGTGGTGGTGGCGTTTGAGAGGGAGTTTCACTCTTGTTGTCCAGGCTGGAGTGCAATGGCACGATCTTGGCTCACTGCAACCTCCACCTCCTGGGTTCAAGCAATTATCCTGCCTCAACCTCCTGAGTGGCTGGGATTACAGGTGCGTGACACCACACGTGGCTAATTTTTTGTATTATTAGTAGAGATGGGGTTTCACTATGTTGGCCAGGCTGGTCTTGAACTCCTGTCCTCAGGTGATCCATCCACGTCAGCCTTCTAAAATCTGGGATTACAGACATAAGCTACCACACGCAGCTTGCCCATGTCTTAGTTGGGTTAATAATTGGATTGTCTTCTTAATTTTGTGTTGTAAGAATTATTTATATATTCTGGGCACAAATCCTTTTCAGATATATGTTTTGCAACTATTTTCTCCAAGTTGTGACTAGTCTCTTCATTTTTTTAACAGTTTATTTCAAAGATCAGAAGTTTCCAAATGTTGATAAAGTACAATTTAACAATTTTTTCTTTTATGGTTTGTGTTTTTCCTGTCCTATCCAAGAACACTTTGCCTAACCCAATTTCACAATAATGTTCTTATATGTTTTCTAATAGAATTTTATAGTTTTAGCTCTTACATTTAGGTCTGTGATACAGAACTGTCTGAATAAACGAAGTTGTTAGCCTGCTAAAACAAACAAAAATCAACATTCTCTAGAGAAATTAAACAGGCCCGAAACACCTCACAATATAATATTCAGATTTTCCAGGATATAGTCCAAAATTATTCAACATGGAACCAACAAACTGTGAACAATCTCAAGGAAAAAAAGAAATCAAGAGATCACAACCTCAAGATGACCCAGATGTTAGAAATATCAGACACAGACCTTAAAGCCTACCACATCTATGTTTCATGAGGTAAAGGTAAACACTTCTTAAGTGAATAGAAATGCAAATGTTATCAGAGGCTGGGTGCAGTGTCTCATGCATGTAATCCCAGCGTTTTGGGAGACCAACTGGGGAGGATCACTTGAGCCCAAGAGTTTGAGGCTGCAGTGAGCTACGAGTGTGCCACTGCACTCAGCCTGGGCAATAGAGTGAGACCTTGTCTCTAAAAAGAATAAAAAACAAATAAAAAAATTTTTAGAAAGCTAACAGAAATCCCGTCTCTACTAAATATACAAAATAAATAGCCGGGCATGGTGGCATGCGCCTATAGTCCCAGCTACTTGTGAGGCTGAGACAGGAAAATTGCTTAAACCTGGGAGACGGGGGCTGCAGTGAACCGAGATCATGCCACTGTGCTCCAGCTTGGGCGACAGAGAGAGACTCCATCTCAAAATAAATAAATAAAGAGGCTGGGCGTGGTGGCTCACACCTGTAATCCCAGCACTTTGGGAGGCTGAAGTGGGAGGATCACTTGAGGTCAGGAGTCTGAGACCAGCCTGGCTAACATGGTGAAACCTCGTCTTTACTAAAAATATAAAAACTAGCTGGGCATGGTGGTGCATGCCTGTAATCCCAGCTACTCAGGAAGCTGAGGCAGGAGAATTGCTTGAACCCAGGAGGTGGCAGTTGCAGTGAGCTGCGATTGCACCCCTTCAATACAACCTGGGTGACAGAATGAGACTCCATCTCAAAAAATAAATAAAATATATGAAGACAGCTTGTGGGATAATGAGGAATAGGAGACAGGACTAACATGCATCTACCACTTAGACAAACAGAACAGCATGTGGAGACTCACATTGTTAACTTTTGCTCCAAGAACCACTAGAAGAAAATAGTAGGAAAACCAAAAGAATTTACAGACCCTTTGAAAGAAGCAGCTTGTTACTGCAAACTCCACAAAACAACCAAAAAATTGCGAGTTTCCAAAGTGTGAGAGGTGGGGAAAAGTTGGCCTCTGAACACATATCCCCACTGGGGAACCTGAAAATCCAAATCACAGGAGAAGGACTTAGCCATACCTAGAGCTGAAACAAATTTAGGGAGCTGAGCAAAATATAAAAGTAGAAGCAGCAGCAGGAAGAGCCCTGTAGGCACTCCTGGTCCCCAGCTCAAGCCCAGGGAAGCCATTCCTAGTTTTATCTCACAGGGATCCTTGGGGAAGGCAGCCAGTTAAATTGGGAAGGGGCCCTGGGGTGAAGGAAGCTTCTAGCTGAACTTTGTAATAATTTCAACTGAGCATGAATTTTTCTAAGCTGAATCCAGGTGTGAGTGAGCAAAAAGGAAGTCCAAATACAAGCACAGAAGCCACAGCTCAGCCAATGGTGTGGGCAGGGAGGAGGAGCAAGTCCTGAGAGCCCTGCTTGCTTTCTCAGCAGGGAGGCTAGTAGTCTGGGCCAGGATCTCAGATTTACTTGCCAGCTGTCTGGATATAAATTCAGTGTTAGGTGGGGCACAGAGGGAGTGAGAAGGCCTTGCTGGCTGCAAGGGAGCTGGGTGAGGCCTGTCACTACTGGCTTTCCCCACTTCCCTGCTGACCTGTATGATGCAGCAGAGACAAATATAATTCTTCTGGGAACATAACTCTATTAACCTAAGAAGCACCCCTCTATTCCCCACAGTGGCCACAGCAAGCCCTGCCCAAGGAGAGTCTGAGCTCAGACATGCCTAACCCTGCCCCCTCCTGATGGTTTCTCTCTACCTGCCCTGGCAACCAAAGACAAAAGACATGAACTAGTGGGAGCTCTGTGGCCCCACCCAAGACCTGAGAAAGCTGATTACCTATTTGGCCAACGTAGGGCAAGCTTATATTCCCCTCCTACTACTGCAGGTGTGGCTCTCTTGAAAGTGACACCTCCTGGCTGGAGGTCAACTACCTCAAGCCATTACAGCAACTCATAACAGAACAATCTTGTTCCAAAGAAGTAGAAAACAATAGCTAATTCCACCACTTACAACACCCTGGCTAATTAGAGGTCCCGAGTCTATGTACCACTTCACTGGTAGTATAACTAGCATTCAAGAAAACCAGCACACTAAACAAAACTACAACCAAGGACTTTAACAGAGTCTATTTCACTCCCCTGCCACCTCCACCAGAGCAGGTACCAGTATCCATGACTGGGAGGCCTGAAGATGGATCATATCACAGGACTCTTTGCAGACTTTCCCCAGCACCAGCCCAGAGCTCAGTAGCCTTCTGGGTTGGCAGACCCAGAAGGGCAATTACAATCACTACAGTCTGGCTCTCAGGAAGCCCCATTCCTAGGGGAAGGAGGTGAGTAACACATCAAGGAATTACCCTGTGGAATCTGAACAGCAGTCCTTAAGTTCCAGATCTTCCCAGTGAAACAGTCTACCAAAATGAAAAAGAACAAGAAAAGTAAGTCTGGTAATATGACAAAACAAGGTTCTATAACACACTCAAAAGATCACACTAGCTCTCCAGCAATGGATCCAAACCAAGAAGAATCTCTAAATTGCCAGATAAAGAATGCAGATGGTTGATTATAAAGCTACTCAAGGAGGTAACAGAGAAAGGTTAAAAACCAATTTAACCAATTTAAAGAAATTTTAAAAAAACAAGCTGGTCCAGGCACGATGGCTCACGCCTGTAATCCCAGCACTTTGGAAGGCCAAAGTGGTCTGATCATCTGAGGTCAGGAGTTCAAGACCAGCCTGGCCAACATGAAGAAGCCCAGTTTCTACTAAAACTACAAAAATTAGCCAGGTGTGATCATGGGCAACTGTAATCCCAGCTACTCAGGAGGCTGAAACAGGAGAATCACTTGAACCCGGGAGGCAGATGCTGCAGTGAGCTGAGATCATGCCACTGCACTCCAGCCTGGCAACAGAGTGAGACTCCATCTCAAAAAANGAAAGAAATGAAATGGGAGCTATTACAACCAATACCACAAAAATACAAAAGATCATTCAAGGCTACTATGAACACCTTTATGAACACAAACTAGAAAATCTAGAGAATATGGATAAATTCCTGGAAATATACAACCTTCGTAGATTAAATTAGGAAGAAATAGAAACAACCAAAACCAAGTAATGAGGTTGAAACAGTAATTTTTAAATTTCCAACAAAAAAAAAGGGTCCAGGACCAGATGGATTCATAACTAAATTCTATAAGACATTCAAAGAAGAATTGGTACTGATATTACTGAAACTATTCCAAAAGATAAAGAGGGAGTCCTCCCTAAATCATTCTATGAAGCCAGTATTACCCTAATACCAAAACAAGGAAAGGACATTATAAAAACAAAAAAGAAAAAGAAACTACAGATCAACATCCCTGATGAACATAGATGCAAAATCCTCAACAAAATACTTGCTAACCGAATCCAACAGCTTATCAAAGGATAATACACCATGATCAAGTGGGTTGTATACCAGGTATGCAGGGTTGATTTAACATATGCAAGTCAATAAATGTGATATACCACATAAACAGAATGAAAAACAAAAATCATATGATCATCTCAATAGATGCAAAAAAAAAGCATTTGACAAAATCTAGCATCCCTTTATGATTAAAACCCTCAGCAAAATTGGCATGTAACGAACATATCTTAAGGTAATAAAAGGCATCTATGACAAATCCACAGCTCACGTTATACAGAATGGAGAAAAGTTGAAAGTATTCCCTCTAAGAACTGGAACAGGACAAGGATGTCCATTCCCACCACTTCTATTCAACGTAGTACTGGGTCCTAGCCACAGCAATCAGACAAGAGAAAGAAAGGCTGTCCAAATTGGTAAACAGGAAGTCAAAGAGTTGCTGTTCACTGATGATATAATCGTATACCCAGAAAACCCTAAAGACTCATCCAAAAAGCTCCTAGATATGATGAATGAATTCAGTAAAGTTTCAGTATACAAAACCAATGTACACAAATCAGTAGCACTGCTATACACCAACAGCAACCAACTTGAGAATCAAGAACTCAAGAGCTGTTTTACAACAGCTGCAAAAACTAAAATAAAATAAAATACTCAAGAATATAACTAACCAAGGAAGTGACAGATGTCTACAAGGAAAACTACAAAACATTGCTGAAAGAAATCATAGACAACACAAACAAATGGAAATACATCCCACGCTCACAGATGAATAGAATCAATATTGTAAAAATGACCACACTGCCAAAAGTAATCTACAGATTGAGTGCAATACTCATCAAAATACCACCATCATTGTTCACAGAACTAGAAAAAAGCTATCCTAAAATTCATATGGAGCAAAAGAGGATCCCACATAGCCAAAGCAAGACTAAGCAAAAAGAACAAATCTGAAGGCATCACATAAGCCAGCTTCAAACTCTACTATTAATACAAGGCTATAGTTCCTAAAACAGTATGGTATTGGTATAAAGAAAAAGGGACATGGACCAATGGAACAGAATAGAAAACCCAGAAATAAAGCCAAACACTTAACAGCCAACTGATCTTCAACAAAGCAAACAAAAACGCAAAATAAGAAAAGAATACCCTATTCAACAAATGATGCTGGAATAATTGCCTAACCACGTGCAGAAGAATGCATCTGGATCCTTGTCTCTCACCTTATACAAAAATCAACTCAAGACAGATCAAAGATTTATATCTAAGACCTGAAAACAAAAACATTCTAGACGTTAACATTGGAAAAACTCTTCTAGACATTGGCTTAGGCAAAGAGTTCATGACCAAGAACTGAAAAGCAAATGCGGCAAAAACAAAGATAAATAGTTAAGACTTAATTAAACTAAAATGCTTCTATACAGTAAAAGAAATAATCAGGCCTGTAAACAGACAACCCACAAAGCGGGAGAAAATATTCGCAAACTATGCACATTACAAAGGACTAATATCCAGAATCTACAAGGAACTCAAACAAATCAGCAAGAAAAAAACAAATAATCTCATCAAAAAGTGGGCTAAGGACATGAACAGACAATTCTCAAAAGAAGATATACAAATGGCCAATAAACATATGAAAAAAAATGCTCAGCAACACTAATTCTCAGGGAAATGCAAATCAAAACCACAATGCAATACCACCTTACTTCTGCAAGAATGGCCATAATTTAAAAATCAAAAAACAATACATGTTGGCATAGATGTGGTGAAAAGGGAACATTTTTACACGGGCAGTGGAAATGTAAACCAGTACAACCACCATGGAAAACAATGTGGAGATTCCTTAAAGAACTAAAAGTAGAACTATTATTTGTTCTGTGTGGGAAACGCACGAGGGGAGAAGAAAAACACACAATACTTTAAGGGTAAACAAGATTTATCCCATGTAAATGGCAATGCAGATATAATAAGCAAATGGCAATGGGAAGGGGAGAAGGGAAAATAGATATATATATTTACACTCACCAGACTATGGAGGATTTACCACGAGACTGGGAAGCAGCAGTCTGGGCACCAGTCGGC
Organism: Cebus imitator; assembly: GCF_001604975.1. NCBI lineage: Eukaryota > Metazoa > Chordata > Mammalia > Primates > Cebidae > Cebus > Cebus imitator. The sequence goes on along the minus strand of NW_016107575.1, from coordinate 2,224,999 downwards.
CACTGGTCCATGCACAGACAAGGAGAGGTCTCATGAAGCTTTGGTGCAGTCTGGAACTCTAGCTCTTTTTGTAACAAGTTATTTGGCATGAGGCCCAGTCACAAGGGCCCTTAGCGACTGGGCTCAAGGAACACAAAAAGGTCAACTTGTTTCTGCAATTGTCTATCATTTTTCAGTAACTAACGTAGAGGAATAGATTGAAATAGAGATTTCTCAAAAACAGCGCTGGAAGAATGCCTGAAGGGGCTGACACAACCTATTCCAAGACTTGGTGACCACTGTTTGTGTCCATGTTCCATTGAGTTCAAATTTAATATTTAACTTTTCCTCCACACCCAGCAATCCCATCACTGGGTATCTACCCAGAGGAAAAGAATTCATCATATGAAAAAGATGCTTGCACACGCATGTGTAATGCAAGACAATTTGCAATTGCAAAAATATGGAACCTGCCTAAATGCCCATCAATCAATGAGTAGAAAGAAAATGTGATATATATATTATGTGTGTGTGTGTGTGTGTGTGTGTGTGTGTGTGTGTGTGTGTATAATAGAATACTACATAGTCATAAAAAGGAACAAAACAATGGCATTCACAGCAACCTGGATGGAGTTGGAGACTATTATCCTAAGCCAAGTAACTCAGGAATGGAAAACCAAACATCATATGTTCTCACTTATAAGTGGAAGCTAAGCTATGAGGACACAAAGGCATAAGAATGATATAATGACTCTGGAAACTCAGGGGAAGGGAGGAGTGGGGGTGAGGGACAGAAGACTACACATTGGGTACAGTGTACACTGCTTGGGTGATGGGTGCAGCAAAATCTCAGTTATGCATGTAACCAAACACCACCTGTCCCCCAAAAACTACTGAAATGAAAAAAGGTCTTACTATGTGGCCTAGGCTAGTCTCAAACTTCTGAGTTCAATCCTCCTGTCTCAGCCTATCAGAGTGCTAGGATTACAGGCATGAGCCACTGCACTTGGCCCGTTTACATCATTGCTTTTTCTCCTTGAAGTTATATTCTACTTCTCTCACAAAACATTACTTTACCTTAATATGTTTTTACGCTTGAAAGTTTTAACTGACCGTGTGTCATATTTTCCTGCAACAAAATATTTGTAAATTGAATTTTAACTTTTTTAACTTCTATGACTAAAAGTATGTGCTAAAAATACTTTTCTCTTTGGCTTGAGTTATGTTGTGTACAACTTTTTGTACACAAATGATCTAAATGACTTAAATATATCGTGAATTTTGATGAACGCTTACAAACAAAAAATGTCTTAACATATCCCTTAATAGATGAAGTTTTCCCCATTTAGTTAATATATTCAAATATGACTTTTTAATTGCTTGAAGGGGACAGCATCAATCCTATTGCTATTTTCACTTAAATGGATGTAAACACTGAGAAAATGTGTTCACATGAGTAGATGGAAATGGGAAAACCTGTGTTATAGCAGAATCACACAATTTTCTTAAATCATGGTAAAAAAACAGGGAACATAAAACTTAACATCTTAACCATTTTTAAGTGTACAGTACAGTAGTGTTGACTACATGAGCATTGTTGAGCAACAGGTCTCTAGAACCTTTTTTTTTTTTTTTTTTTTTTTTTGAGATGGAGTTTCGCTGTTGTTGCTCAGGTTGAAGTGCAATGGCACTATCTTGGCTCACTGCAACCTCCACCTCCCAGGTTCAAGCAAGTCTCCTGACTCAGCCTCCTGAGTAGCTAGGATTACAGGCACACGCCACAGTGCCCAGCTAATTTTGTATTTTTAGTAGAGATGAGGTTTCTCTATGTTGATCAGGCTGGTCTCAAACTCCTGACCTCAGATGATCTGCCCGCCTCACTCTCCCAAAGTTCTGGGATTAGAGGAGTAAGCCACTGTGCCCGGCCGCTAGAACCTTTTTATCTTGCAAAACTGCGACTCTATCCATGGAACAACTCCCCTTCCTCCCACCCTCCACCCCTGGACAACCACCATCTACTTTCCGTTTCTAAGAATTTGACTACTTTAGATGCCCCAAATAAGTGAAACCATGCAATGTTTGTCTTTTTGTGACTGGCTTATTTCACTTAGCACAATGTCCTCAAGGTTTATTCATGTTTTAGCATATGACAGTATCACCCAAGTATTTGAACTCTTTCTGAGTAATATGACAAAGGTACATAGAAATCTATCACAAAAATTATTTAATTATCTGTCAGCTAAAAACTTACCTGGTTCCTTCTTCTTTTTCTGAAAACAAAAAATGACTTTCAACCTGACTTTTAAAAGAATGTATTATATAGTACATATGCTTTCACAATGTTTGGGAAATATACCAAAAAGGCAATACCAAAATTTGCCGAATCTATACTTGTTCTGTTTTCATTTAGAATCACCTTGGTTTTTTTTATTCAATTCTTTCACTTCAGAGGACTCAAAAAAAAACAAAATAAAATAGAATCGCCTTGTTTTGTCCAGGCACAGTGTCTCACACCTGTAATCCCAATGCTTTGGGAGGCCAAGAAGGAGAGATCACTTGAGCCCAGGAGTTCCAGGCAAGCCTAGGCAACATAGCAAGACCCAGTCACTACAAAAACTTTAAACAGTAGCCAGGCATGGTGGCTTACACCTGTAGTCTCACCTACTCGGGAAGCTGAGGTGGGAGGATCCTTGAGCCCATCAAGGGGTTGGCAAAATGGAGATACTGTAAATTTTGATACAAAATAGTTTTATAACATGATTTTATCTCATCATGTACTTTATACATTTTTGCCAAACCTTGGAGCTGTAGATATGCCTTATTTAATTTATAGAAAACACCCATTACCACATAGTCTAATTAGTAAAGCTAATCCTCATTGTCAAACCAATCATCTAGTTCAAATTTACTTTCTAAACTCATTTTTAACTCAAATGTATTAGAATATGTATTTTTAATTTTTTTTAATTAGGAAATTATCAAATACATCTCATAAGTTCAATTATTAAAAGCAGTCAAGATTAAAATATTAAAATATCAGAACTATTAGAATTGGTTTATCCATGTTTATAATAAGTCATGAAACCAAGAATAAATCTATACGGTTTTTCTCATTGCTTATTTCATAATAATAAAACATAATGTACAGCTGATAAAATGTTATTTATGAATTAGAGTATACGAGACAGTATTCCTTCAGTATGTCTGTGTGTATATTGAACTTTGGTCTTCAGCTTTTAGGAATAACTGAAGAATAATAATAAATAAATATTCTAGAATAGCTCTAAACATTTTTTGGAAATCATAGTCAAAACGTTTCCTATATATTTAATGAAGAATAAAAGAATATGCTATTTAAAAAACACCCCAGAAGCTAAAGCATAATTTTATTTTTGTTAATAAGTAATATCTAAATGTTACAGAGCTAGTTCCTAATATATGATCAAATAAGAGCAGACTAAATGTTTACTTTTTAATAGTAATAATATTGAGAAAGC
>NW_016107575.1:2219292-2221513 GCF_001604975.1 Cebus imitator | reverse complement strand
AAATTTGTATGACTTAAAACAAAGTCATATGAATTAAAACAACAATGGTTCATTTCTTTTTTTTTTAATTGTATTGCATTTTAGGTTTTGGGGTACATGTGAAGAACATGCAAGATTGTTGCACAGGTATACACATGGCAGTGTGATTTGCTGCCTTCCTCCCCATCACCTATATCTGGCATTTCTTCCCATGCTATCTCTCCCCAACTCCCCACCCCTCACTGTCCCTCCCCTATTTCCCCCCAACAGACCCCAGTGTGTAGTGCTCCCCTCCCTCTGTCCATGTGTTCTCATTGTTCAACACCCGCCTATGAATAAGAACATGCAGTGTTTGATTTTCTGCTCTTGTGTCAGTTTGCTGAGAATGATGGTTTCCAGGTTCATCCATGTCCCTACAAAGGACACGAACTCATCGTTTTTTATGGCTGCATAATATTTCAACAATGGTTCATTTCTAATGAAAGCTGTACTTCCATTATGGCAGGCGGAACAGGATCAGCCCCTCATAATGACTCAGGAGGATGGCCTGACAGAGCAATGACTCTCTGTCTCAGAGGGGAAGGAGAGCTCTGGGAACTTCATCAGGGAAAACAACCACCCCAGTCAGAACGTGACGCTTCACTTCTGCTCATATCTCATTGGCCAGAAAGAGTCACATGGCCCTAACTGATCTCAAAATTCCCATGAAATACAGTCTAGCCAAAGTGGAAGGAAATGGAAAAGGTTTGGTGAACTGTATCAGTGATTATCACAACACATTTTAGTCTTCATTGAACAACACATACCAAATCTAAAATAAAATTATGTATGACTTTCGCACAGTTTATTCCAGTGCAATGTGAAAAATATGAAGGTCCCTGAAAATAATCTGTATAATATTTATAATGATCAGTGTCACAGTCAGGTGTGGTGGCTCACATCTGTAATCCCAGCACTTTGGGGACCAAGGCAGGTGGATCACCTGAGGTCAGGAGTTTGAGACCAGCCTGGCCAACATGACAAAATTCTGTCTCTACTAAAAATATAAAAATTAGCTGGGCGTGGTGGCTAATTTTGTAATCCCAACTATTCAGGAGGCTGAGGTATGAGAATTGCTTGAACCCAGGAGGCAGAGGTTGCAGTGAGCCGAGATCATGCCTCTGCACTCCAGCCTGGGCAACAGAATGAGACTCGGTCTCAAAAAACAAAAAATCTGTCAGAAAGCTCCACTAATTCAGCTGTTTAGAGCTGCCTTTCTTTCCAGATAATGACACATCCTATGCAGAAGTACTGAGAATAGCTGAAAAGAATTGCTTAGGTTTAAATATACAGGAAAAAAAAAAAATTGGCTTCGATACTTTTTTCAATGCTGCTTTGCTCTGCTCTCACTAAACTCTCCTTCAAAAACAATGTATTTTTCAACAGAAGATGGAAGAGATCTGATGATTAAAGGAAAATTACTGTCGCTCTCACCACTAACATTCACACAGTACATCTGATTTCAGAAAATCACAACAAACCAATTACCATATTTCTGACAGTCACACTTCACCCCTAAATGGAATATATGTAAAATGGGGAGGGACATGGAGCCTAAGAAGGGTTGATGGTGCCTTGATTGATCATTAGAGGAAGCTTCCTCCAAAACATTTTTAATTGTCCTTTTGTTTGTCATCCTGGAAGGTATATCCCTCAGACCTTGGGTGATGGATATACCTTTCTTTTGTAAGCTGCAAGAACTATTGTAAATGCAGAAGTAAAAAGGAACTTACATGATGCTAAGAAAGAGTACTTATGGGCTGGGCGCAGTGGCTCAAGCCTGTAATCCCTGCACTTTGGAAGGCCAAGGCAGGCAGATCACAAGGTCAGGAGTTCAAGACCAGCCTGATCAACATGGTGAAATCCTGTCTCTACTAATAATACAAAAATTAGCTGGGTATGGTGGCACACACCTGTAGTCGCAGCTATTCAGGAGGCTAAGGCAGGAGAACTGCTTCAACCCAGGAGGCGGAGGCTGCAGTGAGCGGAGATCGGGCCACTGCACTCTAGACTAGGCAACTGAGCAAGATTCCATCTCAAAAAAAAAGAGTATTTATGAAAATAGGTATCTGGCTGAGCGTGGTGGCCCACGCCTGTAATCCCAGCACTTTGGGAGGCCAAGGTGGGTGGATCACCTGAGGTTGGGAGTTTGAGGCCAGCCTGACCAACATGGAGAAACCCCATCTCTACTAAAAATACAAAA
>NW_016107575.1:2215628-2219137 GCF_001604975.1 Cebus imitator | reverse complement strand
AAAAAAAAAAAAAAAAAAAAAAAAAAAAAAAAAAAAAAAAAAAAAAAAAAAAAGAAAAAAAAAAGAAAAAAAAGAAAAGGAAAGGAAATAGGGTATCTGTAAATTTATTTACTTAAAGCAATAAATATTCCCCTGCCCCTTCGACTATGCCATACCATAAGAACTTAAGTTGATGTAGCTTTAATTCTTGCTCTTCCTAATGACAAAGAACATTTGCCAAAGAGTATGATGAATAATGAAATCACTTAAAGTGGAGGCTTTCCATTTTACCACAACCTACAGCAAGAAATATATTTACATTATGATTCAATACACATATACATATTGTTTCATGAAATAATACTTACCCCTACTACATGTGATGCATTTTGATATTTTGTATCCTGTCTTTCTTTTAATGCTGATCTCTATTCATTAAATTGATTTCACAGCCAGCTAATAATTCACAGTCCATAGGACTATAGAAAACAGAAATATATAAGGCAATATCTGATTTATAAACAATCTCTGATTATAAAGTATTCTTAAAAATACCTTATCCTGGAGGTATAAGTGGGTAAGCCAAGGTCTGGTGAAGTCAATATTCATAGGAGGTTCGATTTTATTTTATTAATTTCATTTTTCCATCCCTAATATTCCAACTTTGCTTTTGGTCAGTAACACTCTCTGGCCAATTTCAGAGGCTTGCTCCTTCCATTCCTGCGGTAGGCTGAAACTGTTCCCCAAAGGTATCAGATTCTAATCTCTGGGACCTGCAAATGTTACCAAATATGGGGAAAGGGGCTTTGAAGATGTGATTAAATTAAGGATCTTCAGATTGAGAGAGTATTTTGGATTAGCTCTGTGGGTCCTCAATGCAATTACACATATCCTAAAAAGGTGATAGTGGGAAATCTGACACATGTAGAGAAGGTAACGTGAAGAGGGAGTAGAGATTTGAAGATGTTGGCCTTAAAGTCTAAAGTGATGTGGCCACAAGCCAATGAATGCCAGTAGCAACCAGAAGCTGGAAGAGTAAAATAACTGATTCTCCCCTAGAATCTCTGGAGGGAACACAGCCCTGTCAATATCTTGATTTTGGCCCAGTGATACTGGTTTTGAATTTATCTCATCTAGAACCTTGAGAGAATAAATTTCAGTTGTATTACACCACCAAGTTTGTGGTATTTTGTTATCGCAGCCTCAGGAAACTAATATGAACCCCATAAAATTGACTTAATAAAAGTGATAGTGCAAAGTACCTAAATAGTCACCTGAAACTCTATATACCTAGTTATGCTTCAAGAAAGATTTATGGTAGCTTATAGTAACTCACAAAACACTAATAACACAATTCATAGGTGAAAAGGGAAAAACAAGATGGCTATACAAAACGAAGCCAACAAGGTTTATGCATATATATGTAAAATATATATATTATACATAATATATATATAATAGTTCTTGCCTCGAGCCAATTAAAATTTGGATTTAAACCAGCAACTTACATGCAAAGGAAGTCTTCTTGTTTATATGATTCAGAGGCCATTAGATAAAAACAAGCCAACTCCACTGAAACTAGTACAAAAGACCAGATGAAATTTCTCCCAGGAGTTTCGTTCGTTAGGACTTCTGTTTTGAACTGTAGCCACGCATAGTATACTCGTTACCCCGTTGTAAACGTAAATGTAGTCACTAGACCCAAATTTATAAGGTTTTTTACTATATCATATAAATAACATGTAAAAACTTGATAAAAGCAAATCCTGTAGCATAGATTGATTAGACATCAAATTCTAACTTAAAAGTAAATTCTGTAGGAGGAAAGAGGGTGTAAATACAATACCCTGTAGGTAGGTGTATTTTGGAATATTTATGAAATACCTTGAACGATGCTCAGAAAACGAGTACTGTTTCTTCAGCCAAACTATCAAACATTGTACATCCTGCATACAATGCCTATGGGATGTGGCTTGCTTGAAAACATTTAATATGGACTGAAATACAGTGTCTTCTACTATCTGCCCAGCGATGTCTAGATAGCTACCGAGGAGGCAAAATGTTCCATCCCTACTCCCTGAAGAAGCTCCTGGGCCATTGAGGAAAAGTGCCCCTAACCCAGCGTAGGGGTAGTAAGGAAGGCTTGCGCCAAGTGATCCTACTTAACTATTAGAGGATGAGCAGGTAGATGGAAGGGGAGGGGAATGGCGCCGAAGGTCGGTCAGAAAGACCACACAGCACACGCATTGCCATTGCTTCCGAGCTTTTAGGGGTAAGTCTGTAGCCGTTCCCAACAAAATATACTACCGAGCCCTACAAGCCCTTCCAAGAGAGCCAGTCCTCCCTGACTCTCCTCAGCCCACCACCTCCTGGGGTCCACCGCACAGGCGGCGGCGCTAGCCTGACTGCGCAGGCGCCAAGTGCACCTCGGCCGCCTCAAGAGGGGGCGATAGTAACTCCGGGTCGTTCACTAGAGCTCCGCTCTAGCCGCCAAGTTTCCGTTTCTCTACTGCTCCCCGTAGCAGTCGCCAGTGCGAGCTTGGAACCGGATAAGGGGTGGGTCTTCCGGGATAAGGACCCATGGGTGAGGAAGGTCAGGTTCAGGTAAGGCTGTCGGTGATTTTGGGGGGTCTGCAGTGAGGGGCGATGGCTATAGAGGTCTACGGGAGTCTCCAACCTTGTAGAGTCGCCAGGAATAGGACGAATCCATTTCATTAGTGACCAGCTCTGGCGATTCACGTGCATCACACAAATAACTTGGCCTTTTCCTGCTTCATTTGGGGGATTTGTTAAACGAAGGATACCCGCGTTACTGCTACCGTAATTTCCTCTCAAGCGCAGTTACTCTCTTCCAGATTGGTTAACAGTAGAAGGCTCGGTTTCTCTGCTCACCACACGGCCTTCGGCACTGTAGTTTTGGGTGGTGGACTGCAGATTAATTTTGTAACCACCTTAAGAAAAAGACAGTAACGTGATATTTAAGAAAAATATTTGCGAAATGCGCTCCCAAGTCAGATGTTGGTTTATTTGACACTACTACAGTTCCCATCACAGGCAGGCATGGTCGAGTCAGGTGGAGGGAGGTGAAGATTGTTCTTGCTGAACTGAATGTAGCTAATACGTTTTCAATGCCGCGGATGCCTCTATGACCCCGTAAAATAATCGGTACCGGGCTTTTTAAGCATTCTGTTTAGATTGTTTTTATGTTTAGACTGTTTCTATGACAACGTGTGTACACTGTATGTGAGTTCCTTGGTAGGCACTGTGCGGTGAGTTTTGCATGTTAGCCTCACAACGCAGGTAGTATGACTGTCCTCGTGTAGTCGATGAGAGAACCTGGCAGAGGATTAGCACCATTACAAAAACGTCGTGGCCATTAAAAGGCAGAAGCGAGACTCCTACCAGCTTTTTTCTTCTGCAGGTGGTGCGTTCTGCTAACCAATGGTTTTTGAGAAAATGGAGAAAGTTCTCTCAGAACAATTTACACACACACACACACAATCAGCATACAGATTTACACTTCCAGTTTT
>NW_016107575.1:2198859-2215592 GCF_001604975.1 Cebus imitator | reverse complement strand
CGGAGTTTCGCTCTTGTTACCCAGGCTGGAGTGCAATGGCGCGATCTCGGCTCACTGCAACCTCCGCCTCCTGGGTTCAGGCAATTCTCCTGCCTCAGCTTCCTGAGTAGCTGGGATTACAGGCATGCGCCACCATGCCCAGCAAATGTTTTGTATGTTTAGTAGAGACGGGGTTTCACCGTGTTGACCAGGATGGTCTCGATCTCTTGACCTCGTGATCCACCCGCCTCGGCCTCCCAAAGTGCTACGATTACAGGCTTGAGCCACCGCGCCCGGCCCTCCAGTTTTCAAAACGCTGAAGCACACCTATATTAAGAACTCTTGCACTTCATCTTTACCTTTCAAAGAGAAAAGGCAAACCTAATACAAAGGTACTTATTGAAATAAACTTGATCTTTTCAATGCATCAGACCTATCAAAAAGATCAAAGAAATTTGCCCTTTTATGCCAAAGTAAAAATATGGGAATTTTCTTCTCATGTGGGCTTAATTTGTTTTTCTCGGCACATTTGAGTAATTTGGTTTTGCTTAGCATTTTCAGCTCCAGTTAACTTTTCTTCATGATATTACAGTTTTCTTTGGTTCACATTTTAAAAAAGGTAACACTTAAAATGACTTGTTTTGTACTCTCTGAGAATGGTTTCATGTGAATCAAAATGTAATTGACATGCAAATGATAAGAAAAGCTCCCTTGTCATTCTTCTTGAGAAACATGTGTCCGTTCACTGTGGAAGGAAACGACAAAGCAGTGTCACTGCTATGTTAAAACCACTTTCAGTTTCCTCCTGTTTAGCAAATGGGCCTTTGTTTCTAGTAAGGGATTCAGGTTTTTCCCTTTCTCCAACATAAAATTTTAGGGCTTGGATTTTATGATATACCCATGTTCCAGCAGATTCTAATGTGACCTTTTTACTTACAAGTCATGTATCCCAGTAATTTGCCACATTCCAAAATGGGCATGGAGATAACAGCATTCTGTGATGGCTTCAGTGACCACTGCCCTACTGAGTTCCCTCCTCCTGCTGGCTGCCTTTGTAAGTGAGGTCATCATTCCAGGGAGGCACAAAGTTTTACTATCTGGAGTATGTCTGTCTATCTGTCTCTCTCTCCCTTTTCTTTTTTTTTGAGATGGAGTCTCGCTCTGTCTCCCAGGCTGGAGTGCAATGGCGCGATCTCGGCTCACCGCAAACTCCGCCTCCTGGGTCCAGGCAATTCTCCTGCCTCAGCCTCCTGAGTAGCTGGGATTACAGGCATGCGCCACCATGCCCAGCTAATTTTTTGTATTTTTAGTAGAGACGGGGTTTCACCATGTTGACCAGGATGGTCTCGATCTCTTGACCTCATGATCCACCCGCCTCGGCCTCCCACAGTGCTGGTCTCCCTCCCTTTTTAATGTGATTAAGAACAAGGAATAAACAAATGTATCTGTGTAGAACATATGAACACCAAACTTACAGTTCTAAGTTCTTTCTTTTTTGTAAGTTACCATTTACTGAGTGCCGCTGTTACTCATTCTCACACTAGTCCTGCAAGCTTTGTTTTCAGAAAAGGAAACTCAGATTTAGAGAGGATGAGTAACTGTTCACAACAATCCAAGGATTAAGTGACAGATCCAGTAGTCAAACCTAGACCTCAGGATTCCTTGTTGCCTCTTTATTTACAAATAAAGTGACTTGGAATTCAGAACATATTTTCCTGAAAACACTGTCACAAAATGATAGTTCCCAGACAAGCTTACAAATAACTAACTGTGGAAATACCACGCAATTACAGCAGAAATGTATTCTGATGCCACAGTGGTAATTAAGCAAAACAAAGCAGGTTGAGGAAGAAACTGTTGTTTTTTAATCTAGTGTTTGGAAAAAGATAACTTTAAAGGGCAAAGGAAGAGAAAAAGCATGCAAAGAAACTAGGTGACTTCCAGACATTTGCAAGGCTTTTTAGAGGTTTATGGCACTGATTTGTTTACACATTAAACTGTTAAATGACTTTTTTTCACCTTGAGAATATAACTGTAGACCTAACAACCCCACCCCAACCAGAATTGGGAAAGAAGTGAATCAGGGAACTGAGAATGCTGAATGGAAAAAAGAACAGGCTTGTAGGTCATGAGATGCTGGGGAGGGGTGGACCTTGGATCTGACAGTTCTACCATTATCAGCCTTCAGGTGGCACTATTGACCCAAGATTGCTTGGCTGGTGTTCTGAATAGTTTTGAGGTTGACAATTTGAGATCAGCCTCTGCTTTTTTTTTTTTTTTTTTTTTTGAGACACAATCTTGCTCTGTCACTCAGGCTATAGAGTACAATAGTACAGTTATATCTCAGTGTAACCCTCAAATTCCTGGGCTCAAGCAATGCTCCCGCCTTAGCATCTACGAGTAACTGGGACTACAGGTGTGCACCACCATACCAGACTAATTTTCTTTAATTTTTTTTTCTGTAGAAACAAGGTTTCACAATGATGCCTGGGCTGGTCTTGAAGGCCTGGCCTCAAGCGATCCTCCTACCTCAGCCTCTCAAAATAATGGGATTATAGGCATGAGCTACCATGCCCAGCCTCCTCTGTTAATGGATCTTGAAATAGGCATTAAAACTTCCTTGATTTAAACATGGTTTGTTTTCTTGAACTATTTTGAAATTCACTTGGCACCATTTTTATGTAGGAGGGTTTTTCGGTACATTCCTCCCATTGGTTTTTCAAGGTTTATGCCTTTTTCCTGCCTGAATATCAGCACCTTTTCATCTCAGCTGAACTGTTTCCCAAGATAGTCTTTGACTCAGCAAAGATTCTCATCTCACTACTACAATTTCTCATAAATTGGCATATTCGGCCAACAATAACCCCTACATCTAGTTTAAACTGAGTTGAGATATTTATTCCACCAGCAGCTTTCTTGATTTTTATGTATTCCCTGTATATTTTTTTATATCTATTAGCTGTAATTTGTGCATATCATGGATATCATTCTTATACCTGTTTCAGTGTTGTGTCCCTCTGAAGAAAAAGCTACTGTTTTCAGCTGATAAAAAGTTAGCTAGTTTGGGCCGGGTGCGGTGGGTCACGCCTGTAATCCCAGCACTTTGGGAGGCCGAGGCGGGTGGATCACGAGGTCAAGAGATCGAGACCATCCTGGTCAACATGGTGAAACCCCGTCTCTACTAAAAATACAAAAAATTAGCTGGGCATGGTGGTGCGTGCCTGTAATCCCAGCTACTCAGGAGGCTGAGGCAGGAGAATTGCCTGAACCCAGGAGGCGGAGGTTGCGGTGAGCCGAGATCGCGCCATTGCACTCCAGCCTGGGCAAAAAAAGCGAAACTCTAAATAAAAAAAAAAAAAAAAAAAAAAGTTAGCTAGTTTGTATTAAAGCAGAATATATAAGATAGAAGCAATCTCACAATTCATACATGCCTTCTGTTTTTAAGAAAATGAATCTTTTGAGCTATTGGATTTATTTCTATAGGGCTACTGTCTATTTGTTTTTCCCAAATGGCTCTCAGTCTCTAGGCAGAATTCACTTCAGTAACCTAGAAGCCAAATGACCTCATAACTCATTAGCAGTTCTCAGAGCCATCTGGAGCACTTGAGGAGAACAGTGTTCAAAGGACTGATAGTAAAAACAACAGCGTAATTATGTCTCTGCCATGATTACACCTTTTGATGGCAAGCAGTCAGCATATTAATGCTGCAGATTGCTTAGGTGGGTGTTTTCTGAAGGTATAATAATGCTGGACTAGGATAACTTGTTTCCCTGTCTTCTTCATCCCCAGCCTACAAATAGGTAAACAGTCAGTCAATTAACCTGGTGAATTACAAAATAGTTGGTTGTGAAAGAGGCAGTACAGCAAGGAAGTAACAGCATATAAACACAAAATGCAAAAATCGCAGACGTCAAGCATGGGAAGGAAATAGCCATTTGAACTGTGGCTGTTCTCCACTCTAAGGCATATCCTGCTAACACTGCACTCAACCATGAGTGGTTTGCTGTGTTTTCATTTTCTAAAGTATTCATTAGGTAATCTTGGCATTTCTCACCCTAACCTGTATCTTTCTTCTCATTTTCTATAGGAATTCTAACTCCTTGCCACTCAAGAAATGTCCTCCCTTTCAGAATATGCCTTGCGCATGTCTCGTCTCAGTGCTCGGCTATTTGGTGAAGTCGCCAGGCCTACTGATTCCAAGTCTATGAAAGTGGTGAAACTGTTCAGTGAACTTCCCTTGGCCAAGAAGAAGGAGACTTATGACTGGTATCCAGATCACCACACTTACTCTGGACTCATGCGGACACTCCGACTTCTGGGACTCTACAGGTGATGACAAACACAGAGAGGGACGTATGAGAGGCTTTTTTTTAATAGATCAGAAAAGGAAAAAAAAAAATTAGCCTTTCTTATACTAGAGCCCAGGTAGTTCAAAAGGTACAGTTTGCAGGAGAAAGGCTTCTTTCAAAATACCCATAAAGGAGAGACCAAAAAAAAAGGAAAGTCATGCTTGTTGGAAGACATATTTTAATTATGTCTACAACATGACTAATGTTGAATAGATACTGAGCTGTAGAGAGGTGTTTAATAATTGTTAATCTAAGAGCACTCTAAAAAGGATGTAGAGAGGGCGGGTGCGGTGGCTGTAATCCCAACACTTTGGGAGGCCAAGGTGGGTGAATCATGAGGTCAAGAGATGGAGACCAGCCTGACCAACATGGTGAAACCCCCTCTCTACTAAAACTACAAAAATGAGCAGGACGTGGTGATACACGCCTGTAGTCCCAGCTACTCAGGAGGCTGAGGTAGCAGAGTCGCTTGAACCTGAGAGGCAGAGGTTGCAGTGAGCAAGATCGCAGCACTGCGCTCCAGCCTGGCGACAGAGCCAGATTCTGTCTCGGCAGTTGAGGGGGCAGGGGAGATGCAGTAAAAGCCCCAGAAACACCAAGGCTGCCAGGGCAGTGGGCTCTTGTTATCAGATGAACAGAGTGACCCCCACCTGATCTGTTGCGTAACTGGTATGTGGAGCCTTTTTTCTCTTCTGGTGGCATTTTTGTTGACATTCTCTTATTTCTTCCTACTCTTTTCTGGCATTTTTCTTTTGTATACTTTTTGATATATTAACTTGGTCTTGATAAGCTGTAGTTTGCCTCTAAGGATAATATGTAAATCACACAGGCTCTTAATACCATGTGTTGGTACTAGGAAGTAGGTGCTTAGGACTGTATGCGTCTCTAGAAAGAAAAAAGATCAGGCCAGGCACGGTGACTCATGCCTGTAATCCCAGCACTTTGGGAGGCCAAGGCATGCAGATCACATGAGGTCAGGAGTTTGAGACCAGCCTGGCCAACATGTTGAAACCCCGTCTCTACTAAAAATACAAAAACTATCTGGGCATGGTGGCACGCGCCTGTAATTCCAGCTACTTCGGAGGCTGAGGCAGGAGAATTACTTGAACCCAGGAGACGGAGGTTGCAGTGAGCTGAGATCATGCCACTATATTCCAACCTGGGCAACAAAGCAAGACTCTGTCTCAAAAAAAAAATCAAATACCTATGTGATCATTTTCATTAAATTATTTCTTTGGCCAGGTGTGATGGCTCACATGTGTAATCCCAGCAATTTGGGAGGCCAAGGCAGCTGACCACTTGAGATCAGGAATTTAAGACCATCCTGGCCAACATGGTGAAACATCATCACTACTGAAAATACAAAAATTAGCTAGCCTTAGTGGTGAATGCCTGTAATCCCAGCTACTTGGGAGGCTGAGGCAGGAGAATTACTTGAACTCAGGAGGTGGAGGTTGCAGTGAGCCGAGATCACACCACTGCACTCCAGCCTGGGCAACAAAGAGAGACTCCGTCTCAAAAAAAAAAAAAAGAAAAAATATTATTTTTTTTAATATGTTCATTACAAAGAATTCAAGTAGTACATAATTGTATAAAGTTAAAATACCTACCATCTTATTAAAAATGTAAGAAGTTGTAATTGGACTTGTTTTGGGCAACAATACAAAAATTATTTGGAATCACTTATTCTAATACAATAGAATTAATAGTACAGGATGACATTCATTCCAGATAGCTAAAGATTGGTACATTCACTATCCAATGGATATTTTTTAAGTACCTTCCATGTGCAGGCACTTAAGATGGCACTAGGGGAATAGCAGCGAACAAAATAGATTTGCTTGGCTAACGTATTATTAGAGGTTATCATCTATGATATGTTTGGAATGTTTGGAATTGCTTTGGGACTACCTCCAGGCTTAGAAAATAAAAACTAATTTTATTATAACTCAAAATAAAATATTGGGAGACAGATATCCTGAGTAGAAGATTATAACCCATGAAAAAATCAGATTCAGTTATTTTAATTTATCTGTTTGGTGCTGCTCTCTGTTTGTTTGAAAAAATAAAGACTTAGCTATCTTTAAAGACAGGGAAAAACTACTTTATCTGTAGAAAAGCAGAAATATTTTCATGTACTCATTAGGTATGGTAAATGGCACCTCCAAGATGCCAGACCTCCTGTGGCATCAGGCAGGATGAAACTAGACAGTCTCCAATAAAGAAAATATTATTCAGAGACCTGCACAAGAGGGAGGGAAGCACCGGTGCTCAGAAACAATTGATTCATTCAGTTAACCAGGTGCCTAGCTTATATCATCAACAGAGACAGAGTCGCCAGAAAGTTATCTTTCTGTCCAGTGGTTGATGAGAATGAGGGAGGGGGAGAAGAAGGGAAGGAAAATAATAATAATAATAATAAGTAAATTATATGATCTGTTACAAAGTTGAACGTACTATGGAAAAAAATAGTAGAGCCAGCTGAGCAGTGTCCAGAGAGCTGACAGGGCCTGCGGTGGGTGGGGAGAGGCCAAGTTACAGGATGAAACAGGCAGTCAGGGTCAGCCTCGTTGGGGAGTTGAGGCTTAAGCAGAGACTTGGAGGTGGCGAGTGAGCTGAGTAGGACTTGGGGAAGAGCTGGCAAGGCAGAGGGGCAGGAGCGCAGCAAAGGCCTTAAGGTGGGAGTATTCCGTTCCAGGAGGAGTGCAGGCTACTGGGAGGGTGTGGGACTGGAGACAGATTGCAAGGGGCTGTGAGGCCATAGTAAGGATGATGGCTTTTGCTCTGAGTGACATGGGGAACCATTTGCAGGGCTATGAACAGGAGTGGCATGATCTGACTTATATTTTGGAAGAATTACTCCAGCTGCACTGTTGAGAATTCTTTGGGGATACTCACCACTAATCCCACAGAGTTGTATACTGTCCATGATATTCATGGATAGCCTAGAGAGTTAGAAATTAAGCTCAGCAAACCCCTCTCTTACATTTGATTCATACACTGTTATTATCCATACTTTACAGGTGAGGAAACTAAGGTGCAGGGAGGTAAGGTCACTTATTCAAGGCGACAGATCTAGTAAATGGTGGAGCTGTGATTTGAACCCAGGTTCACATTCCAGAGCTTACATGTTTAAACACTGTATCATTCTTTAGGTATCTGGGCTTAAGATGTAGACTTCTTTTACAGTATAAGCAGTCTTCAACTTCTACACCATCCACATACTTACATAGTCCTGGGTACCTTGATTCCTTTAGTATCTTTTGATTTGGCTTCCTTCTGCCTGAGCCTTTCCCCAGCAGCCTTTTTGCGTGAGTCACCCACTGCCATTAAGGTTTCACCATGTTGGCCAGGCTGAGCTTCCTCTGGACCTCACCCCATTCTTAGTAGATACTAGTTCCTAGGGCAGTCAGGGTCTTTGTGTAGCTGTTGAAGCTGATACCCAGTTTTTCTCCTTTCTGTGTTTTGTCTTAGTGCTGCAGGGAAATTGGGGGTAATCATTAGTGTTGTGTCATTGTTATGTAGGTTTACATGGGCTGGCCTGAGAATTTCATTGCAGTTTGTGGCACTGTTTCTGTGAGGGGAAACATATTCATAAGCGAATTTTTGGAACACACCGCATCTGTATGTTAGGGACCCCCTGTACTTTTTGTTCACCAAGCTGAGCATGTGGCCATCTTATAAAAGTCAAAGATTGATAACCAGAATGACCTAAGAGAGCAGTGCTAGACTGGTATACTTTTCTACTCTTGTAAAAACAACTGGTTAATTATTTTTTCCTTCTTCATTCAGAGATGAGCATCAGGATTTTATGGATGAGCAAAAACGACTAAAGAACCTTCGTGGAAAGGGGAAACCAAAGAAAGGAGAAGGGAAAAGAGCAGCAAAAAGGAAATAATTTTGGTCCCTCAAGAGGGAGAATTTCTTCCTCAGTGACAGAGAGAAGAAAGTGCATTTATTGTCTTTCCACATATTGGAGGAATGTCATCTTCCTAAATGAAGGTTATTTGGAGGAACACAGTCATATCCTTCTTGAAATCTAATCCAGTTAAATTGTGGCTGGTTTCTTGAACACATTCTAACTGTGCAAAATTATTTTGGCCTTGGCCATGTAATGTGATGTTTACCTAGTTCTCTAATGAAATGAATAAATAAGTTATTGTTTGATGATTTGTTTGGGGTGGGGTGGGATGGTGGGGAATGGAGGGGAAACTTTATTAAGTGAGCGTCCTATAATGTTCTCATTTCTCCCTTCTTGCTTACTCACCCAGCCCTAACTTCTTTCATCTCGGGCCCTTCAGCCACTGTCTCCACCACCAAGCTCACAAACTTTCTGTGCCTCTTCACCTACTCCTTTGAGAAACCTATTAAGATGAATTTGTAGGGTAAATATCTTTTAAAAGGAAGTGTTGTATACCTGCTCTGTACAAGATACTGACTGGGGCCCTGGTAATACAAGTGGTTAGCAAGAGAAATACTCCCTACCTCGTATAAGTTTCAGTCTTATGGGAGGGAATTAATTACATACAATTGTATGTACTACATAATTAAATATAATTTTATTACATGCTACAAAGGAAAAAGGCTCTGTAAGAGGAAGGATGGATGGATGGATGGATGGATGGATGGATGGATGGATGCAGAGAGAGATAGCCAGAAGCCCAAACCACATTAGGGAATTTAAATGAAGCTTCCCTAAAGAAATGATATTTAAGCTGAAGGATAAATAAGAGGTAGCCAAAAGGAAAATGGTGAGAAAGGTATCTGAGGCAGAGAGTACCATTTCCAAAGCCCTAAGATATGAAGAAATTGTCTGTTCAAAACATACTGACTTGTTGGCTGGGTGCAGTGGCTCACGCCTGTAATCCCAGCACTTTGGGAGGCCAAGGCAAGTGGATCACGAGGTCAGGAGTTGGAGACCAGTCTAACCAACATGGTGAAACCCCATCTCTACTAAAAATACAAAAATTAGACAGGCATGGTGGTGCGTGCCTGTAATCCCAGCTACTTAGAAGGCTGAGGCAGGAGAATCACTTGAACCCGGGAGGTGGAGGCTGCAGCGAGCTGAGATCACGCCACCGCACTCCAGCCTCAGTGACAGAGCAAGACTCCATTTAAAAATAAAAGAACACTGACTTGTTCATGGCTGGCCATAAGAAAATAGAGGGCAGATCATGAAGGGCTTTGCCAATTCTGTGAAACAGCTTGAACATAACCAGAAGTTATTTCTCTGAGAGATGACTGTTGTATAGATTTGAGTAGCTCACTGCTGGTTTTATTGTATTCCAGCAATGAGTTTCCAAAGAAATTGTGAGGCCTTTTCTGATTTTTTTTTCCAAGAGTTGTTCTAATTCTTTAGCATGTCCAGTAAAATTTTTAATAACCTTTTATATTGTGGTAACAACATAAAATTAGTGATCTTAATCACATTTAAGTGTACAGTAGTGTCAACTATATGCATGTTATTGCACTAAAGTACTTTTAACCCCTGCTTCTACTTCTCAGATAAAGAGAACAAAGTGCATAGGCAAGAGTATGTATAGTATGTATGATTTCTGAAGTAGAAAGAATTCCAGTACATATGTTTAAATGAATATTACTTTTAAAGATACCTAATCCAGATAGTATGCCTAGGGCCTATTTTATAGCCTGTTTTTTTTAAAAAAAAAAAGAACTAAACTAAAATTGGGTGGTTTGTATCTGATAGAAGTGAATTCCTAACAGCTTGATGGTGTCTAAAAAAATTAAATTTAAAAAGAAGTGAATTCCAGCAGAAGGCTTGAGAATTCATTTAGAACTTTTTACTGAGCACCTGCTACATGCCTGACACATAATAGGTTTAGAGGATACAGAGACAAATAGACTTAGTCCCTAAGATTGTGTGAATGAGCATGTGTGTGTTACAAAGTATTGGCAAGATCTCAGAAATGTGCTTAGAAAAGTGCAGATGCACTATTATTCTTGGCCAATGCAGCTGAGCCAGGTGTAGGTGGATGATCACCCCAGGATGTTGGACTGAGAAACAAGCTCTCAGCCTGACCCCAGTGTAGCTAAGTAGATGTTTGAATTATGTGATCTCCAGCTTTTGGAAAAGATCTGAATGTAAGAGGAACTTAAGAGAATTCGCATGATAATTTAAAGAGAATAACTGCATTACATTATAACAGCAGACTTGAGTCAGAAAACAAGTAAAGAAACGATGTATTGGTTTGCCAGTGGACGAGCTTCAGTGAGATCTCAGACCCTGACCCTGCAGTGAGCCTTAGCAATGGTTGACAGGGAAGTTGGTAGATAATGCAGCAGTAGATCAGTATGCCACTGATCCAGGCTGAAAATCAGAAATGAAAGCTAAAATATATTTGTACATAAACTGTACCTTCAACTGATAGAGCAAGCTGTGTGACTCAAAACAGCCTGTACAGAACTACGATGGACCAGCTAGAACATATTAATAGAAGATAAGGAAAAGTTAACTCTTGACAGCAGGGAAGTCCAATTTCAGGACACCAGTGATCAACGGTTAAGATGGATACTAAGTGTATTCAGAAAAAATCTTTAACTCCAAGTTTAGACTAGCTAGTTTGTTTAATTGGATTTCTCTGGTCAAAACCTAAACTATTGGTGCTTTCTAATGTTTGGGGATTAGTGTGCATAGGCCATTTTGCCTTCGATTTCAGCATAACATAGTAAAAAGACTGGGTTTTGGATTCAAAAGTATAGGTTTGTGACATAGTGTACTTACTGGTTATGTGACCTTAATTCAGTTACCTTCTTTGAACCTCTTTCCTTCTCTATAAAATCGTAATACTCGATTGGATTAATGAAATAAGATATTTGTGAAAAGGACTCTGTAAATTACAAAAAGTTAAAAACTTAGCCGGGCGTGGTGGCTCACACCTGTAATCCTAGCACTTTGGGAGGCTGAGGTGGGTGGATCACCTGAGGTCAGGAGTTCAAGACCAGCCTAGCCAACATGGTGAAACCCCAACTTAAAAAAAAAAAAAAAGTTAAAAACTTTTACATATAGTGTACTGTGTGACTAGTAAGTACCGCTGTATCTTACTAGCACGATTTTCATAGCAGCACTGACACATATCTGCTAAAAATATAAAGTTCCCCACAGTTACAAGAAGCATGATAAGTTCAGGAAGAGGAGGTAGATGAGAGGTAACATCTTATTATTTATGTAATTTGGGGCTCCAGAAGTTTATTTTTTTAAGCACCATATATGTGTGCGTTTCAAGACAAACATAAGGCATATATTTAAACATCTATAACCATAATGCTTGTATTTGTAAATCATCTTCCAAGAAAGAATAAATCAAAATTTGAAATTCTGCCTGCTTCACCCTGTCTCTCTTTTATCACACATTTCTCCCAAACTCCTATGTGCCTAATTTTAGAGATTTAGAGCAGGGAACAAACCTCAGGAGCAATAAATAGGGGGGAACATCTGTTATCCTGCCAACCCTGTCTTCATGGCTTTCCTTAAGTACTCAAGAAAAGCTCAGAAGAAAGCATTTCTTTAAAAAAAAAAAAAAAAAAAAAAAAAAAGAATCAGCAAAACAAACAATATTACATTCAAGAAGACTTAGATAAAACAGAGAGACTGTCCAGCCCTGGATATTATGATAACTCGGAAAACAGTAAAACATTTATGCTGAACATAAAACAGTGAAATGTTTTTTAAATGCCATAAAGGCAGCAAAATGGAGAGAAGGGTTATAAAACTACCCAGATGCAATTTTGTCACTTAATTGAAGATGTGGCAATATTACAGGTTCACATTAAAGTAGAGACTAGTGTTAAACCAATGTAGCTTCTAAGACCTTTTTCATTCTACTTAAGGAAATGTGTGTTTTTTGAAAGGATGGATTCGTTTATGGAGAACTTTCTGTGTCTCTGATGCAGAAGACTGAGCTCCACCTCGCACTGTCTCAGTTAGACAATCTAAGTTAGTGCTCAGTGCAGAATCATTTTCCTGATAGAGCCACACAACTATTGATTGGCCCTTTGAGTTTAGAATAAAAATTATTCTAAACAGAAATTGAAAGTTTTAGGACACAGATAAATCTAAAAAGAGCTCCAGTCTGAAAATACCTGAGAAATGGCCAGTAGGTTAAGTACCGAACTAGTAACAAGTTAATATTTAATAAGGGAGTTAGAGATAAAAGAGGTCAATGTTTGCATCATCAGGAATGACTTCCCAAGCAGGAAAGCAATAAATGCAGATAAGGCCAGCATTTCTGGAGTGTTTAATACATTGTGCTTTGTAGGCTATATCTTATTTGGCCCCCACATGTGATAAGTATCCCCATTTTGCAGATGAGGAGACCGAGGCCAAGATCATACAGCTATAAATGTCTAGCCCTCGAAGTCCCAGTGTCTTCATGACCTGGTGATGTAGCTCTAATCTCTCTTGAGTATCATTATATCAGTATCATTTGTCAAGTGCTTCACCATTTACTAGACACCCTGCTTCACTAGACACCCTGCTTCACTCTTTTTTTTTTTTTTTTTGAGACAGTGTCTGGATCTGTTGCCAGGCTGGAGTGCAGTGGCACAATCTCAGTTCATTGCAACCCCCACCTCCTGGGTTCAAGTGATTTTCCTGCTTCAGCCTCCCGAGTAGCTGAGACTACAGGCGCTTGCCACCACATCCAGGTAGTTTTTGTGTTTTTAGTAGACGGGGTTTTGCCATGTTGGCCAGGCTGGTCTCAAACTCCTGACCTGAAGTGATCCACCCACCTCAGCCTCCCAAAGTGCTGGGATTATAGGTGTTGAGTCACCTGGCCTGCTTCACTCTTACTGTAAATTGTATCAATCCCTACAATAGCCCTAAGTATTATTTTCCCCCATTTTATACACAAACAAGTTCAGAGCTGTGGCTCTCAACTCTGATTATGCATTAGAATCAAGATCCCTGTCACTTGTCCCACTCCAGACCAATCATAATAGTGGACAGAGGAAAGCTCCTTAGGTGGCTCTACTATGCAGCCAAAGTTAAGAAATATGGTTTAACACAGTATTTCTCAAACTTAAGTATTCATCAGTATCATCTTGAGGGTTTGTTCAAAATAAATGGCTGAGCCCCACTCCCAGTTTCTTACTCAGCTGGTCTCCAGCAGAGCCTAAGAATTTGTAGTTGTAATAGGTTCCTAGGTGTGACTGATGATGCTGGTCTGGAGATCATGCTTTAAGAACTATGGCTTAAAGTAACTTGGCCAAAGTCCCCTACTGGTAGATTCCTGTGCCCCCTAGATCCCTAGTGAAATTCCATAGCCGTCCTGGAGCCTTTCCCTAACTCTAAAGGAGCAAAGCTTTAGAACCTAACAGCAAAACAAGAACAAAAACAACAAAACAAAAGATGTAACACATGGAGAAGGTTTTAGTTACCATGCCCAAGTAAAGATGTTACTTGGACCATGGAGCAGGGCACCTGCCAGGGCTGCCAGCTGCTGTGTGAAAGGTGCCTGTCAGGGACATGATAAGCTGGCAGAGGTCTGGCAACATCGCAGCCAAAGCCAAATCACTGCTGCTGATCCTGTTAAAACAAGCTTCAGACCAAACGGAATGGAAAAAAAGATTCGAGGTGGAAAAGGCAATGTGCCACTACAAATGATGGTGCCACCATTCTGAAACAAATGCCAAGTTTCACCTCCAGCAGCAGAATGCTGGGGGAGCTAAGGCTCAAGATACAGAAGCCAGAGATGGCACCGCATCAGTAGGCACTATTGCTGGCTCTCATAGGTTCCTGGGCCAAGCTTCTTCAGAAAGGGATTCATCCAACCATTACTTCCACGTCATCCCAGAAGTTTTTAGAAAAGTGTACTGAGATCTTGAGTAACGTATCTCAACCTGTGGAACTGAATGACAGAAAAACTTTGTTAAATAGTGCAACCAGTTCACTAAACTCACAGGTTGTCTTTCAGTACTCAAGTTCTGCTTTCTCCAACGAGTGTAAATGCAGTGATGAAAGTGACTCAGCCTCAGCTACTACTGTAAATCTTAGAGATATTATAGTCATGTGCCATATTAACAGTATTTCAGTCAACAACAGACTGCATATATGAGTGGTTATCATGCCATGTATTTGCTGTACCTTTTCAATGTTTAGATATGTAGTATTCAGTATAGTAACATGCTGTACCCGTTTACAGCCTCCAAGCAATAGGCTATGCTATGTAACCTAGGTGTGGAGTAGGCTATACCACTGAGGTTTGTGTAAGTACACTATGATGTTTGCATGACAAAATCATCTAACAATGCCTTTCTCAGATGGTACCCCATTGTTAAGCAATGTATGACTGCAGTTAAGAAAGGTGGTGGAAAAAATTGATGACTGTGAGTTGGTGGATGGTCTTGTTCTCACCCAGAAAGTGGTAAATTCTGGCATAACCCAATTTGAAAACGTTAAGATTGGGCACATTCAGTTTTGCTTATCTGCTCCCAAACCAGATATGGAAATCAAGTAGCAGTTTCTGACAATGTTCAGACGGACTAAGTGCTATGAGAGAGAGAGCCTATATTCTAAGTTTAGTATAGCAAACTTTTACAAATAAGATATAATGTCCTTCTCATACAGAACACTAAGAGATGCTCCTAGTGATCTTTCATGACATTTCCTGAACAAAATTATTATGGTGGTTAAAATATTGAAAAAGAAGGGCTGGATGCGGTAGTTTATGCCTATAATCCCATCACTTTGGGAGGCCAAGGCAGGTAGATCACCTGAGGTCAGGAGTTCGAGACCAGGCTGACCAACATGGTGAAACCCCATCTCTACTAAAAATACAAAAAATTAGCCGGGCACCTGTAATCCCAGCTACTCGCGAGGCTGGGGCAGGAGAATCACTTGAACCCAGGAGGGGGAGGTTGCAGTGAGACAAGATCATGCCATTGTACTCCAGCCTGGGTGACAAGAGTAAGACTCCATCTCAAATAAAAAATAAAAAATTGAGGAAGATGTTTAATTCATTTGTAAGACAATTGGAACCAAGCCAGTTGCTCATATTGACCAATTCATACTGACACGCTGGGTTTTGCTGAGTTAGCCAAGGAAGTCCGTTTAAATGGTTCTGAAAAACTGCTCAATATTACACGCTGTGCAAGTCCTGGAAAAACAGTTAAAATTATCACAGGACTGAAGAACTGAGCCCTCCATTCATGATGTGCTATGTGTTATTTGCTGTCTGGTGAAGAGAGCTCTTACTGCAGAAGGTGGTGCTCCAATAGAATTGGGCATATGGTTAACTGAATGTGAACACTGATGGTAAGGAATTGTACTGTGTTCATGTTTTGCAGATGCTATGGAGGTCATCCAACTACACTAGCTGAAAATGCTGGCTTTGAATCCCATTTCTACAGTAACAGAACTAGGAAATCAGCATGCCTAACAAGAAAAAATTGCAGGCATTAATATCAAAAGGGTGGTATTTCCATTTTGGAGGAACCGATTGCCCAACTTTTGTGATTCCATTCATCGCTCTGACCCTAGCAAATGAAACTGTCCAGAGAATTCTTAAAATTGATGATTTGGTAAATGCTCAGTAATCTGGATAAAACTGACTGACTTACACTCTTATAGCTACTAGTAGTGTGGCTGAAGAGGAAGATCACCTTAGTGCTCCTTATTATTTGGAAAATTGTTTCCTCAATGAATTCCTGTTCTTGGTCTTCCAATTGGCATTAGCATGAAATTGTATTGATACAATTTAGTGAACACATTAAATATTTGGTTTCCAAAAAAGATAATTATTTATATTTAGTTTATATAATTTATTTTATAATTTTTATCAAAATTTTAATCAACATTTTTGGAGTGTGATAAAATCATTCACATTTTCAAAACCCATTTGGAAAAACAAATAGGAGAGGACAAAAGAGACATTCTAAAATGCAAGAATAATGTGGAGATCCATATGAGATGCTGAAAATTATGTGATTAAAATTGATTTTTAAAAATCAGACCACTGGCATTGCTGGTCTCAAAGAGATATTTGTACACTTGTGTCTATAGTGGCATTATTCAGACAAATGGTCAGCTTCTGAACACAGAAGTACATACAAAGAGGTGGCCATTGTTGCACCTCCTCCTCTTCTTGCAAGCCCCTCTGCCTTTAGCTGAAGTGACTTCAGGGGATCTAAAGGGTAAAGGCCCTCTTTTCCTCTCCATTTTTCTCTTTTTACCCTTTTGGGAGCCAGGTATTTTGTCAATACAAAAAAATACAAAAGTTAGCTGGACATGGTGGCATGTGCCTGTGCCTGTAGTCCCAACTACTTAGGAGGCTGAGGCAGGAGGATCAGTTGAGCCCAAGAAGTGTGTCATGTTCATGCCACTGCACTCCAACCTGAGCAACAGAAAAAATATATATATGTATGTATACACATACACACACACACAC
>NW_016107575.1:2186368-2198184 GCF_001604975.1 Cebus imitator | reverse complement strand
AAAAAAAAAAAAACCCAACTATATGCTGCCCACAAGAGACTCACTTTAGATCCACAGATACAAACAGAATAAAAGTGAGAAAATAGAAAAAGATATTCCACTTAGAACAGAAAAAGAAAAGAAAAAAAAGAAAAAGATATTCCACGAAAATATTAACCAAAAGAGGACATCTCCATTGCCTAGAACCTGATTCAGTTGGCATCACTAAATTTTTGTTGAATGAATGAAATATCTAAACTCACTTGGATTAAGAATAAATGAAGTACATTTTTTTCATTATATTAGAAGAGAAAGTAAGAATAAAAAGAAAAGAGAATGGGAGAGAGAGAAGGATGGAGGGAAGAATAAAAAGAAAGATAGATGAATGGTAATTCATTTGAATTCACAATGTGATTTAGTAGAACTGGAAAAATTGGTGGCAGTGTGTTTAAAGTTACTTAAAAAAAATCTGGCAACATGTATACTTAGTTGTTAGTAATATGCATGTTTTTTGACTCCAAAATACAAGTCATAGACCTTGTTTTCTAAATACCATTCTCCAACAAAAGAAATTGTGGCTCCTTGGGAAAATAGTGGATTCCAGAGCTGGGAGAGGTAAGACACAAATCATGCTAAAAAGTAATGAAGTGTCCCCCACTTCAAAAAAAATAGGATGGAGATCTTGTTGATCTATCATGAAAGCCAACCTGAAAGAGCCCCCTATGGCCAAGGCTGAAACAATTTTAGCAACAAAATAAATAAGAATAGTACTGGATTAAGCATAGTACTATATTATGATAGTACTAGATTAAAATCCAATGGTTAAATAAAAATCTTTGAGTCCATACAGTATAAATAAATTGAGGAGAAGGTACAACTTTACCTTACAGAAGAATTCCAATTTCAAAATGTATAAGAAAATAGAAAATCACAATTAGAATATCACAGTAATAACAGCTACAAGCAGTATCCACTGATGGATGCTAAAATTGATGGGCAAAAGTTTTAGAAGAAGCAGAATATTATGCTCTCAAATTATCTCCCCCAGAAAAAAAAAAATTACTTACAAAGAGAAAAGTAGTAACTTTATGGTGGAAAAAGCTGTCAGATACCACCTTAAGTAAGTAATCCAGGTTAACATCAATTGTGGGCAACACCCCACATGGGCACCGACGAAGGAGAACTGTCCAGACCACAGGCACAATTAGTGCCTGAAGAATATCTTAAAGTGTTATTACTCAGCTATTTCCTTTATATAATCCTTTATATACAATCAAATATTAGTTTACAGAATTAGTACCTAAAGTATAACTTACTGCTTACATATATCTAGCTTATATAATCATACTTAATACTTACATCTAGCATACTTAGTTCTATATAATGTTTCTATATAATCATATAGGTATTGTAGTCAGAGTTGTACTGACACATTAAATGCTGATTTATAGAATCCTTCTATATAACCATATAGTAGTTTGTAGTAGGAGGAATGCCTAGAGCAGTCACAGAACAGAAGCAGTACATAGGAAAACAGCCAGACGAGGAGGACAAGAACCAAAGACTAGTGTCCCTGCCTGAAAGGGCACACGCTGTACGGCAGGCTTGGAGCAAGAGCCTCTCCTGATAAAGGAGTTGTAGTACCTTGCATCCAGTTCCTGTGGAAAGTAGGCCTCAGGCCTGAGATCCTGGAAATAACCGAGGGAGAAGAACCCCTCTGGTGTGACCAGTCACGGCGGCTGTACATCCCGTCAGTCTTTTCTCACTTCTGTGCTAGCTCAAATCATCCTCCCATAAATGTCTTAAGGGAAGAGCACAAGTCTGTCAGCTCCCACTGCATTGGCTTACAGTATCCTTCTATTAGAAACCCTTTGAACTTTCTGATGTACCACTCAAGAAAAAAAAAAAAAAAAAAAAAAAAAAAAAGAAACCCTTTGAAGTCTCCAGCCTCCAGATAAGAAGTGTTGCACACAACACCTGTTGCACACAGCCCACTTCCTTGCCTCGGTGACCTAATGGGGGTGGACCCCTTTTCTGTACACGATCCTCTACTACTGTGCACAGCATGGCCCCCTACTGCCCACCTCTCTGCCCAGGTGGCATAATGGGATGGCCCCCTCACTTGTGACTCACATGATCATGTACGCCCTATTACTAAGCCTATAGATGACAACCTCACTTACGGCCCTGCCCCCTGCTTGTACCTAATAAATACAGATGCTTCTGGGCATTTGGGGCTCTCACTGATCTCTGCTCACAGGTGGCGTGGCCCCCCGAGTCCAGATGCTCTTCACCAGTTCTTCAGTGTCCTGTCTCTATACTTCTCAGATCCTGTACCTCAGCACAGCATAAGGGACACCGCATGACCTTGTGGGGACCTACAGCCCTACAATCAATAACTAGACATACTGACATTTTGTGTACCCCGCCCTCAGTATTATGCCCTGAGAATGCTACCTCTGTTGAATTCTCTCCAGTAATCAGATCCTCTATCTTATCATGAGAAAACACCAGAAAAATTCAAATTGAGGGACATTCTACAAAATACCTGGCCAGTATTCTTCAAATATCTCAAAATCATCAATGACAAAAGTTCTCAAGAGTGAAGAACTGTCACATAATTAGAGACAACTAGAAAGATGTGACAACTAAATGCAATGTGGATTTCAGATTGAGTTCCAGAACCTGAAAAGAACATTAGTGGGGAAAAAACCAAAATGATGAAATCTGCAGAAAGTCTGTAGTTGAGTTAATAGTATTACACAAATGTTAGTTTCTTAGTTTTGATAATTGCACTCTGGTTATAAGATGTTAACATTAAGGGAAGTGGGGTGAAGGATATATAGGAATTCTCTGCACTATTTTTGCAACTTTTCTGTAAGTCTAAAGTTTTCTTTAAAATTTTTTAAACTATATTTTTAAAAAAGCTTTTTTGGCTGGGCACAGTGGTTCAGGCCTATAATCCCAGCACTTTGAGAGGCAGAGGTGGGCGGATCACCTGAGGTCAGGAGTTTAAGACCAGCCTGGCCAACACGGTAAGACCCTGTCTCTACTAGAAATACAAAAATTAGCTGGGTGTGGTGGCACACGCCTGTAGTCCTAGCTACTCAGGAGGCTGAGGCAGGAGAATCGCTTGAACCCGGGAGGCAGAAGTTGCAGTGCCAAGAACATGCCATTGCGCTCCAGCCTGGGCAATAAAGTGAGACTCCACCTCAAAAAAATAAAAAGCTTTTTTAAAAATACGTTTCAGAAAAAAAAAAAAATTGACACAGGGTCTTGCTCTATCACCCAGGCTGGAGGGCAGTGCTGCAGTCATGGCTCACCACAGCCTCAACCTCCCAGGCTCAAGCAATCTTCCCACCTCAGCCTCTCAAGTACCTGGCACTACAAATGTGTGTGCCACCACATCCAGCTATTTTACTTTTTTGTAGAGACAGGGTCTTATTATATTGCCCAGGTTGATATTTAAGACTATTTTAAGACAACATAGGCCAAACATGGTGGCTCATGCCTGTTATCCCAGCAGTTTGGGAGGCCAAGGTGGGAGGATCACTTGAGCCCATGAATTGGAGACCAGCCTGGGAAACAAAGTGAGACCGTGTCCCCACAAAAAATTTAAAAATTAGCTGCACATGGTGCTGTGTGCCTGTGGCTCCAGCTACTCAGGACACTGAGGTGGGAGGTTCCGGGAGGTTGAGGCTGCAGTGAGCTGTGTTTGGACCATTGTACTCCAGCCTGGGCAACAGAGACCCTGTCTCAAAAAAAACTTTTTTAAATGAATATGAGTTCATGTATAG
The DNA here is from genome assembly GCF_001604975.1 of Cebus imitator. Classification (NCBI taxonomy): domain Eukaryota; kingdom Metazoa; phylum Chordata; class Mammalia; order Primates; family Cebidae; genus Cebus; species Cebus imitator. Next base: position 2,194,408 of record NW_016107575.1, on the reverse strand, counting down.
AATGCTGTCAGTTATGAAAAGAAAATGCAAATGAACAAAAATACTGGAGGAACTATGCCCAAATATTAACATTTGTTGCTTATGAGAGATGAGACTATGGTTGATTTTCTTTTCTACCCTTTCTGAATTTTCTGTAATGAATGCTTACCATTTCATACTAATGTGTAAAAAAATATATATATAACATTAAAGAGCTAAAGGAGGGCAGGGCGTGGTGGCTTACGCCTGTAATCCTAGCACTTTGGGAGGCTGAGGCAGGCAGATTGCTTGAGCTCAGGAGTTTGAGACCAGCCTGGGTAACATGGTGAAACACTGTCTTAGAAAAAAACGCAAAAACTAGCTGCATGTGGTGGTGCATGCCTATAGTTTCAACTACTTGCCAGGGCTGAGGCAAGGAGGATTGCTTAAACTCGGGAGGTCGAAGCTGCAGTGGGCCAAAATCACACCACTGCACTCCAGCATGGGTGACAACAAAGTGAGATCCTTATTCAAAAAAATGATAAGGCTTTGCATGATGGCTCATGCCTGTAATCCCCACACTTTATGAGGTCAAGGCAGGAGTATCTCTTGAGTCCAAGAGTTTGAGACCAGCCTGGGCAATATAGGGTGATCCTATCTCCACAAAACAAACAAACAACTAGCCAGGCATATGGTATACACCTGTGATCTGAGTATTCAAGAGGCTGAGGCAGGAGGATCATTTGAGCCTGGGAGGTCAAGGCTGCACTCCAGCCTGAGGGATAGAGCAAGACCTTGTCTAAAAAAAGAAAAAAAAAACTGAAGAAAAAGAAAGCAAGAGGAACAAAATGGGAGGAGAGAACATTCCAGGGTGAGGACATAACATGAGCGGAGACACAGATGTGGCACTGGAAGATGGCACAGTCCTAAAAAGAATAAGATGTTGGCTACAGCTAGAGCGTAAATCGCATTGGGGGGAAGATTACAGAGAGAGAGAGAGAGAAAGAGAGAGAGATCAGGCTGGTAAGATAGGGCCTTGTGGGCCATTCTGAGAAGTTTAGGTTTTACCCTCAGATAATGGGGAACTATTAAAGGGACACGGCAGGGCGATGATGTCAGTAAATCCATAGTTTAGAGAGCTCCCTCGGGCAGCTAAATGGAGGGTGGATTAAAAGGGACTAAAAAAGGCGGAAGGAGGAAAGTCAGGAGAGCACCAGGTGGTCCATAGGACAAATAAGGAGAGACTGATTTGAGCAGGGACAGTGGGAATGGTTGGACTCAGGACCAGGAGGACCAGCAAGAGCTATAAGTGCTCCTACGACAATCAGGTTCATTTATATTTCCAAGGAAAATGGCCCATATCAGACTCCTAGAAGGCTGGTGTTCTCAGGATTTTCAAGAATCCCAGAGCCAGATAAATGGTCAGCCCCACCAGGGCAACCAGTCTGACGGGCGATGTAGGAGCTGGGTCACTCTGGGTCTCCAACCGCAAATTGACAGGTCAGCTGGGGAACAGTGGAGCAGAGCCCCGGAAGAGCCAGGCCCTCGGGCAGAGTGTAAATTCCACACAGGGATGCAGGAACCCATATAATGGTGATCCCTGAGAGATAAGAGGACCACTCTGTCAACAAGGGGCTGGAGCTCTTGATAAGCAAGAAGCTCTACTGCTGTGAAGCAAATTGCCCTGGGTGCTCTCTGTAGCTGGTTCACAGGCAGTTACATTCTGGATGGGAGGCTGGGCCTAAGTGGAAGAGAAAAAAAAGGTGACAAAGTCACTACCACATGAAAATCAAAAGTGGATACATTAAGTTAGGATTTAAGGGAAAGTAAAGATTAACTCACACAAATTTGATTATACACAGCCTTTTAAAAATATCCCTCTGATGTAAACATTGAGGTTTGTCTATTTTGTGTTTTCTCTGCTTTGGATCTCTTTCCTTCTTTGCCCTTAGCTCTTGGTGGAAGACCAGCAGGGATAAAAACATGACTTCCTTTCCTAGTGTCACTAGACTTACGCTGTTTCTTTTTTTTTTTTTTTTTAAGTGCCTTGTCAATTAATGTGAATTCACTAAGGCAATTATGCTCAGAGGATGGGCTCAATCCACCTACTGCGAATCATCAGGGGCTTCTCTGAGTCAGCAGGCTGGATTGCAGCCTAGGAATCTGCATTCCCAACAAGCTCTTCCAGGTGTTAAATATGCCCCTAAAACATGAGAATCCCTCTTTTAGGAATTCTGGTGGAAGCAAAATTGAAGGAGATAAACTCTGGTTCCAACCTGCTTATTTACTAAGCCCCAAGATGCAGGCATCCAGATGACCTGGGCCCTTGCCTTGTGCTTGGGAATATGTCAAAGATGCCTTGAATTGACTTTGCATTGTGGTGTCCTCATCACCTAGTCTCCTTCAGCCTCTGGTTTTATCATTTTCTCCAACAAGCTCAGACATCTGTCTAGATTTATTCTTAGCGAGTCCTTGGTGTTAATAATTGTTTATCCTTCTAATATGATCTCTTGTCTCTGCAACAGTCTTTATGTGGGGATTTGGGATACAGAGGTAGTAAGCCTATCCCAATTCCTGGATGCTACATTTTAGCCATGTGGTCTGCTCCAGGCTATCTGTGTAGGTCGTAAATGTCATTAGGGAAAGGACGGCATGACCAGAATGAGCCTTCTTGTGAAAAATAATCACCTGATCTCTCCTCGTCCTTCATTAGTCTTAAGAAGACTCCGATTCCATTTTGCAATCAGCATAAATAGCAGGGAAGATGAAAGTGAAAAAAAAAAAAACTCAGTGACCTCATTTTGAGATCACATTTGTCTCCAGCACAACAGGCAGGCCCCCCAGCTCTTTTTCAACTACAGATAATTTTTTACCATAGTACCAAACCCTCACTGGTGCCAACACCCCAATGAGGGTAGGCAACTGGGTGACGTATGGAAAACAAAGAAAGGAAATGAGTCCAAATCATCTACTGAACTACGACCACCTCAAAATGTTGTGAGGTTTTTTTTTGTTTTGTTTTGTCAAATGTTCTGCCAAGGACAAGTCCTACTTCTATAATTTTTTAAAAGATTATTTTTTTTTAGAAAAAAGCCAATGTTACGAATGTAAAACAAAGCAGTCAAGTGATGTAGCTATTTTCTCACTAAAATTTAAACACCTGAGAAAGCATCATCAAAAAAAAACTCAAAGTGGCAATTGGGGTTTTTTTCTAATTATTATTATTATTCTGAAGGAGCCACAACCAATTTAGGTCTTGTGAAAATACTGTGTGCCTGGCTTTCTTTCCCACCTCCTGCCACACAGTCCCCTCACACTAAGGACATCACCATTGCCCTGGATGCACAGAACTAGCCGGGCCTGTCAGGACCTTTCCCTCACCTTTCCTGTAGTGCTTGCTCCCATGTCATCCGGACAAGTGGCCTCCAGGATGAGTCATTCTATTTACACCCTAGGCTGGTTCAGGTACAGTGCAGAATCTGTTTCTGAAATATCACAGTCTCAAAAAGAGAGCCTTCAGATACTTGCTATAAATTTTTTCATGGCAAAACACAAATGTGTAATCTCCATTGTTTCTAGGTTGTGCCAAGTAGCTGGCCTGGCTGAAACAGACAACAATTAACAGTGTTTAGAGCCTTTCTGCTCAAAGTGTGGTCCATAGGCCCCTGGGAGCTTCTTAGAAATGCAGAATGACAGGCTCGCTCCAGGCTTTCTGAATCAGAACTTGCATATTAATGTGCTTCGGATGGTTTGTATACACAGAAAGTGTGAGAAGCACTGGCCTAGGATTTGCATTAACTTTCAGAGTTCTTAGAAGGGATCCAAAAGCCTTTCTGCCTTCACTCATGCAAGTCATCACTGTCTTTGTCTTGAAATGTCTTCCATTACGTCTTATCAACCTGGCAAACTCCTACTCATCCTTCAAGGCCCAGCCCAAAGATCGTATCTCCATTGAAATTGTTCGGATACCCTCAGTTAAAACTAATTATTTCTTCTTCTCTGCTCCCTTAATATTTTACATCTATATCCAGTGTAGGTCAATATTACATAGCCTTCATATCATAACTACGTACTTACTTGTCTGTGTCCCACAAAAATGTGTTATTCAAGGAGAAAGAACATCAATGTCCTTGTTCATCTGTGTTCCCTAGCACCCAGCCCAGGACTTGGAAGAGAAACTCAATAATATTACTTGAAAACGATCTTTTCATCTTTCCTTCCATTATTTTAAATTCACATAATAATAAACCTTATGTTGCCCAAAGATTTTCACATTTTAACCTGCTATACTTTAAGAACTATTCTTATATTTTTAATATGCTAATTTACAGCAATAATTCAAAAACAGTTCCATTGGCCTGGAAACAATCTCTGAGTATACATGTCATTGGGATAGCTCTTTCTGCCCCCTTTCCCTCACACATACACCCCTTTCACAAGACATGACATATTCATTGCAGATGAAAAGCCAGACTACTGAATAGGACAAATATTTTTAGGGGGAATTATGGGTGGAATAATTTTTTTAAACTATTATATTTATTCATTTATAGTAAGCCTTTCTCAGTACCTCTGACATTTTCTTATAGATATATAACTGATATTACTACATCAATTGTGACTAAAAGATGAGAAAATAGTAAAGAGAAGAAAGTAAAGTAGGGGGTAAATACTGATCGAGTGTTGCAATAATTAATAGCTGTCTGCATTCTTAAAATAAACACAACAGAAAACATGCAGGTAATTATGGGCACTTAACAGAGTTAGCATAACCCCTCCGGTTAACAATTAACTCTTGAGGGACTGTAATCACGTATGTACCAGCCTGCATGAGATAACACATAGTTTGCAAGTAATAAACAAGGACAACTCGCCCGTCTCTGTGGTGATCAGCAATGCACACATGGCTGATTGTCACTGCTCCGTGCTGGCCAGCAAGCAATGCACAGCTGTAAGCTGTGGGCCATAAGACGCATCCAAATGACCCACAGATTTGACTTAGTCGTCGTTCACACTTGTTCCTAACATATGGTTCTGCCAGTGGTCATTAAGAGAAGCCACTTAGCTGCATTTTGCGCTTTCTAAAATGCAATAGTCCTTGCAATTTTATCAACAGGTAAAATACAAATATCCTCTGACTCAGGAATTTCACATCTATACCACAGAAAACAGATGTAAATGCACAAAAACGTTAGTTGCAGCTTTTTATAGAAAAAGAAAGCAATCCACATGTTCATCAATGAGAAAATCAATACATGAGTTATACTACATCCATACCCTAGATTGTATAGAACTACATTAATTTAAAAAAGAAAAGAGGTATATGTATACGTACTGACATGAGAAAATGTCAGTAATATAGCATTTTAAAAATCAAGCAGCAGGCCAGGCACAGTGGCTCACACTGGTAATCCCAACACTTTGGGAGGCTGAGGTGGGTGGATCACCTGAGGTCAGGAGCTGGAGACCAGCCTAGTAAAACCCCATCTCTACTAAAAATACAAAAATTAGATGGGTGTGATGGTGGACGCCTGTAATCCCAGCTACTTGGTAGGCCGAGGCAGAAGAATCACTTGAACCCCGGGAGGTGGAGGTTGCAGTGAGCCGAGATCATGCCACTGCACTCCAGCCTGGGTGACAGAATGAGACTCCAACTAAAAAAAAAAAAAAATTATCAACTTCTGATTGCATGAATATAACCACAACAAAATAATGGTTTGGTTAANAAAAAAAAAAAAAAAAAAAAAAAAAAAATGCAGCAGACTATTCTGTTGTATAGTTGAGTATGAACCTACCAGAAATTGTGCAGGAACATACATGGAGACACATACATATTCATGTATTTGTACATGCATAGCAAAAATTTAGAAAGCCATTCACCAAATTATTCATTATGAGAATATATAAGGAAAGAATGAAACAAGAAATCACTTTGAAATCACTTCCATTTTTAAAGAGATAAACTTTTACATTGTTTAAATTTTGTTAAATTTTTATTTTGACAAAATTTCAGATCTACACTAAGTTACAAAAATAGTAGGAGGAGGCCAGCTACAATGAATGGCTCACGCCTGTAATCACAGCACTTTGGGAGGCTGAGGCGTGTGGATAACGAGGTCAGGAGTTTGAGATCAGCCTGGCCAACATGGTGAAACCCTGTCTCTACTAAAAATACAAAAATTAGCTGGGCATGGTGGCACATGCCTGCAATCCCAGCTATTCAGGAGTCTGCGGCAGGAGAATTACTTGAACCCAGGAGGCAGAGGTTGCAGTGAGCTGAGATCGCATACTGCACTCCAGCCTGGGTGACAGAGCAAGACTCTGTCTGGGGGGTGGAAACAAGTAGTACAAGGAATTGCTTTGTAACCTCTACCCAGATTCCCCAAAAGTTAATATCTGTCACATTTATGACAGATATTTTATCTTTCTCTCTCTCTGCCTTTTCTCCCTCTCTGCAATCTCTGTGTGTGTGTGTGTGTGTGTGTGTGTGTGTGTGTGTGTAAATTTTAAAAACTGTTTGAGGGTAAGTTGCAGATATAATTCCACTTTACCTCTAAATACTTCAGCATGTATTCTCTAAACACATTCTGTTACATAACCATAGCATAATACCAAAAGTAGGATAATTAAGACGTTAACATTGATAAAACACTATTAGCTAATCTATAGACCACATTCAAATTTCACCAATTGCCCCAATAACGACTTTTATAGAAAAAGAAAATCCCAGGTAGTGTATTGAATGTAGTTGTCAGGTCTCTTTAGTCTCCTTTAATTACAAACAGTTTCTAATTTAGTCTTTCTTTGCTTTTCATGACCTTGATATTTCTGATGAATCCAGTCCAGATATTTTGAAGAATGTTCCTCAATTTGGGTTTGTCTGATGTTTCTTCATGATTCAAGTCAGGTTACCATTTTTGGCAGCAAATCCACAAAACTGTTGTTGTGTTCTCAGTGCCTCATGGTAGAAGGCACATGATGTCCCACTATAATTAATGTTAAACTTTCAACACTATTGGCTGGCAAGGTGGCATGCACCTGTAATCCCAGCTACTCAGAGGCTGAGGTGGGAGGATTCCTTGAGCCCCAGAGTTAGAGACCAGCTTAGGCAACATAGCATGGCCCCCCATTTTATTAAAAAAAGAACAGAAAATACTTTGAACACTTGGCTAAAGGGATGTCTGCCAAGTTTCTCTACTGTTAACTTGCCACTTTTTCCTTGGAAATGGTGATTTTCTGATTCCATCATTCCTTCTACATTTATTAGTTGGAATTTTATCATCAAGGAAAAATTCCCCTTTTCCCCATTCATTCATTATTTCATTCATTCATATTAGTATGGATTCTTTATCCTCATTATTTACATTGATGCAGAATTACTTATTTTGATGCAGAATTCATATTGGTATGGATTCTATATCCTCATTATTTATTTTGATGCACAAATTGCCCCAGATTTGGCCAGTGGGGGACACAGTAGAGCTGGCTCTCACATCCTTTAGACATGTCCCCTCTATCTTTGAGCACTTCATTACTTTCTGACACAAAGATGCTCTACACCAGCGGTCCTCAACCTTTTTGGCACCAACCTGAGTCAGCCATTTCACCAAAGGTATTCGGTTCTCTCGGAAATAGAAGTTGGAAATTGATGCTCTGTGCCACAAAGAAAAATTAGCACTGAGACAAAGTGCAGCACTAGCAGCAGCACGAGCAGCAGCCCAAGGCAACAGCAGCTCCAGCCAGCAAAATGTTAAAAAGAAAGAAAATAAAAGTATGTGAAAAAAATGGTAAGAGAAAGTGTGTGTGAAAGAGAGAGACAGGAAGTAAAACTAAAGAAAGAAATAGTGTAAAGAGAAAAGAAAGAGAAGTTTTTTCTTTTAAAAACTCAGGTAGAACAACCAAGCCAAACATGTTTTAAAAAAAAAAAAGTTTAGCCGGGCGCGGTGGCTCACGCCTGTAATCCCAGCACTTTGGGAGGCCGAGGCGGGTGGATCACGAGGTCAAGAGATCGAGACCATCCTGGTCAACATAGTGAAACCCCGTCCCTACTAAAAATACAAAAAATCAGCTGGGCATGGTGGC
>NW_016107575.1:2183197-2186315 GCF_001604975.1 Cebus imitator | reverse complement strand
CAGGAGGCGGAGGCTGCGGTGAGCCGAGATCGCGCCATTGCACTCCAGCCTGGGTAACGAGAGCGAAACTCCGTCTCAAAAAAAAAAAAAAAAAAGTTTAAAAAGGAAAATTATAAAGTAAAAGAGAAGGGAATTGTGGGAAGTAGAAAAGTTCCTTTTTAAAGTTTCCTTTTTTGTTTAAGAATAGTGTGCTAATAACTTTGTTAAGCCCTGTCCTATGGAGCTGTTAGACATGCTGTGCTTACAGGCACATAGTACTTTCTATGTCCTTGTACTTTAACCAAGATATCTGTGCTGGATGTACTCACAGGTATGTCCCAGCTCTCTATTGCTTTTACCTGTTCAGAAAAGTTTTAAGTTATTACCCAGTCGGGTTCTAGTTTAGATTGTGAGATCTGGCTCCAACCAATGGAGAATAGACAGCAGTAAGGATGACCCTAAATGTGTAAGGGATAAATTTGTCTGCTTTCCTTTATTCACTGTACTCTCATGGAAAGATGGCTAGTGAGAGTACCCTTCCTGCAATCCAGGAAGTAAAAATTGCATTGCTGAAAGATCCTTTGTATGAGTGCTGATTTTTCTTTGTGGCACCAAGCATCTATTTCCAACAGGTTTTTTTTAATGAAGAACGACACTTGGAAGTTCATTGCTACTGGGTTTCATTGCTTTTAGGCCCTTTTTTTTCTTTTTTGAGATGTAGTCTCCCTCTGTCCCAGGCTGGTGTGCAGTGGCATGATCGTGGCTCACTGTAACCTCCACTTTGTGGGTTCAGGCTATTCTCCAGCCTCAGCCTTCCAAGCAGATAGTTTTCCCATGTTGGCCAGGCTGGTCTTGAACTCCTGACCTCAAGTGACCCACCCACCTTGGCCTCCCAAGCTGGGATTACAAATGTGAGCCCCCACAACCAGCTTTTTTTTTTTTTTTAAGATGGAATCTTGTTGTGTTGCCCAGGCTGCAGTGGCATGATCTCTGCTCACAGCAACCTCCACCTCCCGGGTTCAAGCGATTCTTGTGTCTCAGCCTTCCCAGTAACTTGGATTGCAGGTGCATGCCACCATGCCCAACTAACATTTGTATTTTTAGTAGAGACGGTGTTTCCCCATGTTGGCCGATCTAGTCTCAAACTCATGAGCTCAAGAAATCCGCCACCTCAGCCTCCCAGTGCTGGGGTTACAGGCATGAACCACCACACCTGGTCTGCTTTTAGGCCTTTTTAGCAGACAGAGTTAGGATATATATACACAAATGCCTACATAAGTTCCCCCCCAACACACACATATCTAATTTCTTTTTTTTTTTTTTGAAGTTGTTTCATATTTTATTTTCTAATTGCAATAGTTTGTATCTGATTTCTCTACATCATTCCATATGATGGGAAAGGAAACCTCTAAATCAGTTAGTACTAATTAGCTATCATGAATCTACAGTAAAAGGACTTGCTGAAGACTTAAAATATTATCAGACGTAACAAAATTAATAACTATAACCTTTCTCTAAAGAAATATAGAGCAGTTGGTATTTTGTAAAGTATCTTCAAGCAAATGAGAGACTTCATCTGTTAGTCTTATGCTGAATTAAATGAAGTTAGTAGCAATTTTAAATACTATGTTGACATGAATATACAAATATATATTCTACATGTTCCTTCTATTGTAAGAATCAAAAACGGCACACAAAAGAAATGGGAAATACAGAATATAGAAGACATGCATCTTCTATCTTACATAGTACTAGATATCAAGTGAAAAGAGGCAGACACTGCTCTAAGTACATTACATGTATAAACATCTAAATTATCAATCCTCCTAACAATTCTGCATGACAGGTACTGTTTTCATCATCCCCATCTTACAGGGGAAGAACTTGAAGCTGAGACAAGCTGGAGAATGTGCCAGTGGTCACCTGCAGGTAGAGGGCCGAGTAGGGGTAGGACACAGGCCCTTTGACCCCAGAATCCATGCTCTTCCCTCCCCAGTACATTGCCTCACAAGTACCTAGCAACTTGCAGGGCTGGGAGGGTGGGATATATCTAAATTTATTTCTATACCTATTTGTCTAAATATGTAAAAAAACAACAACCATAAATTCATACCCCATACCTTCCGATTCTAATCCAATACCACTGGTTCACTTGAGTCTTCCACTTTCCCTATTTGTAACTTACATCTTTAACACACACATGACTCCCATTAATCACAATGTATTTACTTTGTTGCTGAATCTTAGGATACAAAAAAAGCAGCTTTAGAGTTGTTTTAATTTTCTAAAAGAATGTATGACATTTGCAATTTGAAAGTAAATTTAAAAACAATGAATAACTTAGATCTGTTTCTGGAAGTATTGATTGGCACATGTTCTTTCTTTGAGCATTTCCTTACTTTCTGATATAAGGCCATTAGCTAATGAAGTTCACTTGGTCCTCGATTTTACTTCTCAGAATTTAGCCTAAGAGTAGAAAGATATGTGTTTACATAAATTTAGCCACAAGACTGATCATCACATTATTATTTATAATAACACTAACTTAGAAACTACATAAGTACTCAAAAATGAGTACTTTGTTAAATTAATTATATTCAAGTAATGGACAACAAAGAAGTGGTATAGTGGTTAAGAGCAGATTTTAAATCCAGGCAGACAAGATTTGAATCCTATCTCTACCAGTTATGACATTGGGTAATTTATTCACCTTCTGTGTGCTTCATTTTCCTTGTGTGTTATATGAAGCCAATACTAGTACCTTCCTTATAGGGTAGCCATGAGGATTAAATGAGTCCAAGGCACTGCTCCCAGCCAGATGCCTTCTTAAATATAAATTTTGGAGGAACTTATAGGATTAAAAATTTGGCCAGCCATGGTGGCTCACGCCTGTAATCCCAGCCCTTTGGGAGGTGGAGGTGGGCGGATCTCTTAAGGTCAGGAGTTTGAGACCAGCCTGGCCAACATGGGGTAACACCGTTTCTACTAAAAATATAAAAATTAGCTGGGTGTGGTGGTAAGTGCATGTAATCTCAGCTATGCGAGGCTGAGGCAGGAGAATGGCTTGAATCCAGAAGGCGGAGGCTGCAGTGAGCCTAGATCATGCCACTACACTCCAGCCTGGGCAACAGTGAGACTC
>NW_016107575.1:2179251-2183097 GCF_001604975.1 Cebus imitator | reverse complement strand
TTGAGACAGAGTTTCGCTCTTGTTGCCCAAACTGGAGTGCAATAGTGCCATCTTGGCTCACTGCAACCTCTGCCTCCCAGGTTCAAGCAATTCTCCTGCCTCAGCTTCCGGAGTAGCTGGGATTACAGGTGCATGCCACCATGCCTGACTAATTTTGTATTTTTAGTAGAAGCCGGATTTCACCATGTTAGCCAGGCTTGTCTCAAACTCCTGACCTCAGGTGAATCCACCCGCCTCAGACTCCCAAAGTACTGGGATTACAGCCTTGATACTTTTCTTGATACTTTTCTTGTAATTAGTCTGTGCCATCAGGTGGGAGTAGTGCCTTAATCATGGCCAGTTTCTTTGCCTAGTAAGAATTTGCCACAGGAAGATGTTCTAGTATGTATGTTTTTATTATTTTCAATGTTTTCATTCTTTATTAAAATCTTTGAATTTAATTGAATATGATAGACATTTCTCATACAGTCATATTGGCCAGGGACAGTGACTCACATCTGTAATCCTAGCACTTTGGGAGGCCAAGGCAGGCACATTGCTTGAGCTCAGGAGTGTGAGACTAGCCTGGACAACACTGTGAAACCCTCTCTCTACTGAAATGCAAATAATTAGCTGGGCATGGCAGTGTATGCCTGTAGTCCCAGCTACTCAGGAGGCTGAGGCAGGAGAATTGCTTGAACCCAGGAGGCAGAGGTTGCAGTGAGCCAAGATCATGCCACTGCACTCCAGCTTGGACAACAGAGCAAGACTCATCTCCAAAAGATACAAATAAAAAATAGACAAACAAAAACAGTCATGTGTTGCTTAACCATGGTTATATATTCTGAGATCTGTGTTGTTAGGCAATTTTGTAGTTGTACAAACATCACAGAGTGGACTTACACAAATCTAGATAGTATAGCTTACTGCACACCTAGGCTGTATGGTATACCCTATTGCTCCTAGGATACAAATGTGTACAGCGTGTTACTGTACTGAAAACTGTAAGCAACTGTAACATGATAATAAATATTTACGTATCTAAACATAGAGTAATATATTGTGCTACCATGTTATTACAGCTGGGATTTCACTAGGTGTTAGGAGCTGTCATTATATGTGATCCATCACCGACAGAAACATTGTTATGAGGTACATATTGTATCAAGATTTTTTATAAACAAAGAAAAGAGAAAAAGCTATCTAAAAAAGAGAACCAACACAGTAAAGTCAGAGACAGCCTATTAGAGTTACTTAAAGGAATAACATAAATTTGTCATTCTAGTATTCCTAATTAGCTAAAAAGTTCTGGGCTGCTTCCTATGACTCTTCTAAAATGTCATTTTTATATAGGGAAAAAAGAAGAATAAGAAAAGCTATGCTTGTTAGATTTTTCCTAATTGCAGGATTTTTTGAAATTCAAGTTTTAGAGCTAGGTGGGACCTTGGTGATTTAGCCAAAGCCCCAATATTACAGCTAAAGAAATTGGTATACCAAGAGCTGGTGTTTTGCCCACCATCTCTTGAAGATGCAGAACTGAACCCCAAGTTTTATTGTAACAACCCTTGACAAGTGAGCTCAAACAGGACACACATGTCAACTTGTGAAATTTGTGGTCACATTATAAGGCTGAGTTTACAAAGCCAGTTCTTTACAAACCAAGCAGTTCCTCTTAGTCACTGTGCCTACAGTTCAGATAGGTTAAGGAATAAAACTGGCCAGGCATGGTGGCTCACACCTGTAATCCCAGCAATTTGGGAGGCCAAGGCAGGCAGGTCGCCTGAGGTCAGGAGTTTGAGACCAGCCTGATCAACATAGAGAAGCCTCATCTCTACTAAAAATACAAAATTAGCCGGGCATGGTGGCACATGCCTGTAATTCCAACTACTAAGGAGGGAGACAGGAGAATCGCTTGAGCCTGGGAGGCAGAGATTGTGGAGAGCCGAGATCTCGCCATTGCACTCCAGCCTGGGCAACAAGAATGAAACTCCATCTCAAAAAAAATAAATAAATAAAAATAAAACAATAAAACCTAGTCAGTAGCTATGAGACCCATCAGTTAGGCATTTTCCAAGTGAGAATGATTATGAGGACATATGTTATAATTTCAATTTTTAAGGAATGTACTTGCTGAATTGGTAACCAAACCAAATATTTAAATGATCCACAAGCGTAAAACAAAAATAAACAGGTCCACAGTATAGGTAAAATTTTATTAAGAATAAATTTTTACCTTTCTCATGTTGAATTTCAAATTGTATGAATATATAATCTAATTATGATATCCCTTATTTCATGTCAAAAGGGAAACTTCCAACTTCTTCTCCCTCTGGCTTCACAACTACAGAGGCCACCTTCTGCACTGAGACTCAAGTTTTCCATTTAACAACCAGCTTCTGTTATCACAGGAAAAGATGGTAAGAGACTCCTGGGCATTCCTAGACAGCTTTACTCCAGTTCTCTAACCTTTTAGTTTCTCTCAGCTTCTTTTGAAAATGAGGAACTTTGCATTCTGCAACCTACAGCTACTTTAAGTCATCATTCCTTGGATTCAAGATTGCTACAAATTTATTCTAGAAACTAAAAAACAAAACAAACAAAAAGAAAAAAAAAAAAAAAACAAGAGAATGGAGAGCAAGAGGAGGCCTCAGAAAAAAAGAAGACAGTGGAGAACATGAGGAGACCTCAAGCTCAATGTAAAAATGCATCTTTGCGGTCAGGAGGATTCTCTAGCAGCCTCCTCTTTGTCATCCTCAATTCTTCATTAAAAGCCACTCATCCACAGTAACAAGTGTTTCTTTCAAATGCTCTTATTGAAATTTGTGGTCCAACTGTTCTTAATAAAGGACAGCTTTAACTTCTTGGTGAATTACTACCTTTGCTTTCTTTAAGTTGATTGGTATACACTCTGACTTTGAGGTGTATGTGTAGGTGTCAGGTACATGAGTAGGGGTGTGTGTGTGTGTGTTACATTTTAAATAGTTTATATACAGCGAAAGATGCTAGGAGGAAAACTTTATTAAATCTCAGGACTGGAGATAACTTTCAGAGGTTAAAAATAATAAAAGAGGCTGGGCGTGGTGGCTTACACTTGTAATCCCAGCAGTTTGGGAGGCCAAGGTGGGTGGGTCATGAGGTCAGGAGTTCAAGACCAGCCTGGCCAACATGGTGAAACCCTATCTCTACTAAAAATACAAAAATTAACTGGGTGTGTGGCACACACCTGTAGTTCCAGCTACTCAGGAGGCTGAGGCAGGAGAATCACCTGAACCTGGGAGGTGGAGGTTGCAGTGAGTGGAGATTGTGCCACTGTACTCCAACCTGATGACAGAGCAAGACTCTGTCTCAAAATAATAATAATAATAATAAAAGAAAACAACAGATTAAAAAGTTGGACTGCAGCAAATATTTAAACTTCTATGCATCAAAAAGATATGTAGGTTTGAAATATAAGCAAACATTTCAGGAAATAGGAAAACAAACATTATGGACTAAGTACTAAAGATCTTACAAATGAGTAAAATTAAAAACAATTCTACATTCTCAATCATAATGGACAAAGAATATGAACACACAATGCACATGTGATTAAATGATCAACATCACTAATAATCAAATAACTGATAATTAAAACTGCAAATATATAATACTTTTCCTCCCTACCAATGTAACAAAGATGTACTAAAATGTGAATGCCTCAAACTGAAAGTGTACTGAAATGGTTTTTTTCATGTACTACTGGTGGTAGGGATAAAAACTAATTTATCCTTTCTGAATAGCAATTTCATAATGTGTTTAAAGAGTCTTTACAATTGCAACAAAAACAAAAACTGACAAAAAAAACTGATCCCCCCAAAAAAAAAAAAC